>NC_034419.1:17197634-17534906 GCF_002078875.1 Numida meleagris
TCCATAAAGAAACCTGGTAATTATAGTCTTGAAGTCAATAGTACTAAAATCAGTCACATGCAGCAGCCATAATTATAGAATACGATGCTCACATGATGCTCCGTCATCGGAAGAAAGCACTTCCCCCCCCACTGCCTCCCAGAAATAACAGGGAAGTCAACAGAATATAGTGCCGGTTAATTAATGAATTCTTATCAACCACTTATTAATTACGCTGACCTTGTGAGCAGGTTATAAATCCTTTTTCACAAGCAGTATATTTCGAATGCTAACACAAACGGGCTGGAACTTCAGAAGGGGAAAAATAATCTCTGAAGCAGGGAAGAGATATCTGAATTATTCATACCTCAAGACATGTGTTCTGTGAATTGTTTGGTTTTTGTTGGTTTTTTTTTTTTTTTTTGCGCCGTTCACAGATTCATAAACTGCCTTAAAATCCAGTGAATTCTGGTCTGCCAAAAGTAGTCTCAGACGTGGCTGAGTGCCTGTGTCACTGGGCCTGATAGAAGGCCTGGGCGAGACCATGGGTGCTGCGCAGAGGCCTCCACCTGCAGGAAGCAGAACAAAGGGAATAGAGGAGGAGAATAATAACAGTAATAAAATTTGTATGAGCCAGCACCGTGTGCACGAAGGTGATCATTCATGCTTTTAACATATCCTGATTGCAGCTGATGGGTTGTGATGTAACTTCAGGCCATTCCCACCGTGTTTCAAACAGAGTGAACTAGGAGAGAGGTGGTAGATACATCAGCGTCATAGGGCAGAGTGCCTGCAGAAAAGATGGCTAGAGTTGGAGTAGAATGAGAGAAGACTGACTTTTTTATAGCATTTTATCAGAGATGTGCCTGTGCCCGTTTTGGCTGAGCTCTGAGGAGACGCCGGGCACTGCTCTGTGTCCCCGTCACAGCTCCTCCTCCACCTGCAGTGCTGCCCCAACGCAGCCATGAAGCTCCCATCCTCCTGGGAATGTGTTTGGGACCATAAGGACAGAGTACTTCAAAGCTACTCATTTCAGGCCTCGTGGCTTCCCTGTGGCACGCAAAATCCCCCTGCCATTCTGCATCTGCAACCTCTGCCTTTTGCAGCCCGGCAAACTCTAGCCTTGCCCTGAATCCTGGGTTAATATAAAAGCATGTGGTTGCCAACAAAAGCCAAAAACCCAAGAGCTTAGGAATGCTCCTTGATGCTGAGGGAAGTTCCCCAGCAGAGGCAGGCAGGGTTGTTATGGAAGGGAGAGGAGTCGGCTTCCTCCAGCCCTGCAGTCCCCGTTCCTGTGCCAACAACATCTAGAGCTTTCTTGTTTCATAAAGCACGTTCATATTTCAAGTCCTATCATATTTCTTACTAGAATGCCCTCTCATTTTATTTTAAACTAACACAAATACTTTGGGCTCTTCATTTTTACATTCTAGTGCGATGGGACTGCTGAATGCCGCTGTGCTGTTAGATGCTGCTGTACAGAACAGGAAATAGAATCAGGAAGGATTTAATACATTTGTCTAGCAGCTCAGAAAGCACAGGACTGGTAAAACTGCTGGATAAGGGTGCAATGTAACACTTCCTTTCTCAAATCCAGTATAGCGGAGAGCTATATCTTGCTCGTGATTTGCGCTGCTGGGACAGCTGTGATCTGAATGCTCTAAGTTGCCTTTCTCGGTACACGCAGGGACGAAACGCTCGTAGGAGGCGAGGTGAGATCGGGGACGGGACGGGGCCCCGCTCCCCGCAGCTGTGCGTGGCTGTGCCCCGCAGCGCGGCCGCAGCAGTTCTCCCTCCGCGCCGCCAGAGGGCGCTCCGCAACTGCGGTTCGCTCAGCGCCGCCGGAGCGCTGCTCGCGTCGGGGGACAACACCCGCGTGAAACGCGAAGATGTGTCAGGCACCGCGACGGGATTTATTGCTGCTAGGCAATTCTCCCCAGAAATGTAAAATAATTCTTGTGTTTAAATGGTGCCGTCATACGGCACGTCGGGGGGGTGAAGCTGTAATCCCTAATACCGTTATTTCTGTCCGATGAGAGATGGGATGCTCTGAGTCATCCCTGCATCATGACTCGTTGCAAAGACCCCTGCCGCTGAGCAGGGTGGGAAGCAAATCCCGGAGAATCTCCTCTGAGCGGAGAAGTGCCGGCAGAAAGCAGCCAAATGTGAATTGCTGCGGGTAATAAGTGCCAAAGGGACATGGTGCAGCAGTACCTGGCCTAGACTGACCCATTGTTTGGGTGAATAACTTGATCTTGCTGAGATTGACTTTTCAGCAGTGTTGTTGTTGTTGCTGTTTTGTTTATTTACAGATAAATTGCTTACAGCAGACACAGGCTGAGCCCAGCCATGCTCATGGCTCTGGGGAGTGAGCAGGACTGCAGCACAAGTCCACTTTTAGGATTTCCATAAGCCCACATCTCTTCTCTGGCGAAGAACTTGAGGCTGAACTGCTTGGAACCGCTCTTATCTCTGTTACCATACGCTGTGAGCCCAGTGCTGAGCTCTGTGGTTTGAATTAAGCCTCTTTCTCTTCACCAGAGGTGTTCCTGGTGCACGAGGACTGTCCTGGCATCTCCTCTCATCCTTCTTGGGAAAGGAAATCCTGAGCAATATGGTGTGATCCAAGTGGCCCTTCCATCACCGCTATCATCAGAAAACACAATGTGCTTTGCAGGCACGGCGCTGTGAGATGGTTCCAGCTGCTCAACCCCATGGCAATGGACAAAAGTCAGAGGCAGGGAGTCTCTCCATCCGCCTCTGGGCCTGGCACAGGATGCTTGAGGCAGGGCTGGGTGACACACAGCACTTTGCTTTAAAGTTGAAGGCAAAAATGCAACATTTTCTGTGCTTGTGAGGACACGCTCTTCTCTTGTTGAAGCCCATCATTTGGCAGCCATCAAAAAGGTTTGGGTTTTTTTTTGTGTGAAAAAATTTAGAATCCATATTTAAACAAACTACATTCTTTAAATGATTGTATTATTAAACGACCAATATTCTGTGCCTTCTTCAGAAGGTAACATTCAAGCCCTGGCATCTGACATGAGCATTGTACTCCTCCTTTACTACGTTGCTGCTTTTACTTTCAAATCAGCTGTAGCAAAAAGAAGTTCTTTCTCCTTTCATGAAAGAAAGGGGAGCTAGAAGTTCATTAATATTGAATAATAGTAATACAGAATATTTTCATGGAATCATTGAATGGCCCTCGTTGGAAGAGACCTTTGAAAGATTATCAGGTCCAAACTTGATTTTTTATGACTCTTAAGGCTGCGAAGTATACTAAATCTCCTTTAACAGAGGGCTGCAGTATCATCTGAGGCTTCAATCTTAGCATGCTGCTGCTTCATCTTGTACCAGCCTAAAATAACACAGGGGAACTTCAGCTGTACAGCTGCAGCATCACAGATGGATTCATGGACAGAAGACTTTGGAAGTATAAGTTCAGGAACCAAAATAATGTATTGACAGTGGCGTTCATATACACCAGTGTTTCCTCTCTGGGTCACAGACTGCTGTGGCTGCAGCTAGGAATCACCACTATTGTGATGAACTTGTTCACACGAGATCACTATTTTAGGATGTGTCCCATTGTGCTGGAAGAGAGTGAAAGGTGAGGCAAATATTTGGAGGAAAAAGACATCAGTACTTAGTCATTTTTGTATTATGTATCTGAGAGCAAAGCCATTATTTTCTGGTTTTGTAGGTGTTGTGTAGCAGAACATCAAACATATGCACAAAAGGACAGAGATGATGAAAACACGGAGATAAAGAAAACAGGCGGTGAGCTGCCAAGAAAAAATACCTTATCCTTTTGTAACCACATTGCTTTGACTGAGCTTTGCTGTGATTTTTAAATGATCGTAAATGAGAAATAAAAGCCAACCGCTGGAATTGGCAGGTGGAGCACAGCACAATGGATTTGAATGAGGCCCTGTTGCAGTTTGTTTTGTGAGTTGTTTGGGATTGGTTTTGCTTTTATATAATGAGAAGCAGTGGAGAAACTCCCATTGATGGATTAATTCAGACAGTTGTGGTTTTCATGAGAAACGGCTCAAAAAGAGCTTGGACTTGGGGAAGCAAGAAGGAAGAAGGAATTAATTTGCTCCCTTTGATACCCCTCAATATCAGAGAGATTTTACGTACTCGGCAAGGAAAGTCCTTAA
The DNA here is from genome assembly GCF_002078875.1 of Numida meleagris. NCBI lineage: Eukaryota > Metazoa > Chordata > Aves > Galliformes > Numididae > Numida > Numida meleagris. The sequence continues at coordinate 17,201,777 of NC_034419.1, forward strand.
AATTTGCATCCATGTGTTTCATCCATGGTCCATAAATCTCAGAGACCTCTCTTAATGGCCTGATGTAGCACGTCAGACCCACGACCCTCTCCAGTTACACCTTGTCAAAAGCTCATTTTCCAGCTTGCTACAGCTAACAATCAATAAAGGGAGACAAATAATCTGATTTGGGAAAATGCCTTACGGGAAATCTTACCGAGGGAACTTGTGTCTACCTCTACGTGACAGAATACACTCTAATGACATAATACAATAATGACATTTTCTTCAGCCTTCCTAGGCATCTCACTTAGGGAACAATATCTGTTGGTATTTGACTTCCATCGACATAATTATAGATTGGATGAGGTTTCTTAGCAACTTTGATGGCAACGCTGATTACGTTGGGTATTCTCTGGGTGTCTGATGATGCAATTTGACTGCTTAGGATGTAGCCATGGGAGCTAATGGAGACAGTCCCTTCCAGCTTGTCTCTGCCCATACAAAGCAGACACCCAGCAAGTAAGCTTCCCTTCTCCATGTGCTGGCAGCTACACAGAGAGTTAGATTGATGTAGTAAATGCTGCTGAAAATCCCACTGCTTTAAATGCAACCTCTAAGTGCTTAATGCCTTCAGTAATCAGGTGGCTTTGAGTTTGGCACCTGTACACAGGCTTTCGGAATCTGACTGCAGGTACGTAGGTTTGGAGACTGCCTGTTTCCTCTCGATTATCCACCATCGCTCATCTGGATGTTTGCAACTGCTATAATCCTCTCATTATGTTGTGTTTTGCATTGCCACAGCAACAAATGTTGGTGTGAGTGGAGTGATAACTGCAATAAACGGACTCAGAACATCTCCTAATAAAGATCAGAGGAGTGAAGAAGACAATTACTTCTCATTTCTCCGCATCCTGGCATGATGTGCAAATTCTTTTGTAATTTCACTGTATAGAAACCAAATCTAATCAATATATTTGAATTGCAGCCACATTGTGTGTAGAAGCAGGCTTCAGAATTAATTTTTTCATCTCTGAGGTTCATGCCGCCTTTCTTTTTAATTGTGCTACATATTTCAATATGCAAAATGCTGTATTTAAATAGGAATAGGATTACTTCATTATTCAAGTTAATTAAGATAGGTAATTAAATGTTACAATTAAGGTATTATGTGTTTTACATTTTATTTCCATTAAAATTGATTTCCGAGTGCAACATAAATGAATTGTTTGAGATTCCAAATCAGCTTTTCTAACTCTTTTTTTCCCGTAGTGCCCAATTCCTTCCTGGCCACCAATATTTTCACCTTTTGGAACAAAAATCAGAACAAACGTTCATGGAAACTCATATGAGTTCACAATTTTTCAGTTACCTACTTCAGTAAGAGAATCTTGATACGTAAAGTATCTCACTATGCAAAATTTCAGGCAGGATCCTGAATCTGGTTTCCCCTTGGCATTTGCTGTGAATTGGTGAAGGTTCAGTGAATTCCAGCCAGGCCCAAGCTCCCTATGGCCACTGGAGGCTCAAAGTGACCCTCAGCTGTTCATTGGAATCAATGCAAAATTGGAACTATAAAATATCACAAAGATTCCTTGTGTCACACCCTGGGTATAGGACAGAGGAATGTATTCACTAAATGAATTAACAACACCTGACTCTATACAAAAATCTTTAATAAGACAGAATTTAGTGTAGGATGGGGGAGAGTCTGAGAATGTAAGTGTCTCCTGAAGTTTTCTCCTGGGATTTTCCTGCTCTACCACAAGACTCTTCTGTTTCCATACTGCTGGTAAACAGGTCTTTGGCACATGGCACTTACAACCTATTTCAGGAAGAACATAGGAAGCCGGGTGCTTTAATATAAGAGACCATTTCAGATGCTGTGAGACAGGTTTCAATGCACTTCATGGCGCAGTGAATCATGGCAAGCACTCACTCTGCTGCTGCTGCCGAGGATGTTTGCTTTGCATTGTGCAGCTCTCACCCCTTGGCTGGCAGAAGCTGTTGAGGCAGCATGGTGTGGATCCAAGTTTTAAGGCTGAAAAGTGAGGCTGAGCTCTTTTGCATGAATTGAGTTTCTGTTTGAATTTTGGCCCACTGCGAAGCTGGCTGCTCATTTTACTTAAACAAACCCAGAATACTAAGCAGGTAATTAATTTATCTTCTTTGCCAAGAGCCAAAAGGCAGTGTTGTCTAGGCATTGAAGGCAGGCAATGACTTCCATGAAACTGAGCCTTTTGGAAATATTTAAATATTATATAAATTGAATTTGTATGAAAACTACGTAGGCAAATAGCACCGTGATATTCCCACTTTATTTTACTAATGCCCATGTTTTCCTGTTTCCTTAAAATGTTCAATGTGGTTCCAACTGCATTTGTTAAATGGGTCACAAAGCACTTGAATGAGGTTGGGATGACTGCTTTACTTGTACTAGAGTAGATACTTTCTTGTAAAGTGGAAGACAGCAAGGCAAGCAGTGTTTGGGGCATCTTAAAGAGATCCAGGCAAGCTGGCAAGTAAAAGAACCCCTTGGGAATGGACTAGATGTGCTGAAGCTAAATTATGAGGGGAAATTTGCAGCTGACTCAGCTCAATGCATTGAGCTGAAGGTGTTTGCTATTCCAAGTGAAAGCATGAGAGGATGCATTAGTCTGGGTATTTGGAGGGGTGCTAATAAGGATGAATGATCTTGTTGTGTGGAGTTGTTGAATTAAGGACCCTGGGCTGAGGGAGGACTTCTTGTCCAAGACACCTTGACAAGATAATTAAGTGTTTTCATGGAAGGTCCTCAGCCACTTGGTTTGATTCCTCTCTCAGTAGGTTTTTCTAATGAATAAAGTACTCCAAAGTTCTACCATCTTCTCACTATTTGAGTTGTTATGCGGATATCAGGCATGTGGGATTTAAAAGGAGAAGAGAGAATGGGAAGCCCTAAGTCTGTGATGTGCCCAACTTTATGCAGCATCTGCTCCAGTTGAGAGAGGGGAGCTGGGGAGCTGGCAAGAAGTGCAAACGATCCATGAGTCTGTACAAGAAGGCAGTTGTTACAGGGTAAAAAAACAAAACTAAGACAACTCATTTACTTTGCTTCTTAATTTAGATTACAGGCAGCTGTTTGCTGAGGATGTTTCCTTGCTTTTAACACTTAGGGGTGTTTTGACATTCTCCAAAGAGTACAGGCATATTTTTAGCACTGTGTTTTTACCAAAAATTCTTTGGGTGTAGTAGAGATGTCTGTAGGCACCATGACACAAACTCCTGTCAAAAAAGCGTCTCCCTCACCTTCCTATGAAGCAGCAAGGAAACAACAATCCAACCCAACGTGGCCAGGAAACACCTTTGTTAAAGCAGAGGAGAAATGAGAAATAGGCTAGATTTCTTACAATTTTGAAGTACTAGAAGTTGAGGAAAACGTGGCAGCAATCAGCGTGAAGCGATTTCTATTTCAAGTTGGTCATTCAGTGAACTATATGCATGCTAAAAAAAATTTATTCATTTGCCTTAATAAAGAGAAAATTGTTGTCTTAACACCTCACTAAATGGCTGATGGAATGTATAAACTGAATTGTGCCAGTATCGATCTAATTGTGTGAATATATACTGGTGTCCAGTCATTCAAATTGCTTATAATTGACTATATACGTGGGAAGCACATTTCTGGAGAACAGATTAATGATCTGATGAAGTGATCAAGCACTTAGTGGCTTTGGGGTGATAAATCACTGCAGCTCTTTCGTACATATGGCATTTAATTATGGTCATTTAAACCACTGTTTATTGTTGTGCTATTTCATAAACTGAAGCAATCAAAACATTAAATGCATAACAAAGTTATTGTATCCGCAGCCCCATTGCTCCTGAACGAGCAATGCTGCCAACTAAACCAGGGCAAATTTGGCTTTGGGGGGATAGGAGCTTCAGGCTTTATGCTGGACTTAGGCTTTGTGTGGATTAGACTCTAACAAACCCATTTTGCTTTTTGGCTTGTGTAATTGTTTTTCCCTTGTTTTGTTTTCTTCTGAATTGTGTAAAGCAGTAGATGAGATTAATGCCAGCTGCTGGCTGCACTGGCAGCTCAGGTGTTAAGCCACCAGCTCGATATCAGCCCCGTAGCCATCCTCCCAGTGCTGTTAACCCACACGTCCAACTTTCAGCCCACCAGGCTGCGTGTTGGGCATTCAGATCATCAGTCCCCGCTCTCTGATTTTTCACAGGGAAGATCAGAGTAATTGCTGGAGAAAACAGCACTATCGCTCTGAAAACCCCTTTGAAGCCGCCCAAGGTTACACAACTCTTGGCGACTTGGTGCGTTCTGCTGGTTCGTGTAGGGCCAACCCACATGCCAGCAGTTGGTGGGAGGCTTTCTGCTGTCTTCCCTCGCTGCTGGATCAGGGCTGGGAGGCTCTCACCCGTCAGGGACTTCCTGATATCCCCATGCAGCCTGTGCCAGCAGCCTGTGCTGCTTTGTCCATGTGCTGTGGACTTGAGTGAACTCTGGAGCACAGCAGTCCCTCTGCTCTGTGCAGGCAGGCACAGCCCTCTCCTCCACCTTCCTGGTGTTTATTTGCCCATTAATGGGGTATCTGCTACTGAACTCATCTCCACAGGCAGCCTAAGGAAAACAAACACAACCTCTTTAGTGACTCTTCAAAATATCCATTAATTATATAAGATACAAGTTTGTATTCTTTTCTAATCTTACACATACAAGTAAGCAAAATGGGTGACACCACCAAGAACCCTTTGGATTTATCCCACCTCCTTCCAGCTGCAGCCAGGAGCTGCAGGTAAGGTGTGGGGACACCAATGGGACAGAGCCAGCAGGAGGTGGCTGCAGGCAGAGGATGGGGTCCAGCACTACGTCCTCGAGCTGGAGCACTGCTGATGGTTTCTTGCACATGGATTGCTTTGCATCACTTTTTGCTGTTAATTCTGGGGGTGCACCCGTTACCTCTGATCCTTCCAGGTCTACGCAGAGACACATTCACGTGCATGCTGAGCTCTGCTGCAGCTAATGTGCTGCATGGAAGGGTGAGAAAAAAATCTCGGAGTGGGGTAGGGAGAAATACAGAGGCCAGGCAGGGATGCAGGGCTGCCTAGTGCCTTTTCTCTTGTTTAGTGCCAATCTTTCAAGGCTTCTCTTCAGTGGACTATTACTATTAATTTCTGCTGTAAGCAGGGGGAGGAGCTGCGAAGAACGTGGCTTTTGCTGAAATGTCATTGCAAGCTGTTACTATTAAGCAAGCAGGGAGGAGGAACCACGGGGAACAAGGCGGCGGTGTCTGAGGCACTGCACGGCTTTTGTTCTGTGTCAGTGCAGCATTCAGGGCTGGAGCGGGATTTCAGCCGTGCTGCAGTGACATTTGTAAATGAGACCATGGCAAGCCCCTTAGTTTGGCCAGAATAAAATGCTCTTTTTAAGGGTGGCATTAAAAAAAAAAGAAGAAGAAGAAAAAAAAAAAAGTCTAGCTTAATGAAAAAGGGAATCGGTCCAGGGAAAAAAGAATAAAAAGGTTTTAGAAGCAAAACAGAGCTTAGAAAGAGCACAAATGCCAAAACGCGAGTAATCAGCACAGGAGAATGGGTCTGCAGAGGCAGTGAGCGGGTCTGGGCGGGGAGAAGGCTTCTGGAATGGCACGGAGGCTTGGAAAGCTGAAATGAAAACAAAAGGCCAAGGGGAAACGTTCAAATGGATGTAAAGAGGAATGAATGGCTGAGAGGCATCTCAGGAATGCGTTGCTGCAGGCTCCCATCGAAGGGCCTGTTTTAATTTGTTTGTTATGAATTTCATCCCGCGCTGTTTTGCCATCTCTCTGATCTGTGGAAAGCACAGCGCCCATCTCAGGGAGCTGACGTTACTCCCTCGGATTTCATGGATCTGTGGCAGCGTTTAACGTTTTCTCTCGTGTCGCTGGGAGGTGACTGATGGATGGCACGTATCCGTGACCTCTGTTTGTGTGCAATGCATCTCAGCGCTGTGACAAGAGCAAATTGTAAATCAGATAAGCAAATTTGGGCAAATGCAGGCGTTCGTTTCAAGCTCAAGCGGAGCAGCCGCCCCGTGCCCCCATCTCCCTGCAGCGGGGTCAGCGGCATCCCTGTGTCCTCCTGCTTGCACCCTCACTGCCCAGCGAGCCCCGGTGGGTGCCGAGCTGCTGTGCAGCACTGTGGAGCTGCATCTGTGCACTGGGGCTGTCAGTGAGCTGCAGGGAGGGCTGTGGAGGAATGCAGCACATCCATCCATGGGGCCGGGCCAGAGCGACCCATTTGACATAGCCCCCAGCTTTGCCAGGCTCCACAGCAGAAGGGAAAACACCCGAGGCTCCGTTTGTCCTTGCTCTTAGAGGGGATTTGCAGGTCCTGGCATGGCAGCAGTTGAAGAAGATCCCCCAAATGCTGAGTGTGGGGCTTTGGGGTGCCCCTGGAAAGAGGGCGTGAGCTCAGGCTGTTAGGAATAATTAATACCAAATGTAATTGACAATTACTTAGCAAGAGTGATATTTGGCTTTAAGAGGCCATCTATATTTATGGCGCTATGCAGTACAATAAAAAATAACAGTCTGTTTTACGGGGATGAACATGAAGTGGTGACAAATGCAAATGCCAGGCTGCCGTTATCCGAGGGCAGCGCTCCTCAGCGCAGTGCAGGCAGACAAAGGCTGGAGCACCAGTGGTAATGGAAACTTCAGAAGCATTTGGTAATTGTTTCTGTGTCAGTACAGACTGGATTTTGATTCCGTTTGGATAGGAGACAGTAGCTTTTAGACTTGGTACTATTTACATATAAAAGATTCATCTCCTAATGACAATGGGCTGCACAGTGTAACAATCCATCCATGGGCAGTGCCTTGTGCTGTGTATGTGCATACACTGATATTCTTTCCCTGTTACTCTGCTGTGGCTGAGTATTTTGTATGTTGTTTCTTGCATAGTTAAACATTCACTCCATACCGTCTCCTTTGTACTCATGTTCACAGCAATACTATCAGTCCACCAAACCTTCCAGTACATCACATTCTTACTCACAGTTGTTTGTTTTTTTCCCCACTCTGTGGAGCCTTTAGATACGGGGAGAAAGGAAATGGGATCAAGAGAACAAAATAACTAAAGAATATGTAATGGAATGAATTAAAAGCCCCGACGACATAAGGAATCAGTAAATAATGAGTAGGAAGTACCGTGCAGTATGTCATTCATTTAGCCCTCTCCGTACGGGGTAGTACCAGATGGTGCCCTCGGGGACTGGGATGTTTCCATCTCTGCTCCAACACTACTAAAGAGGTGAGATGAGAAAAGGAGATGAGATAGATAACACCAATCTGCCCAGCAGAAAAATGATTATGATTACATAACTAATGACCCAGGGAATTAGACAATATCAGAAATAGGAAGCGTTCCAATTTGTGCCGTGACACATCTGAGCAGCAAAAGCAATATGAAGTTGGTGTAAGAACAGCTTATTTGGACGTATAGCGGTTGAGAGAAAAGGAGAGTTCCGTACAAAGCATTTAAATCTGTTCGTTTCACAGCAGCTTCTCTTGGTGCTGGATGATAAAACTCCCCTATTGCATCTCATTGCAGTGATGCTAACCCAGACGTGTGCTTACATGGTCCGTTGTTGCTCCGCTGGGAACTTGTTAGAATCTGATTCTCCTCCAGTAATACTGAACAGTTCTCCCGCCGAACGCGGTAGTAACAGGATTGAGACCTCCACGTCTCTGCTGAGGAATAGCAGCTTGTGCCTTGTCTGCACGAGAGCTGCCAAGCTGGCTCCTGCTCCGTCTTACTGCGCGGCGTGATGCTGAGCCTCCTGCTCCGTGAGGACGCCCTTGTTCTTTTACTTATTTATTTTTCTGTACCAGTTTCTTTGGAGGGGATTGGAAGCCCTTTCCGTTTCCACCGCAGCATCCTGATGGCAGCGTCTAAATACGCATCTCCCAGATGTGCTTATTTCTAAAGCTAACTGTGGTGTGCAGCCCTTCAGATCGAGCGTTTTAAAGGTCTGGCCGTGAAATGTGGAGCACTCCAAAACGATATAAAATGCAGCTTTTTACCATCTGTTGGGAAATGGTAATGAGCTGATGATCTCATTCTGTATTTTAGACAGGTGTCCACATCCCCAAAAATGTGACTAGAAATGACATCTTTGTTGACAGCCTCATCAGATTAATTGGACTTTGGGACTGAGCTAATTCTCACATCAAGAGGTTTGAGAACATACTGTCGGAGCTGCGTGAAGAACTTTGAACTCCTGTTTCTTGTGCTGTCGCCAGATCATAACAGCTTTGATGGACTGGATTAGGAAATCAATATACACACATTGACATGCTAATCCCTTCAGGGACACTCATTAAATAACGTTCAGATAAAGGGGCCATAACTGTATGTGTGGAATCAATGGCTGCAGCAGAGTTAGGTTTTGTTTGCTTTAGTACTTTTAAATAATTTAACATTTTTAAAACTCCAAACATGCAAAACATTAAAAATATGAATTGAACCCCTGAGAGCGCACAAATTAGTATTAAAGTAGACCTAAAACATTAAAAGCATGAAAAAGAGGCAGGTTTTGATTTTTGTTCATACACATTAATGTCAAGAAACTCCTCAGAGTGAAAGGGATCTGCTGGGTCACAAGTTCAGTTCTCTGCTGCAGGAGATATCTACGCCATCCAATGTCTCCCATAAAGTGATCAAGCACTGTTTTAAAACTAATTAGAATTTTTCTCCTCTTGGGACTTTGCTCTGTAACCTTTCTCCAGGAATGGGTAGAGATCTTCATCTAATTTCAGACTAAATTTATTCCTGGCTAATTTATTTTTTTTTTCTTTTTTCTTTCTTTTCATTTAGCCTACCAATCCATTTCTCCTCTTTGTTGTTCACACGATGTCTCTGCAGACAGGGGCACCTTCTCTCAGTTATTACTTTTTAAGGCCGAATGGGCTGAAGTGGTGAAGTGTCTCCTGCAGGTATTTGTGTCCCCCGTTCACCCCAGCAGTCTTTTTCTGCCCCTGTTCCTGTAGGAGTGCAGTTCTTCTGCACATCAGTACCATCACTTTTCTTGCGCCTCGGATGACACCACCACCATATCTCACTTCATACAGAACAGACTCATTTTTAAAGGTCCATTTTTAAAGATTTCTCATGAGTCAGACAGGACCGTCCTCATCCCTCCAGGATGCTGACTGGTCCCATTTCACGGGATTACATTATCATTTTTCACTTCAAATAACCATCTTAGAGTTTTCACCACTGTAAATTATCCTTTTTTTCCTCCATTTGATCTCTTTACTCCTTGATGCTCAAAGTAGGCATCATATGACTCCATTTAATTGATTATTCTGCTGTTGTCTGTTTCATCTAGCGTTATTAACAAGTGCCTCCTTATCTCATTTTTTGGAAGGTTTGTTAGCAGGGGGATCAGCTGGATCAATACCCACATGATAGAGATGCTAATTGCTTTGTCTACAGCTATGTTAACTTGTAGTCCTCCTTGCCAATCTTACACACAGCTATAGTGCGAATTCTTGATAGATTCTCAAAATACGCTGCATATTGTTTAACTCATTTTGTTGTTTTTATAGGTGTAAGATTCAGCCTCAAATGAGGCATTTCCTAAAATTTTGGAAAAATCTGAAATGTCTGAGCTCTTTTCTGCTATAAACTGATGTGCTGCCGTTTTGCACCCTGAGCTACTGAATGTTGGAAGAGCATTATATAGAAAAACACGTGATCCATCTTGTGCTCTGTAGTTCTTCCCACTCCTTTTGTACAGTTTCACTGAACTGTTTTCTTAGGGCCAATGCATTGAAATCATTCATGCCTATGTAAAAGTCTTAGCTTGGGTTTAAGAATGTCTTATTTTAATCAATAGGCTGACAACAAGCCAACCATCACTGTGCTACCTTTGATTGCAAAACGTGTATTTTGGTCTTAACATCTCATTACAAACCTGGGATCGCTAAGTAAATACAAATACAAGGAACCCCATTTTGTCTCTTATTGTTTGTGTTGTGTTTAAACAAGAGCTTGCTTTTAAAGGTTAAAGAGAGCAGAGAAAGCCGTAGCCTTTGCTTTTCCCTCTCCCTGCTTTTTAAGCCTCAGTGCTTAGTGTGTAAATTCATCGATAGAAAGGAGGAGGCACTTAATGAACATGAGACATAAGCAGACTTTCAAGGTCAGGTCTGGAAAACAAGCAAAGAAATCTGTGAATTTTGTTATCTATCCGTTCCAACACAGTTCTCTCTATTCATCTCTCTATTCATTTCTTACTGCTGTAGGAAAATGGCAGATCTAATTTAATATGTATGTGTGTGTTATTGTGCCACGCAGAGCATGTGTATGTGTACTCTGGAAACAGAATTGAAGGCAGTGATCAATTTGATAGGCTGTATCACAAAACATGGATAAAACACTCCCTATTCTTGTACGTTATAATTGTTTTTTCATATCTCTCCTGAAAAAACTGCACAGATGAACTGTCATTAAACGCTTCTCTTCTACAACTCACCATTTTACCTTGTCCAAATTTCAATATTAACATTGTATTCCTTCGTGAGTTGAGCTTTTTTTCATTGCATTCCTATTCAGTCTAATAGTTATTATTATGCTACTCATACTTTAGCTTCAGAGCTAATTATAGTCTTTGGCTATCTCCTTCTGGAATTTAGATACTGATATATATTAATAACACGTACCTCATTCTCCAGCCAGCGCTCACTTCACAGGGATGCTGTGATTTTGCCCTCTTACACTGACAAAAATGTCCCATTTTTTTTTGCTTTGTCATTTTGCTACACTGGAGAGCATTATCTACTAGAAATCTCTGCAAAGAGTGGTTCCACCCCCCAAGCTTGTCTAGGTGAAAATCCCTTAATATAGCCGTGTACTGTCAACTCGCACATAATGAAAATGTCGATAGTCCTCAGATTGGAACAGTTAAGGTACCAAAACAGATGTATCCCAATACAAAATAAATCTACAGAGCAGATGAAGGGGGAGATGGCTTGGTCACGCATTCATTAAAAAATAAATAAAAACAGCCCTCAGATCTAAATTAACCATGAAAATCTTGCTAGAAAGATCATATTGAGAACAAGGCAGAACAGTAGAATATGGCCCAGAAGAGAGACATTGAGAGCAATGCCACAGATTGAATCCAAAAGGATTAAAGGGAATGAGATGTTAGTACCTGTTCCCTGTGGAGGAGATGGCAAACCTTGCAATTCCCATCTCATTTTGCAGTTGTCCTGAACAGAATACAGGAATGAGCTGTCATTTTGTCCAGCCATCACCTTTTAAAGTCCCTTGAAGGCAGAATAGAAGTTATAGAGGGAAGTGCTGGTACACGTGCTGATTGCAGGCACAATGTTAGCCCAACAGCTATCAAGTGTTCAGATCAAAGGGTTATTGAAAGTGGGTACCACTTTCCCTGGGTGCATCATCTGAACTGCGAGCCAAAAAAGCAAAGCTTGTGGTTTTATGTTGCATTTGTGCTTTTTGATTTGTTTGTCATCTTAAAATTGTTCTGCATCAAGAGACAAGTTTGTCCATGTACCTATGGACAGGGGAGCATTCACACTGTGCAACTGCAGTGGGCACAGGGAAGACTCAGAATGGTAACGTGCTTACAAAGTGCGTCTGACAGCAGGAGACTGCAGGTGCAAAGAGAGGAATAGGAATTCACCAAATCAGCCTCTGCTTCTCCCTCAGCATCACAGTTTTGATCGTCAGTTGTGCTCCAAAGCTACTGTATAATGCTTGCCAGAAAAGAATGGGTCATAGTCTGAACAGATTTTGCAATTAACTATTTTAGCAGGTAAGATTTTTTATTTTTTTTTACATTCTTTACCAACATCAACTTTAAAAAAACAAACCTCTTCCACTTCTGTAAGGTCTGTTTTGGTTTGCTGATGTTTGATTTGTTCCAGAAGCTGCCAGGCCAGCATCATGCACGTGAGGTGCAAGCAGGGACTGGCAGAAACCTACTCAAGCTTTCTAAACTCCTGTGGACCCCCAGAATTCAACAGTCCACATGCATCCAGCTCGGGTACTTCTGGAAATACATGCTTCAAATTTGATAGTGCTCAAATGAAGCTGTGATAAGAGGCATTGCTCATACCTGTGTATAGCAATGGGAAATGACTTTGTTTTTACCTGATAGAACAGAGCCATGATTTTCCCGGACAAGTGCATCTCAGTCGCATGTCTTTATTTTATATGTATTTAGAATGAAAAGCGAACACTAATCATGTTTTTCCACACATTCATCATTTCCACAGCTTGTCTCGCCTGCATTCATGCGCTGAGATTCCAGTTCTTGTCATCAGTCTCAGAAATGACTGAAAACTGAGGACTCTCTTTATCTTCTCAACTAAATATTACACTTATCTTCGAAATCACTTTTAATTCAGCACCCAAATAAAGCTGTTTACGTGCTGACTGCTTTATTCCTACAAGCTGTATGGAGCTGAATTCCTGCAGAACGTCTAGGCAAGAAGCAGGCAATCTTCATTAACGTGAGATAATCTGATTAATGAGTGACAAAGAAATAAGCGTGTTGTACAAAAGGAGAACAATGGAAAAACAAATAATGCTATAAAGTGTAACGGCATTGGGGATGTTTTCTTGTTTTTCTAGAAATTCTCATCCCTTGAAGAGCATGTGCAGGACTTGGGCACAGCAGCAAGATGAAGTGCCTGTTCCCTCCAGTATTTCAGTTCTGTGGATGGTATATGTTACTCATGAGTGGCATTCTCATAAATTAGTCTTTGCCACGTGCTTTTGTCTTGTGGCCTAAACTGCTGTAAAACCCGTTAAGACATATTGTGCATATAAAAGGCACAGAGTATCTGCAGAACTATTGCTATAAGGGATTACATGTTGCTTGGCAGTTACCCATTCAGCAAAAAGATTTCCATTATCCCACTTGAATCTTACGACAGCAGCTTGTGTTTGAATCCGTATCGAAGATTACAGATTATAGTTGAAATCTGCCGGTGTAATTTCTCGTCTTCTTTTATTGTTTGTGAGATACCGTTTATTCCTTTCTGTTTCCCTAAAGAGGTCCTACAGAAGCCCCGAAGTACGAAGTGCCCACGCTGGTATTTGAAATTACCCGTATCCGTGCAAAGGGAAAGCTGACACAGAGCGGGTTCCTCCGCGCGGCCCTGACCCCCAGGCTCACCCTGCTTCCCCCCAGGGCTGCTCTGCTGCCTGCAGCACGACTCGTGCTGGGCGCTGAGCAGGACAGGGCTTATTTATACGCAGATCAAAATGATGTCGTGTTTACGGAGAGATTTGAGGCTCCCCTGTGGCAGGCGTTGTACATCTATCACCATTTTTCAAGCGCTCGGCTGTAGGCTGGCACGTGCTGGCACTACTGAGGCAGGTGCTTTCTCCAGGCACCATCACCAGGCTTGTGCAGCATGGAAATGGAACCCAGCATGAGCGAGGCCTTGGCAAACACATCCGGCCTTTTTTTGTTCTTTTTTTCTTTTGGAGCTATATTATTTCATATATATTGTAAACATGCAAATATCATTCCAAGAGTGATTTTCAAAACTATCTGCCAGCTTCATAGGAAAGCAGTAGCAGTGTGCCCGCTGCTGTAGTGGCACTGCTGCCGGGGCGATGAGCTCATGCCACTGCAATGGTAAGAAAATGCTATGAGAAGAATGCAGATCCAATCACTTTCCTGTCCTTTCAGATGGAAAGTGGATAATAGCTCCCGGCCCCGTTGTTACTCTGTTTTTCTAAAAACAATATACTCGGGCCTGTGGTCTGTACCTGCTGTAATCCTCTTCCGTTCAAATTCATTCTCAGTCCGCTGTTTCTTTATGACGAAAACGAGAGCACTGGAATTGTTTTTAATATTAATTTATAATCCTAACATGATTTCTCTTCAAATGGAAAATTGCTCCTCATGCTGAACAATGCTGTAACGCATGGGGGGTTCAGGAGATGGACTTGTGTCTGTTTTAAGCTGGGAAACTGGGAAAATGTTGAGAAATGACGACTGCATAGATTCCCTGATACTTTTTGGCATGTAAATCCCTTAGAAGATTAAATATTGGGGCGAGTTCATGCTGTGTAATATCATGTCTTTGGCCGGGTTTCTTTGGTAACAGAATTTGGATTTTGCAAAGTACAGTGGCTGCTAAATCAGACTGTGTGAAGAGCTGGGTTTTATCCCTTGTCATTGTGACCTTCCACGAGAAGTTTAACAGCTCCTGTTAGAGTAGTGCTGATGCCTACAAGTGTCTCTCGTTCTACAAAGGCGTAGTGCCTGCCTGCCAGAGGAGGAGCCATTCCTCAGCAGTCAGATCCCGTTACTTGGCACTGGCACCCCGTGCTGATAGGCAGCATGAGAGCTTTCACTCACATGTGAGCAATGGGAAGGGAAATCTGGTGACCCCCCCTTCTTGCATTTTGGCACCCTATTAAAGATCAGCCTTACTAATACAAATGTAACCTTTTTTGACTTGTTATGCGCTGTTTACAAAAGCAAATTTTAAATCAGTGTTTGTATAAATTATGTAAAGTTCCTTTTTTGGGCAAAATATATTTCACTTGAATTCATTTTTCGGAAACTTGAGACATCTACTGAATACGGAGGTAGAATGCATTTTTCCTGGGATTTTTCTGCCCTGTGAACCTAATGACACTTCTACAGAAACAGCTGTAAGATCATTATGGTTTCCCATTACTATTTTTTGTCAAACATTGATTAAAAGCAAATACAAGCTGTTGTGAGGATGACTGCCAAAATCTCATGTCTTAGGGTTGTAAAATCTATTCTGCAGTGTTCATGAACAAGGAGCTGAGGGTATTGGTGTGTGTGCTGAAGACAGCATGGTCAGGCAGATCATGTGTGGCTCCAGTTAAAAACAGAGAAGCAAAATCTGACCCAAGAAATGCTTGTTTCTACCATTTGCAGAGAGATGGAGTCTGGTCGCCTTCACTTACAGCTTGCAGCAGGAAGTTTTGTTTTTTTTTTTTTGGTATGTGATAGGGTTTGAAATATAACGGAGATAAAGCAGCTGTGGGACATACCTGGACAGGATGAACAGACCTGCTGTGTTGTTAAGCCTCCCTTTGTGCCCAATAAACCAGGCTGGCAGGAAAGCTACTTGATGTACTTTCTATTTACATAACTGAAGTCTCTAGGCTGTGCAAATTTAGACTGTATCAATTCAGCTGTGGGTTTGGGTGGTTGTTCCTGGGTGAAATACTCATTAGGGATTCCCAAGGCCTCAGCCTTCTCGTTTATGCATGGGTAAGCTCACTCTCTCTCATTAAGTAATGACATGGGCCGAGATAGCATTGTCATGCTGATGCTGCTCAACTCCATATCACCTGCACTAATTGTGCTGCCTCAGCCCAGGTCGTTCCAAGCTCTCCAGTCTGGGAGAGGCTGCAGAGAGGGTTCTGTGATGTCCTTCCTGCCCACGGAGCCCTCTCCTTGGGGCTTTGAGCTCATGGCCAGGACCCTGCAAAGGGCAGCTGTGCCACTGGTGGCACCTTTTCATATCCTCCTGCTTGGAGTTTGCAGCAGGAAGGCTTACAGACAGCAGATGTAGAAGATTGCCAGATCTTCTGGAGCACCAGCGTTTGCTTTTCTTTCCATATGATGTTGCTTGGGTTAAAGGAAGAAGCTGCTGAAATACTTGTGTTTCTTCTTTCTTCCAAGATTGCCCTCAGTAATAATTTCTGAAGGACTCTGTTGGCTTTGTAGATGAACTTCTTGTACTCTCTTAAAGCACTTCCAGCCCTTTGCTGGGAAGGGGGGATGAGAACTGAAGGCAAACTGTGGTTCATTTGAGGTGCCCTCAATGGGCACTTACAATTAACAACTGAATGCATCAGTTGCTTTAAATAGCCTGACTACAGTCATTCATAGGAGCAACAAAAGGTGGCAGACTGATTAACATTTGGTGGAGTTTGAATGTTGAACTTTTTTTCAGATTTATTGCTGAGAGTTAGGAAGTCTTTCTCTCTCCCACACACACATCTGTTCGCAAGTTTGGGGCAGCTATTTAGGAAAGGTGACAAGGGCTTGGCCCAGCCCGCTCAGTCCTGCAGGCCTTTGGCTGGTAGAACTGTTATTTGTAGCTGAAACATCCAAGAGAAATGAGCAGAAATCAGCAACAATCTGGAGCTGGGCGCTTGCTGGTGTCTCTTTCTGGAGTAAAATCACTATGAAGAAACTGGCTGATATTTTCAGCTGCTGAACTGTGAGGTACGGTGTTGCACTGAGTACAGAGAATGGAAATCTCAATCCTATCACTTTATATCAGAGAAAGATTGAATTTAGTGGGCGAAAGTCAATGACAAACATGCCCCTTTTTGCTTGTGTAGCAAACTGCATTAGGTGGGCTTTGTGTTCATACACATATGAAGGCAACTGCCCCAAATCAGAATGTGGCCCCAAATAGGACTACATCTGGCCACTCAGCAAATCAGAATTATGTGGAAATGCAGCTGCATGCTTGGGGCACGTGCTTGTTTACAAATCAGGCTGACCTAAATAAATAAATAAATGTTGGAAATTGGGTTTTGATGAGAGTGCTCCCTTTAAGAAGGTCCCTGAACAATTTTGGGGATTGTGTTGCTGCATTTCCCAAAATGAAACTGTTCATAAACTGAGGCAATTTTTGAGCACGAACATTCATTTCAACTGAACAGATTAAAAAAGCTTTGGGGAGGCAGAACGTGTGGATTTAAATGCAGAACGTAGGAATTGCTACTGTGAAATCTATAATTCAATCTTGGTTTATCATCCTAAGCAAAAGATGGATTTCTAGTAATGGATTGTCAGTTTTAAACTACACTGTAATTTTTTGTAATATACACAAATAGATTCTTGTCAACTCAGCATGCCATATTTTTCCACATAAATGCATTTCCTTCCAGTGTGCTGTACTGGCACCTGTACATTATAACAAGAGACCACACGGCTCGTAAAGGCATTTGCTTGTGTTACGCAGCGTGATTGGAGAAGCAGCAAAAGCAAAATGCTTTTGCAATTAAGATTATCCAGTTTTAATTGAAAACTTCCTTATTTATGCCAGGCAGAAGCTGATAATTTATTCAGTGCTTTTTGCATGTACCTGCAGACAGGTTGTGCAAGTCAGAGGTTATAACATTGGAAAAAGCAGCCAGTAATTACACCTGCCAGCATTTCCCTCTGGCCACCAACACAATTACCCATCAAGGATAATTGACAGCAAGCTAATAGGGTGAGGTTTTGTTTGTTTGGATTGGTTTCTGCCTTGTTCCCCATCTCTCCACAGACTGTGGCAATGTACTTCTTCGCAGGAGATCTCATGATGCTCCATCACGTACATACTCGTAGGCACTTATGGTCAGTGACATGAACAGCCTGGAAGGGACAGGCATTTTCAAGGAGTCAGGATTGAGAAAGCAAGGAATGTGTCACCTTATCTTCAACACCAGTATTCCCTGAACACTTACAAGTGCTGCCCATGCCTGGATCTGCTCCCAAAGGAGCACGTCATCCAGCTGAGCTGGTCGCCCTCCCAAAGTGCAGGATGGGCAGCGATGGGCAGCGAGTCTTGTTGGTGATGGTGTTTTCATCCAGGTGGCAACAGCAGCACTTGCCATACAATGACACAAGAGTGAGAAAAGGTGTCCCCTAATCCCTGCCTCATTCAAAGCAGTGCCGACCCAGGGATCCAAGTTGAAAGCTTGCTGATGAAGAGGAGCATCCTTCATCTTTATTCCTATAGCTGTGATCTGCTCACTGCAGTTGCTGTTCAGAACGAGCAATACTCTCAGTTGTCAGAGCTGCAAGTCACGAGACCAGGAAACGGGAGAAAGTCCAAGAGTTCTAAGTGAGCTGGGAATTACTCACAGCCACTTGGGCAAGGGGGTTCCAGCTTCAGCCCTGCCAACTGAATTCACAGTTTATATCCCATGCTGATTGGCAGTACATTCTCCTCCCATTTGTGCAGATCTTCTTCAGACAGAGAGGGAAGGGAAAGGTGGACCATGATTTCTGGAAACCAGAAGGCAAAGTAGATCGAATGCATACCAATTTCTCAGAGTTTCTATCAACCTCTGCGGATTGATCTGGACTCAGAATTATAAATAGAAGGGAGACCTTTATAAGCTGGAGTAGTACGAGTTCAGTCTGCATTCAGTGTTTGCTATTAGCTGACTCTAAAACCACCCCTGTGGATTTTTACTATGATTTTTTAAATTTATTTTGCAAAATGCCTGATTACTTTTATGCTCCTCAACTTCTGGAGTTTACCGAAAAGTGCTCTACTAAAAAGTGCCTGCATCCTTCATCTACCCCCAGCTGCAGCAGTGCTCTTCTGGATCTACTTCAGGACTCCCCTAAGTGGCTCATTTCTCCCATGCTTATGCCATCGTGATTACAGTTTTGCTCCACTGTAACCTTTCCTACGCAGCTAGATGTCTGTACCTCAAGGTACGCTTGAATATCTGAAGGGATATTATTAAGTCATGTTATTTGTGTTAAAAATATGCAAACCCATTATTCCAAATAACCTGCTGGCTTCCTGCGGAATTTATTTTTCAGAACAAATCCAGTTACCTTTCAAAGAGCACAGAAGTTGGGTTCTAAATAGCTTCTGTTATAAAAATTAAATCTATGAATAAGGATATTTTAAACTCTTTAAACCATCTGCACGCTGCCAGCTTACCTATTGTGCCTTTAATTTAAAAGGAATGCTAAAGTGAGTGCAAACACTGCAAATTATGGCTCTGTGTGGAATACTAATCTGCAATACTTGCAGGTTCCTAACATTTTAAAATTCCCCAGACTCTCATTCCTGCAAGTTCCCATTACAGCATCTGAAAGGACATTTTGCAGTGAGGAGCAAGAAACAAAAGCTACGGGGATCTCGCCAGGGCTGCTCCATCTGACTTTGAGAACCTAGTTTGGGCTTCATCAGATTAAAATTGACAGTTATTCCCTTAATATTAAGAGAGGCTATATGAGCCATTGTCACCTTATCATCTCACATTAGGAGTCTGATAGTAATTTTTTTGTCTTTCTGTTGCTACGTCCTCATTCACATCAGCAGGCAGACAGTCGTGGTTCTTTCTGTTTTGGGTAGCATCCCACATTTTCAGTATTTTACCACTGCAATGTCATTTCTAGTCCTACCCATGACACTTGTGCTATCTGAAAGATACTTTATTAGACCTTATCTTCGTCATCCTATCCACTATTTCAGAAGAATATGTCAGTAAACAATTAACATTTTGGTGCATCACACAATTGCTAGCCTTTGTTTTTTTATCATTCAAAAGATTGGCTTGGTTTACGGGTAGTTGTTGTGTTTTAATCTAACCCTTCACAGTTATATCATGACAGAATCTATGTAATAACCACTGCGTTGGGTGGAGGAGAATAGCAAATATGAAGTACTGCCCTGTTACAGAGACAAAACGTTTGAAACTTGATGCTGGTAGGACTTCATTTTGTGAGCAATCCAGGTAATTAACAGACTTCACTTAACTATTGGGTAGTCTCTGTGTCAAGGCGTTTGAATCCAAAAGAGGCAATCTGACTTCTCTTTTTTCCTTTTTCTTTTGTTTGTTTTAATTTTTTTCATTGAATCAACCTCCTTTTGGTGGAGATAAAACCAGAGAGCAAATGTGTTTGAATTCTGCAGCAGTTTCATTGTGAATAAATGAATAGCATGAGAGAATGGCGCAGAAACCAGTGAACCTGAGGTAGACTTGAACTTTCTGGACTTCTTTTGTTGTGGATTTCTTTTCATTCCCAGGGAAGGCATCTTGCTGTTGGCGTATGCTTCTGCAGTCATAATAACCACCCTGAATAGGCTCCGTCACAGCCCTTGAGTGAAATCAGACCTTTGTTAACACTGGAAGCAAAACATTCATAGAATTTGACAAAGATAAGGAATCCTCCTTCCCAAGAGTGAAGGGAAGGCAGGAGGAGAGATGCCAGCCTGGGGAGATGACAGTTTATTTCAGGACTTAGCAACTCTCCTTCAGCACTGCCACCCAAGGGGCCTTCTCCAGCCATCTCCCCTTCCTGTTCTTTTCTTTCCAATTATCTTGAAAAAGGAGAGGACCATGGCAACTGTGCACTTTTCACCCTCCTGTAGTTCTCCTTCGCAGAACAAGCAAATCCGCGGTTCAGATATGCTGGTACTTTGGACAAAAATAAGGTAATAAATAAGAACATACATTCACAGCCTGAACTCTTATTTCAAAACCACATGTATGCTTTACCATTTTACGGTATGCTTTACCATTTTAATAACTATGTGAGAATTATATTATTCTTGGGAGGGGAAAAAACCTAGCGGACAAAAAAACTAATCAAGAGAACTGATATTATAGCATAATGCAAAGTATTTTTTGTTTTCAGAAGTCTTGTGCAAGCAAATCTCAAAGCAAAATTCAGACCACTTCCATGTTCAGACCAACTACACAACTGGTGTGCATTTCAAGAGAGCGGTGCACAAAATGGTGCCTACTTGTCAATCTTAGTAAAACACAGGGTGCTGATTTTTAGTTTTGCCATAAAATGAGAGACTCTCAGCCATGTGGTCTTGAATATTTTGTTGACGTGTTTCATTGCCAGAGGAAAAAAAAAGGTTAGACAGCCTGTTCAATTAAAATCAATGGAAATTTTCCCAGCGACTTCAATGAAAACTAGCATGGGCACGCGATCTGTGAAGATGACTGGAAATGGTCCGTGGA
The DNA here is from genome assembly GCF_002078875.1 of Numida meleagris. NCBI lineage: Eukaryota > Metazoa > Chordata > Aves > Galliformes > Numididae > Numida > Numida meleagris. The sequence continues at coordinate 17,222,489 of NC_034419.1, forward strand.
GAATTTCGAGGAAGGCAGCTTTGAACCAGGCATGAAATAAATGGGAAACCACTGTAAGTGCCTGCCAGTGGGGCCGCGATAAGGAAACGTGCAAACATTCCCTCTGATAGCACTGGAATTAGCTGCAATTAAGTATGATTTCAATGAGGAATACATCGCATTTCCAGTTCATCACAGCGAGAAACATTTGTGTAAAATGACAGCTGCAGCTAACTGTTTATGAGTCTCTGCAGGCGCTTCCCGAAGCTGGTGAGCTGCTTTATTTGTGTGCTCAGAGCCAGTGGAAATTTCAAGCTTCCGACAATGGGAAGAAATAGGGGAGGCACTGGAAGGAAGCCCAGGAGACTGCAGCACTGTTTATGGTCGGACAATGCTTTTCTTCCCAGTGCACACGAGGCGGCCCTGAGGTTATGCCGATGTCTGTGCTAAAGATTTACAGGAGCCGAAAGTCTCCAAAACTAGGCAAGCAGGAACTCCAGTGTTTGTATTTGAGCACTGTCAACACGGGACCCACAGGAGAAGGGGCAGAGGTGAGCGTTGGTGGCTTTGACACAGCTCAACACAGCCCAGTGGCTCACATGTCCCCAGCTGACGCTGACCTAATCTAATTTATATGAACCTCTAACAGCCCTCTGGGGGCCCATCCATTGCTGAGAGGCTGCTGAAGCGCAGCGATGCTCCCTCCCTCCCACTGCACACTGCGCTTGGGATTCCCTCATGCCAGACCTCCTCCATCCCAGCAGCCCTCCCACCTACCCAGACCAGTCTCGTTTTAGTAAAGCTGAGAAGGCTTCAGGAAGCTGGAGAGCACTCCTGATATAGAGGCGTTTGATTTCACAGGTTCTGTTTCAGCATTTGTCCTTTTTTCCCCTCTTACTATTATGAAAGCAGAAAATGACACATCAGGAGAGCAGTCCCTTTGCTAGAGGCTCAAACTGCAGGGTTTTTTTTTAACCAAAAATTGTGTTTTAGCATCACTTAATGAGATAAAGTGAAGCAGCATCAGAACCTCTTTGAGCAAAAGAAAGAAGAAATGTGGAGGGCTGCAGGTTGAAATACGGCCATCTTCTGTCCTGGGTGGACGCTGTTTGCAGGGCCATTGCTGCCCTCACTGATGTCTGATTTACTTTACTGTGTCTGGCTCTGGCTATTTTCAGAATTCCACTCAGTTTCTCTTTGTGGAAAAACCAAGGCTTTGACTGGAACAGGTAGGTAGTTGCTGGGGCATTTCTATACGCAACAGTAAAGACAGTACTAAAGGATATGGTTTTCATATTTCCTCTCCCCATGGCTTTGTTCTTTTCCTCTTTCATCTTTATTATTATTTTTTTATTATTATTAATTCGGTGAAGGTGGGATGGCGTTCTGCCTCACTAATTTTAAACCCTCTCAGTTTGCGTGTTTCTGCCAATGCGGTGTTTAACTTGGGGGTTAGTATGGGTCCCTTAAGGAATTCCCTAAAAAGCAACCTTAATTAATGCTACCAGCTGTATGGAAATGTACCTGCCCCTGGCAATGTAGGGGAATGATGCTGAATGGTGACAACGCTGTCCTTGTCCTCCTGAGCATAATAACTCTTGCTCTTTCCTATTTCAGCACACGGAGGTGCTGAGCCTGTCTCATGATGTAGCCACATTGCAATGCATTTGCTTGCCCACATAAATTATATCTGTTCCAATCATTTTCTCAGTAATTGTCTTTTAGGAAAAAGCAGAAAAAAGTCCATTTGCTGAGCAGCTCCTCGATGGCTGTCAGAGGTGCCCTGATTTTTAGAAAGCTGTGCAGAAACTAACTGAGCCGTTACCTTTGCAGTCGGAATTGCATAGAAATGAAGGCACCTGAACTCCACTGCACACCATTGGCAGGGCTTGCTTCTGCCCTGCAGGTACGTGTCAGCACACATGTCAGCTGGTGGCACGTGGCCCTGACAAGATCTGTCTTCATTCCCCCAAACTGCGCGCCTGCGTGTGGGCACTGTGCCTGTGTTCCAGAACAGGGTAGAGGATATTCCGCCTTGTCTCACAAATGATGGATTTGTTCATTGCTTTCTTTTTTTCTGGTGGAAGGTCACGACAAAAATCACATTGCCTGAGTCCAGCACAAGGCTCTGGGTTTTGGGTGTTTTGGACCCGACCTGTACTTTTATCCATCAGTATCTTTTTATTGAGGATATTTGCTGTTTGGTAGCATCTTTCTCTTCCTTTCGCATGGCCTTGTAGGCCTGTACGCAAACCTCAGTTCTGTGCGTTACAAAGTCCTTGAGAAGCCTGAGATTTAATCTGCAGCTTATGGTGTGCTTTCTGCAGCAGCTATCAGCAGTAAGAAACCTTTTGCTTTTACCTTTGATGAGTTTAGGAACTGCCCAGTGCTTCCCTTTCACACCTCTGGGAACCACTGTGGGAGTGAACAAGAGCTTCAAGATTTACCTTTCCTGCTTTTCAGTGCCAATATAATTGGAGTGACATTCAGAACAGGAACATGCTTCCTAGACTGAGGATATCTGTACCTTGGCAATAATTGAAACCAGAAAAGGAGTAAGTGCTGGCTCCCTTGGGTTGAAAACAAACGTGTTTTTGACAAACTTCTTCTTCTAAGCCACGCAAGGTAGCTCTACGGTGAGAGCTGCTCAGCACAAAGCTGTCACAGGGAGGTTGATGTTTCTCAGGAAATGCTGTTTGCCTTTTGAAAACAGTCTTTCCAAAGTGCCTGGGATGAGGTCACCCATTAAAACTAGCAAGCAGACACTGCAACTTCAGTGCAAGCCGTGCACGCCTTACTTCTCTGGGATGCACCATTCCCTCTCACTCAGTACTTGTTTTTCTGGAAGGAAAGGCAATGACTGCCCTACATGGCTCGGAGACACTTAGCAGAGTTAACACCAGCACTGCTGGGATGAGATCCTGTGCCGCACTGCTGTGGTGGGAGGATTACACTCCCAGCTGGTAGGTGGTGTGAGCGCAGTGGTTTGGTTGTGTTGGGAGTTTGGACCGGAGAAGACACCTTTTCTGGTCTTTTATTCTGGCTGCTCAATGGCTAGACTTATTCTCCTGCCACGCAAAAGCACATCTGGTTGTCTGGTGGACTGCCTGCTGTGTAAAATTGCAGCACAATACGAAGTCAGGTTTTACCAGTGCAATACTTTTTGATTTGTTTAGCATGAGATTAATATGAAAATCCTTCTACGAGGGAAGATCAGCTGGTCCACCAAGTCTGAGCAGTTGGCAGCACTGCGATTTTTATTGGTAGCTTCAGGCTACCTATATTTTTTCCTGACAATTTATACGCTGCTCAAGCCCAACGTATGTGATCTAATCTGCTGGTAGATTGAAGGATAGAATGAAAAGTTGGTTTCAAACTCCATCTCAGGGCTTTACAGGGGGACACTAGCTCTGGTCTGGTGCAGTGTTTTTCCTTTATGAGCTGTAAAACACTTGGTTATAAGGGGCATTACTTAAATTCAGTTTTCAGTGGTTTGTATTGTCATTACTAGTGCTATTATTTGATGTATAGAATTATTCTTTCTTTAGACAGTCAGAAATCCTAAATACCACTGTCACATCCGAGCATCAAAATGTTAGCATGCAAATTGCTTATCTCTGGCAATGAATATTGTGTGTTTAAAACAAAATTCTTTGATACTTGAGATAATCAGCACTCTTAGCTCTGAAATCTCCAACTGTTTAAAAGACAGAGTTCATTAAGTTAATTACAATTTCTTGATGGCAAATCGTCTTGTTGGCAAAGTCTATCTCTATAGGAAACCTAAACAGCTGAATTGTAATCAGACGCTGTTACAGAAAGTAAAAGAAAGTGGCTTGAGATGGCAAAGAGTTTGGAATTAGCTCATTCTAAACTCCTGGCAAAGACAGTGTGTGCCAGTCCTGGATTCTCTGTGTCTTTCCTTTTGTCAAAAAATTGATTTTTGTGTATTGTTTTTAAGTCAGCCAGTACAATAGGTAATTCATCATCACCATGAGATGTAAACTCAAGCAGTCTCCAAAAATAATTGAATTTTGCAGAAATTCTCTAAGGGGGTGAAAAATCCATAACAGCCATTAAATTCTGCTCTTTGTAGAAGGAATTTGAAATATTACAATTACGATCAAGTAGGGAAAAAAAGTCTTTAATTTTATTTGCTGAATCTGGCAGGCATAATTTGGTGTTTTGTTATGCTGTTCTACTGCTTCAACAGTATTTGTGTGAGAAAATGTGATAAGGTCTCCACAGACGTCATTTAAAACAGGGGGGGAAATCTGCTTAAGAATTTTGGCGTGAGGAATACAAGAGATTTTAGCTGTGCTCTGCAAGTATGCCCATATCTGCACCTGGGTTGGAGAACAGCCTGTTGCTGCATAAATTAGGAGCTTTTTCGGTGCCTGCCCTATTGTAGGGTTTCTGTGGGATGTGTTGTTACTAAAGCACCTCCAGATCTCCTTTACGTGATGCCAGCTGTGATTACCTGGATCCTTCGCCACACAGTGCTGGGCCATGTGAAGGAGCAACTCTCATGGAGAATCCAGCTGCTCTCTGCATCATCCTGCCGTAGGAATGGCACAAAGACCCCACGTAGGGTTTAGGCTTGAGCTCTTCATCAAGTAATTACGTCAAGAGTGGAGAAAGCATGAAATAAACTTTCCAAAACGTGAGAGGGAACTAGAACTGCTTCTCCCAGTGATTTTGTTCCTTTCCCTGTCGCTGTGGAATTGGACTCACTCATCACCTTCAAAATGCATCAAGATTCCTTTTAATGTAGAGGTCTACCAGCAAGACTTCAGGTCTGGCATCGTATAATCAACATTGCTGTCCAGGAGAGATATCACAACCTCTCGTGGTCTGTGCTGGCAGAGCTCACAAAGATTAAGGAGGGGACATGCTTTTTTGTAGATGGACTTGTGCTGGCATGGGCTAAATCAGTTAATAGATGCTATGATATTTTATTACAAGCTGTTTGTTTTTTTTTTTCCCATATGCATAATAGTGTGCTGTAAAGCAATAGGTCATATCAGATGAAGCCATAACGTGACAAGATGGATCATTTAATATATCAAATGATGCTGCTATGTGTACTGTTGTATCCAAGATATACAAAAAAAAGAAGTATCAGACAGCATATTTATATCTTATATGCCTACATCTGGCTTAGTAAACCTACTGCATCATTAGCTTCTGCCTGAATTGGGCTTTTAGAATGGTTCATAATTCTGTAGCCATTTCACTGTAAATTGTCATTTTATTGATGTTTTTTAGTAAAACAATCATTTGGGAACAAAGGAAAGAACTGGCTATGTTGTTTAACAGGGATCCCAACTCAGATCTAGCAGGAAAATGGTGTCATTTTAGTTTGCAGACAAATATGTAATTTTTGCCTTGGTTATTGAGAAGCCTCCCCTGACTTCTGTGGGTATTTGCTCTGCTGCTTGTGGAAGCATGGAGAAAATTCAAATTGTTTGGGGCTGGGGATGGTGCTCTGACTGCACTCCATGCCTGCTGCTCAGTGAGGAAGCATTTCAAAAACTGATGAAAACAGGAGTGCAGGAAGCTGTTTGTATTCAGTTGTTTGGGATAACCTGATGCTGTACCATCCATAACCTTGTTTCTCAAGGCAGTAGGTGCGGACGGTCCTAGGCTCATGAGAATAAACAGCATTATCTGAGCGCTCCTCTCCTGTCCCCTAAAGCAGTTCTCCAGGGATTAATGTGCTCTGCTCTGCAATATGTTCTCCTCCCACATAGCCCCGTGGCAGCAAAAGGCAACTTTAAGTCTTTGTAACACATGAAAGTATTTATCCATATTTTTTCTTCCCTGGGCGGAAAAAGGTAGAGCAAGCAGGTTGCTGCACAGACGAGGAGCCCTGCATTTTCCTCCTGTGCAGCTCGAGCCAGTATCAGAGACGAGCGGAGTGTCTGGATTAAAGTTCAAGGGCACCTGAGTTTTTGCATCTTTACAGAAGTCAAGTAGAAAAGCAGCCTGTGATCTGACGTGGAAAGGGAATATTGCTGCGCCACTCAAGAGGATTTCTGGATGCTTACAGGGCCCTTGAGAGGCCAGAAAAGGTTTTGTGGGCTTATTTGCAGCTGGGCCTGCATATCCCTGTGTCCCTCCTGACCAGCATCTGTGCACGCCCTGAGTCAGTGATTCCCACCATGACCTGTAACTTTTGATCCCCAGGTGTATGGGGCGATGTACTCTTCCTCCTCAGGGAGGGAGGTAATGGAGTCAGGAGGGAGGCCTGGGGGTGAGTCCAGGCTTACATCAGCTCCTGCTCATCCCCATCATGGCCCCTGGTGACGTGCAGCTGAACCCTGCTGCCAATCCATGCTCGTATGCTGCTGGTAGCTAAGGGCTGGGCTCCTGCAGCCGCCACGGCTGCAAGGCTATCTCCCAGCAGGTGGTTGTAGCTGCCCTAGCAGTTTGCTTTAAACAGCAGCTTCTATTGTGAAAACAAGACTACGATGCATTTATTATTATCTTTTTTTTTCTTGGAACCCACTGGCAACTGCGAGTATTAGCTGTCAGAACATGGCATAACATTTAATGTAATGTAACTTAAATCCAGATTAATTTCACTGGTAGTTCAGACAATATTTCTCTGGGTTTGATATGGGCTTCCTGGCCTGATGATGGCTCTCAGGGCCATTTCAGAAGGACTGTCTCACAGCGAGGTTCATCCAATGGCTCTTGCTGCTGCCCTGCTAGGTGATGGGAAGAGGGAGTGCTAATAATGCCACTGGTTTTATGAACTGGAGACATCTTTATTCACAAAGGCCTCCGGGATCGTAAATTCTGGGCAGTGTTGTGGATGGGGATTGAGCTGAGATAGTGTGTGTAGAAAGCACTGCATGCTTCTGGCTGTCCTATACTCAAGTGAGCTTGTTCTGAAGACAGTGCCTCTCTCCTCTTTATTAAAGTAATGACTTCGTATATGTTTTTTTCCTCTTTTTTCTCATCCTCTGTCTTGTCCTTTATTTTCCTGCTTCTTCTGTCTTACAGCATTTCGTATTTCTGAGATGTGTTATGAGGGGCGGGACTGCCTTCCACTAAGAATTATCTACTGGCCAATGTTGAAAGAAGGATATAGGATTTCATGGGCCAGTGAACTAATACGATGTGAAATCCTATTTTGCTATCTTCCAAGTGTCCACAGAATTCCAAGTTAATGTACTTTATATTATATGGTTGCCACCTGTTTATATTATCAGTAGTTTGAATATTTAAGCATTACACACTCCATTTCCTACCAATTTGTCTGTGTTTCAGGAATGGTTTCTCCTAGTGTTTCCATTCTTCATTTTTTTTCTCTCCAAAATGAGTACTGGGGCCTAGAATTATTAGATTTAAATTTTCATTAAAAAATTATATAGTTCACAGCACAGATTTAATTGATCACACTCTTACCTGGCGTAAATCAACACGGCAACATTAATTCTAACAAGATTTTTTTGCCAGCTGAGGATCTTCTTCTATGTATTGTTGTATTACTCTCAAGCCCCAGAAGAGCACATTTTCAAACCCTGGCTTTGAAGCAGGTTCACTTCTAACAGTTCAAAATCCCATTTCGTTATCCTGTGCACACTGGAGAAACATCATAAATCTCACGTAAACACTCCATAGTTTCAGTGCATATATTTAAATACGTGATGATCCAAGGGCCCACTGCATGCTGGCGCGCAGACGTGTGGGTGGTGTACACACATCGGCTCATAAGGGGTCGTTGGATCATTTCTGCATCTGGACTAATAAATGGCAACTGCAGTTAATGGAGAACAATGAATCTTGGAACAAAGGGGAAAAATAGCGCATCTGCTGAAAGGAAAGATGTGTCGAATACTGATTAGGAAAGAGATCTGGGAGTTGTTGCAGAAAATCTCTAAAGCATTCAGCTTAATGTGCAACTGCAGTGAAAAGGGCAAGCAGAATGCTGGCTTGTATTGCTGGAGGAAGGCAATATAAATCAAAGCAGCTGGCTTTGTTACCATCAGACATTGTTTTGACATCACCCAAAGAACTGAACTTTATTTGCTATTGGTCACTACAGCTTCAGAAGAATGTATTTTTTACTGGAGGGGATTTTCTGTAGAGCAAACTAAATTACCATCTTCTGCAGTTTAAGATAACGCAGAGGAAGAAATAGGGAAAAAAATCTGCTCATTAAGAAGTAAAATGTATAATCTGACTGATGCGATTGTTTGTTGCCAGCAAAGAGCAGTCTACAACTTGACCTGAGTTTCAGTTTCAGGAAAAAAAAAAAAGAGATGAGGAAATATTACTTAAAATACAGCGGATTCAGACGGTGAAATAAATGTTTTGTTGAAAATCTCATTTCATAACAGCTCCAAAATGACATGTGTTATCAATACAAAGACAGCGAATGATAGAGCAAATGTAACTGCAAGTGAATGAAGGGTGCAGACGTAATGAGCTCAATGCACTTATCTGCTTACGAGCGTTTGAATTTTGTTGTGTTAATTTTACAAGATCCTCACAAGGAGCTCAGGAAGCGCTGTGCTGAGAAAGGAAGAAATACAAAACTCGTAGCAGAACCCATCGAAGCTTTTGTGGGCTGTAGGCTGTCATCATTTCCATTGTGGTTCCCTGCATACAGAAGTTGACAATTCAGCCATAAATCACCGCTGTTTGAAATCTGGTGTGCAAAACTCCAGCTCGAATCAAGCTACAGTGTCTGGAAGGAGATAGGTAAAGGAGGTATTTCGAACAACAAACATTTCTGTCATTCCTGTTGTGCTCAGAGAGGATGTTTGAACCTAGCACAATATTTGTATTGGATTTGAAAAAGGGATTATTTATCTCCTTTTCCTCCTCATACATTCATAACTCGAAATCCCATGGGAATGTTAAAAATGACTCTTCTTCCCACAAAGCTTTTATCTGAACTCAGAGGAGGAGGACTCCAGGCACGCGAGGTGCAGCCTCTCTGTGCACCATGCAGGGCTGCCACGTGCTCCTGCTGCTGAGCGGTGCTTTTGTGGGCCACCAAGTCCAGCAGAACAACCAGGTGTCACCCCAAGCTCCTAAGGTCTTCATGCAGAGGGATCAGGGCTTTTAGGACCATTATGCTTCAGGACATGAATGTGTCCCTCATAAAGAGGGATGGGAAAAGAAAAGATTTTTTGCACAGTGACGACCTTTGGAGCTTTCTAATCCCAGACTTCTGGTCCTTTTCCTGCAGGCGTAGGAGTGCTGTGCGGGCAGCCCTATCTCAGCCACGTGCTGTGGTTGCTTTGTTATCTCAGCATTCCTTTCCAGGCAGGTCTTGGTGGCCCAGTGGACAGCAGGCTGGATCAGACGTAATTGGGTCTTTGCTCCCAGCTCTGCCTTGCTGCATTGCTACTACTGGTTCTCTCATCTGTGTGCTAACCATTGCAACTCAGAGCAAACTGTGCCCCAGTAAACGTTTGCAAAAGATGGATAACACTGACTTATTTTGGAACATGCACTGGTGCCTTCAGACAAGGAATGCTGTGCAAAAGCCAGGGCTTTGGGGGTACTGGGCATGCAGTTAGGAACCAGCTTTTCTGTTAAGAGCTGCAGGTAGTACTCCTTGCAGAACGTAGAAGCACACCGTTATGGAAATTTTCCTGTGTTCCAGGAGTGCACAGCCTGAGCTACACAGTTCCACTGGGACAGAACATCCATTGCTCTGGTCCTCAGGGCCACGAGCAGGACTTCACTCATTTCCCAAACCTGATTCCATTCTGTTTCGAAAAAGCATTCAGAAATAACAGTTTCAAGCTGCCTGTCATATCAAGTAATGCGAGGACAGCTGAGGAGGATTCTTTCTTATCTCTTCCTCTAGCTCTGCTCAGCGCAGGATGGGAAATGTTCACCTCTCCTGTTATGTCTGTGAGAAGGTGATAGGAGCTAATAGTCAAGAGCCAATCTTGGGAAACAGTTTCAGTCGGTGGAGCCTGGCACAGTGCAGTGGATGCTCATGTTGCCCAACACCAGGTAACGCCCAGTGCCTCCTGTGTCTCCATTTAAAGATCAGATGTATTATTTTGCAGTTATATTCCTCTTGAAGTCATACAACAAGAAAAAAATCAGAGAGAAGTGTGGTGTGAGAGGAACGGTTTTCCCTTTAATGGTATTTTAATAATCAGGAAAATCAGCCATGTATAGTTATGATAAATTGCTTTGCTACAGGGTAATATAAACTTTAACAACTATAATAAATATTTCTGCTTGACCAAGAAAACTGAAATGGTGGAAACTGTTTAAATATGTTCATCAAAATGAACAAAGATGAGAAACTGGGGAATATTTAGAGATATCTTATGTTTTTGGGTATGAAATCTCCAACTATCTTTATGGAATCAAGAATTCAGGGCACTGATCTGTTTTTTAAAAGCAACAGGAAAGGGAATGTCTCAACAGGAGCAAAAGGCATCACTGCAAGTAGATGTCACCAGCATTTACACTTTCTCTGCAAGGGACAAATGTCATGGAAACAGGTGCAGGGTAATCTTCTGACAACACCATAATCCCCATTGTTGTGGATCATTACAAGGTCAAATTAGAACAAAGAATATTTAAAATTTCCAAATCCAGCCCTGGAGAAAGCAGCTTAATTCAGCACATCGTTACTGCAGAAGAGCTGGAAACTTGAAGTTGACCTTTTGATCTTCATGCTGTAAGTTTCAAATGAAATCTTGCTGATTGTCTCCTCCGATCTCACTTTATATTTCTTCCTGTATTCTCTGATGTATGGATATAACCTCTGGAGGTGAGACTTGAGCTAGGAAGAAGGAACATTCTGTCTTCTCATCAAATGAAGGGAGGATGCCGTGCTTACAGGAATGTTCCAGATACTGCTCTGCTTTGCTTCACTACACCACCTTGTCCTGAGCTTTCAATCGTGCAGAAGAATTTCATTCATTTCTGTTTTCTGTAAACACTTGTAGTCAAAAATTATTTTCTGAGGGAGAGGAGCTTCCCAATTCCTTTGTATATGCCGTGCAGCTTTATAGCAGGCATTTAAAATACAGGCACTCAGATCTCAGCGGATAAAAATCAAAGCAGGTTTATGTGCTGAGGTGAGCAACCTGAGTGAGCTGGCACTGCAGCCCTGAGCTCTGGCTCCCATTAGAATTGTTTTGGGTAGACAGCTCACAATATCCTTTCTAACTCACATAGATTTATTCATGCGTGCGAAGGAGCACATGCAGGAGTCTAATATAAAAGAAAGATTAAATGAAACCGCAGCCCGCTCTCTCCTTCATTTTGTTCTGGTACATGTAGACAGGAAGGCTGATTGTCTGAGATGCTCAAGGGAGAGCAGCTGCAAAGTTGCCCATGCCTGTGCAGCCACGGATGGTTTTCCTGCAGTAGCTGGGGTCCAGCCAGCTCCCAGCCCTCCCCAGGGCAGCCTGGAGGCAGCTGCAGTTTGGTACCTGCTCCTGTCCCTGCCACCTCCAAGCACAGAGGCCACCAGCTCTCCCTGTTGCACGGGATGTGCTTTGTCTATGGTGGTGGCTAAACCTGGTATTCATCCATAGGAGAAACCATCCACGGTTTAAGGGATTTGTGAGTCTACGGCAGTAGATTTACCAAGATTGGGATATTTCGCCTTTTTGTCAGGAAAAGGAAACGATTTTGTAAAACGTGTCAATCTCTTCGTTTTCTCTGGGAGAAGATACTGAGTTTGTTCCTCAGAACATCATGGGGGAAGGCGGGCAGGATGCCACACAGCTCTCCTTAGAAAGAGGAGAAAAGAAATGTTACACATTTTCTGTTTTTCTATTCGCAGCCGTCATTTTCTTCATACTGCTGACATGAACAGTCGTGGTATTCTCCCTTCTTGGTGCAGCACTTCCTGATAGGACAGTGCCAGGTTCCTGCAGGAGGTTTATGGTGGCCACCACCCATGGGAACCATGCAGTGCTGGGACACCTCGGGTCCCTCCTCCTCTGTTTGCACAGGAGAATCGTGCAGGCAGTTGGGAATAATTAGGATTGATCTCTGCTGTCTGGGTTGCACACATGGATTCTTCTATAATTGAGAGAGATTTCACTGATGGAATTGAGCTGATTAGCCTGAACAAAGTAATGTTGCATCCACATGCATCCTGCCTTCATGTAATTATAATTGTTGGTCTTCCAAGAGCAACGGGGATCAGATCGCTGTTCACTAAAACACTCTGTGGATGGGCAGGAGGAGATAGTTCCTTCTCCAAAGTACCTGCAGCTGAAGTGGAAAATGAGAAGGCAAGAACAACAAGAGAGAGAGAAGGAGGGCAAGGAGCCTGCTGAGATTGTATGGCAGAACAGTGATTGAACAGGTAGAACAGCAATGTCCGGGATCTCTGATGCTCCACTTTAGCCACTGGATCCCATCCATGATCTAGCCACTCTAGTACAGGCATCTTTAAACATATATATGTTTTTAATATGCTCTGTCTTTAAAAGAAAAAAAAAATCTGTGGGCTTGTAGAGAGGATCTGAAAGGATGTAAAATATTAATGCAGATTTAAAAGAAGTGCCTTTGTTTTAAAATTAGCTAATTTTCATTGAATATAGAATGGAAATATTCCCACACAAACCCATGCACACAAAAAAGCGATATTTATTTTCAATTTACTGCTTAGGAAAGTACCAGCAAAGCTCCTTGTTTCCCTGAACAGTGCTGTCCCCATTAGTTCAGGTGAAATCCCACTGCAATCCTCCTTAAAAAGAATGATTTTTTTGCTCTTCATGATTTATGGAGGTATTTGAAAGGTTTACTGTAAAAGGAGCTCTGCCATCCCACATTTACATAAGCTCCTTATGTCAGACAATACCTTTGTTTGTTCGTGCATACATCAGGTATTTTTCCTGCACCTTTAAATGTGGATTCACGTTTGGTGACGATAAAAGGGTTTGAAATTAATCTGCTCCTAAGTTAGCTGCAGCACCTTGTTTCAATTAGGCATTCAGGCATTTTAACAATCTCTGTTTGGAAAGACTGTTCCACTATGTTAACGAAAGATTATAAGTGACAATGCCTGAGAACAACACCTCTCCCCTCCCCAGTTAACAGTTAATTCTCGGGATATTCCCATGCAGCACCTTCCCACCTGCCCAGCTCTGGTCCTGCCTTCACATCACCAACTCTCCCACATATTGCCCATTGGCAAAATCAGCGTCTGGACATTCTCAAAGCAGTTGTTTCTTGGTGAAATGCTAGCTACAGTTTTTAACTCCATCAGCACGTGAGATAGAATTCCATACTGCGCGCTGAGAGAGCAGGCTACGCAATGAGCTGCTCACGAAATGCTATATGGTTCCCTGAGGACATCTTTATTCTATCGGTATTTTCTGGAAAGCACTCAAGCTGAGTCTGCTTGAAAAACAAAAGTGTTTTACATGCAGCATCGGTTTGTTTATCTGTTTTGGTTTCAGTCTAATTAATAAAGGCAAATATATATATTCAGTTGAAGATACTGCATAACGGAGCCTTGTAAAGCCCTGTGGAAGGGAACAATGCCTCGAAGCATCTTGCTTTCCTCTGTTGCCAATGCCTTTCTGCATTCAAACAGCTTTTGCCGGTGCTGCTGTAAGATGGAGCCTGTGTCTGTGCTTCCACTCGCCCAAATGAGCTCTGCTTTCCCAGACTTTGATACTTTTTCTCAATAACTATTTAGTGTCAGCTTTCTTGGCTTTAATTCATCCCACTTCTCCAAAACAGCAGCAGCTGAAGCACCAATTTCTCCAATTAGTGCAGCCTTGCTCCTGCATGGTAATCTTTTCTCTGAGCTGCTCTCTGCTCCAAGAATTGCATTTTCAGGATAACCAATTCTTCAGTTAGTTCAGGTAACTTTCAGGAGCAAACTCTGGTGGGAAAATACTGGATGTGAAATCCTTGTCAGATTCAACATTTTCTGTACTGAAATTCAAGGTCTGATGTACTGTTAGGTAGTAAGCTACCTATTCATCACGGGATTTTATTCTGTCATTTGTGCCATAGTCACTTAATGCTTCTCTCATGCATTTAGTAGTTACAGTAATGTTCGTAGGTGATCACACCGAATCTTTGTATCTTCTCAAGAATGAGAACATTATCTGGGGGAAAAGGTATGTACCTTGGAGGTAAGGAGAGTAGCTGGCAGCATCCATCTGCACTAAAGGTCCAGTGCATGTTCATGTATGCAGGAAATCCCCACAATGACAGTAGCCCAGACCGTGTCTCCTGTCTGTGAGACTCCTCACACAAGAAGTCAGTTCCACAGGACTTACAAGCGGGAAAGGATTTGGGTTTTACCCGCACCAAGTAGTGCAGAGCGTGATGTCAGCCTACCATGGGAGCACCATGCTGGTGGCACCTCGTCAGATGAGCTCGTGATGCTGTGGTGCTGGGGGGGGCACCAGAGGAAGTGACCTACAGAGCAACTTTTCTCCTCTGGACATACCCCTTTGTTCCCAGGTCCAGAGATGCCTCATGGTCTAACCTGGACAGACTGGGTTTTACCCATGAGAGCTTGCAGTCCCCTATGTATGTTAATTATTTTATACGTATAGTGCTGAGAGGGCAAATATTCATGCACAGCGTGACACTCAGAGCCGGTATGTTGATTAGCAGTTTTAGCAAAGAGCTGAAGATATGATTGGGAGGAAGAGTGAACTGCATGCAATCTCACTTGTACTGCAGAGGTGTGAGGTTCATTAGCGAAACAGCGTTGAAGAATTTGTTCTTCCTCTTGCATCCAGTGGAGACTGCGTGAACTGGTTTGTGACGTGCGTGTATGGCAAGGCGCGATGTGCCGGCTGTGAGCAGGCTGAGCCAGCCTGGGGAGAGGCAGAAGGGAGATTTCCTTTGCTGATGGCCTGCGGAGAGGGTGGGAGAAAGCCTGAGGAGGCACCAGTCATCTGTCTGACCTTTCTGCAATTACATTTCCCTGTTGTGTGTTCACATGAATGCACGCGACCAACACCTGCCTTGTGCAAGCTGGTACTTGAAAATACTTGAGGCTCTTGGCTCACAGGCCGAGTGTCTGACAACGCAAAGGACTGCAGGTCCAGAAACCAGCCTGGTTTGCCAAGAAGGGAATTGGAGGCAGTGGCTTGGATGATGCGTGTTATCCCAGATGAAATAACACACTTGCAGTGATTATCTCCAGCCTTAGAGCATCAAGAGCTGGAATTTTCTCATGTGTCAGATCTCCAAATCACCGCTGTTATCCTGACAAGGTTTGGTCTCCTCAGGACGTTCTTCCTCTAGCTTTGGATTGGATACAACATTGAAATTAATTGGGGAGACCTAAGGCATCTGTTCATGGCATTGGCACCACATACAGTTGTCACCAGGTGTAATCAGGTGTCCCTTAGACAAAACCTCTGGCATTCAGCACTGCGATGTCGTGCAGGCCAGTCAGAAATGTGTTGTTCTTTTACTCTCTTTTCTTTTTATTACTAATTCCAGCTCGTCTTTGGCCTTTTTGGGTTCCACGGTTCCTTCAGGCACAAGTGAGAGCACTTGTATGGTGCAGGCAAGAAGGGGCTGCTAATTAAAGCCTCATTATTCATTGTCATTCCTACATGAGATAGAGACAACACCATTAGAGCAATTCATCTTATTCACACTTTGGGTCACAGCCCAAGCAGCAAAACACCCAGAAATATTCCTTATCCTCTTCACTGGGGTTTGAGCCATATTTTACTTCCTCTTGGATATTCTCCATTTCCATGCACGCCTTGTCACGCTGCTTGCATGCTGTCCAATAGTGATGTCAACCTACAGTGCTAGTGGAGATCTGTGGCCTCTCGCATTTCCATCCAATAACCTTATCTTTGTTGGTGGACCAAAGCAGCGCTTTCAGGGAAACCTGTAAGCAGTTTGCCTCAGTGTGAAGGGTAAATTTATGCTTAGGATAAAGGCTAACTGTGTATCTTGAAGGCTGAATATTTTCCCTAAACTGATATCATACGGAAAATATGTTACTGCATCTCTACTGTTGTCTGCTATCAGTATTATATTCCTGCCACTCATAATGAGCTAATACACATCGCAACATACTTTAAAGAGACAGCATGTCTATTGAATGTTTTAAACTATATTTGTCAATTAATATGTTAGTAACCATAATGGATGCCCATAGGGGCTATCTGGGATGCTTGCCTCTATTACAGAGGTATTGAAAGTCAGCCTTGGCAGTGCGGTCGTGACCACATCCAGATCAGCTGTGGTTCAAAAGAGCTTTTGTCAGCCCAGGGCTCCTCATAGCATTCAGAATGCTGGCTGGAGATCCGCAGCCATAAATACGCTGCAGCGTGCTTAGTAATGTAAGTTCAAATAGCATCTTTTCATGAGAAAGCTCGAGTCCAAACACACAGGAATTCAAGTCTTTCTCACTTGGTTTTTTCCAGCGAGGCACAAAGCTCTGAGAGCCGTTCACACCTCAGCCATTACTTTGAGGATTTCAGTGAATTTATCTGACAACATGATCTATTTTTTTAAAATACGGAATTCTCTTTGCTGTTTTCAACAAACATAGCTTGGTAGCCAATTTTGCATTTAACACAGAACATTAAAAATAGTCAGTGGTGTATAACAAGTCATAACTGTCTCCTCTTTAAATATATAACCCAATCTAAGATGTGACTAGCTTCTTAAATGCTGGAGATTTTTAACCAGCACTACAGATATTTAAATTAACAGTCAAGTGATTTGAAAGAGTAAATCATTGTCGTGTGTCTCCTGTGCTGCGTGTAATGTGCACGCTCAGCCCATCACGGCTGGACACAGGGTTGCTCTCACTTCAGGCCATCCCAAACCCTCAGCTAGGTATGGCACAGCAGTGCGTCCCATCCGTCCGCTTGATGAATTTACTTCTGCCGTCTAGGGACTATGTGAAGCTGGCACACAGGGCCCCAAATCTTGCATACCCTGTTGGAGTGTGGGCACAGAGATCTGCCAGGGTGCATTGGTTACAGGCTAAATTAAATTCCACAGCATCCTTTCACCCATCTGGAAACTGCAATTCTGGCTGTTTCCCATTGACCTCACAAGATTAATGGGCAGTTGACAGCCTTTATATTCTAATTTTCTACCTAAGGGCCCCATTATACTTTGACTTCCGTGCCTGAAGAAATGCATCTTCATGTAGAATTAAAAATTTTATGAGTGCAAGCACTCAGACCAGAGGACTGATCCATCCCTATATTTAAGTCTTCCTTTGTGTTTTGATCCCTGCTTCCTCCCCTTGGATAGACAGCTTATAGGGATTGCCTTTTAAAATGATTTGTTTAAGGGTGTTTTTTTTTGGCTTTACTTCTGCTTCATTTACATTGTTTACCATCGCTCTCTTTATTTTAAGTCAGTCCAATCTCTTGACAATAAGAGTTGAAAACAAAATCATTCGTTTTCAAGAAATACACAGGATTATGTACTGATTCTGGCAAGCAGAGAAGATATAGCCCCTCCTACATACTGGGGGATGAATTAACCAATTAATCCAGCAGATGTCTATATAGGTAAGAAAGAGGTGTAGTCACATATGGTTTGAAACAAAATGGCAACGTCTCCTCTCTTCCTGCTCCATCTGCCAGGAAAAGATGTCGAGTTTTTGATGTATTTCTGTGCATCGCGGATCACACCAAGGAAAGATGCATATTCCAGTAACAGTAAGAGAAATACAAATAGTTTGGGTGTTCACAACGTGGACGCAGGATTGGATATAGCCTTCAAGAAACAATTCCTTTAGAAAAGCTCCTTTTGTACATTGGTGATTTCTGTTATCACAGCAAAATTATGTCTGACTCGCATTCCCGTCCAGAGTTTGAATGTTGGCATGGGGATTTCTTTCTTCAGTGGCTGTATAAGGGACGTGTGCAACTCTTCAAGAGTGGAACATACACCAGGCTGTGTTTTCAGGCCCGCTAAGAGGTTGTTTTTTCAGCAGTGAGCACCTCGCAGAGACATTTATACCCAAGATGTATTGCTTTCTTGTGATTTTTTTAAATCATTATGCGTTCGTGGCACAGGTGAATTTAACTCACAAATGAAGCGATGCACTTTCCATTGTGCTTTTCCCTGCTGTAGTATATTCTGCAAAGTCACTGCCAAGGAAATGCATATGAGCCAGCTGAAACGCAGATGGCTGAGGGACTGAGAAAGCAGTTTCACAGAGCTGGAATCTGGGAGCTGTTAGAGGTGATAGATATATTTAGAAAAGTATATAGGATAAGTTTTCAGCTGGTGAAGCTGTCACAGCTGTATTAGTATCTTGGAGATGGAAGTCAGCTCAACTTGAACTTCAAGTGAAACTACGGTAACTTACTCAGAGGCTGCATTCTGTGTCATTAAATCAGTATGTGACAGCACACCCAGGTGAACCTAAATACAGGTGAATTTCACAGCAGTTTTTTTCTCAGATGGCATTGTGTGGATTTAACATCTAGCCAGACTATTACGTATATTTAAATGGCAGCTATGGACTATGCAGATGGGAATAGGAGGATGCCAGAGCAGGGTAAGCCTGCACAGTTCGGTGTCACTGGAACTGCTTCATAGCCAGGCAGGTCTCAACCGCAGTGTCTTTGTAGCTGATCACAGGACTCAGATTTCTGTGTTTCTTTTGAGGTCATCTTCTCAGCAGCACATCCTTGGTTTGTTGTAGGCTCCTCCTGGCCCAGACCTTGTGCTCAGTTGTGTTTTTACTGATGCTGTGTGATAGCAAGAGTTGCAGAACAACCATTGTGACCACCTCACAGGAACTTCCCACACTGTACATGCCTGTTTCACTCTTCTTTTCTTGAACTGAAAAGTATTTTTTAAGAAGAAAGTCTGTAGTCTTGGTGTTATAGTAACCCATTGTGAATAATTTACTACAACTAGGAAAATCTTGCCATAGGGTTAATTAAATTCACTCTTTAGGGGAAAAAAGAAAGGCGGAAAAATTCTGACAGTAATTAGATCTTGTTATACTTTGTCAGCTAGATAGAGGAGCCCTCCATTACAAAATGCCTATTCCCTCAGGTACCCACAGACCGGGATCTAATCACCCCTTAGTGTGCTACTTGATGAATTCTCATTGCTTCCTATGAGATGCACTTTCCAACCTTGCAGTTGTTTGCCTGGCTGCTTTCTGAATCCTAACACGTAGTTGGCCATCCATCCTGGGCTACAGATTGCTGAACTAGACATTTCAGTTCTAAAATATATACTAACAGAAAATAAAAAAGCAATAGACTCTCTATACGTACTTAATATCCTCTGCTTATACAGCTATGGGTTTTGCAGCCCTTTAGATAGGTATGTTTCAGCTGATGCTTCTGAAATCCTTCTCAGACTTCTGTCTTACTCAGAGTATAAGTTCTCCATATGGATCCCAGGATGATGACGTACGTTCCTAGCTCCTTGCTCCATCACATTACATTTGCTGGCTGTTTTCACAAAATGCTTTGGATGCTTACAACTGGCTAACCAAATGCTTAAGCTTACCTTGCACCATGGACCTCCATTTACCATTAGTTTTGATTGGAAAGTATTAAAAGCATTGATCCTTTTAATCTTAATAGTGAAAAAAATATTAAGTATGGTCCATACAGCCTAATAAAACATAAACTGGGTATGCCATTATACCTTTCAAGTACAATTTTAATGTACAAAACTGTACAGTTGTGACCAGTCTGCCAATCCCCAGACTTTAGAGGGAGCCATGAGTCTCATTCCTGTAAAAATTTAATTTTTGTCTCCAGCTCATCACATTGGCCTGGTGTCAGTACTTCTAGTATAACTGAGCGATGCTTATTTTTAATACATTTTCCAAGGTTTCCATAGCATCAATTTATATAAACGTTTATCTGCATGTTAAGGCTGAATGGTAAGCCAGTATGGTTGTTTAAATGGAGTGTTTTCCCAATCATTGCCTGTGATATTCACAGAACTAATTTTTTTTCTCCTTGACTGTCTTGTCTGAAGGACACCGAAGGGCGATAAATCATTTATGCACTTTGTACCATGAGAACTGCCAGTATTTTTTAAAGAAGTCTTCTACTGGTGAACAAGCTATTGCCTCCTTATTTGCATTAATAATTTTGTGTAACTCCTGATAGCTTGACTGTGAACAAATATTGTTTTAATAAACAGTTATTTATTTGTATGCTGCTGTTTCCTAAACCTCCTATTCTTTATATAACTTTGTCTGGTAGAATTTGAAGGCAGTCTGAAATGTAATTGGAAATGTGTATCATACCATGTAGTATTTAGAAGCAAATTGTCTGGACTGGAATTGCTGATGCAGGTGACCTATCGAACACTCTGCAACCCACCAGTCAGATTAAATTGGTAAAGGAGTGCAGGGATCACCAAATGGCTCAGCAACAACCCATGTAGTGTTTTGTTTTTCATTTGGACTGTAATGCGGGTTGTTTTAATAAAATCACTTCGTTGTATGGACATAAAAAATGGAAGAATACAAATGACAGCATTAGCCAAGACCACTGTTTGTCTGTGTCTTAGGAGATCAATCTCATCTCTTCTTTCCCCATAAAAATCAACCGAAGCCCCCTGTAGTCACCTTGTTGGCGTGGCTGCAGAAGCTGGGAGGGGGGTAAATTAGCCATTTACTCTCACAACTGTGACTTTGCTCAGTTTCAAGGGTAGATATAATAATCCTGTAAATGTCAACTGTTACTATAATCCAACTCTGTTGGACTCTCAGTGGAAAAACATGGACATATCGTTTATTTAAAATACAAATTTTCATGTTCTTGTAGGGAAGTAAAGACGATCCGGTCGTGTTATCTCAGTGCAGGGTTTGGCAATAGACATTCTGTGCAAATTACATCTGTTGACCTTGACAGAAAGCAAAAGAAAAGAAAAAAAAAAAAAAAGAATTTCATTCAGTAGTTGGTGAGTAGTGGTTGTCATCTACAACACTGAGTAAGGCTAAGACTGCATTCATGAGTGACCCATGCAAGGCTTTGTTCTCCACAGCCCACCTCCACACCAAGCAAGAACAGGAACAACTGCGGAGCGCTTGTTGCTGACGTTTTGTCCAAAGTGTAGCAGTTATTGTTCAGGAAATGGCAATTCTTTATCCCTAGGCCTCTTTAATCTCTTACACAAATGAATGAGATCAATGCCATTGTCCTGACATGAGTCATGATCCCATTTCTCTGAATTTTGTGGCTTGCTCTCTCTGGGATTAGTGCCAGTTCTGCTCAGAGACCAAAGATACATTTTCAGATAGCATTTCTTTGTGAGCATGGTCCTCGCTTTTTTTTATAAGCGAACTTGTCCTATTGTGTGGTGGGTGACTGGGCATGCATAGGTCTGCCATTCAGGCACAGCTGTTCTGTTGCAGACTTTCGGTTTCATAATTCCACCCTAGAAACTGGTGCACGCCAACCAGATAACTGGGCAGGCCCTGAAGGAGAACGTGTCTGTGGTAGAGCGCCCAAGTGGGATGAGATGGCAGAGCCATCCCAGAGCTCACCCTAACCAAGGTGAGCCTCAGTTCTGCCCCAAGCTGGGAGCAGAACCCTGTGAGTCCTGAATTATTTTCTGCATGAAAACGCATGCTTGTCTTCAAAAGCATGTTCTTAGAAACTGGCCATCAGAGATGCATGGGCCAGCCCGTGTGGTGACTCAATACTTTATGAATTGGTTGGTTTTCATCCTAATCTTTGTATCTGAATCTAACTATGGAGGAACCCACTTGCCTAACTTGGGCCCTCAAGATTCACTCTTAATATTTTTGTTCCTATGTCGTGGGTGGTTTTTTTTTTAGTTGTTTTGGCTTGGATCTAGACTTCACTGCTTTCTTTCAAAAGAAATGTTGGAAACTAAGAACCAAACACTTCAATGAATTTGGTCCTAAATCTATCAGTGCTTGAAAAGCTGATGGGTATGCAAGCAGCTCAGTGTATCTTGGTGTCATATTTGTTATTACAGTTTGGATCAATTGTCTAGCTACGGCAGCAAACACTCCCTTGTAATGCACTTAGTCAGTTGTGAAATCATGTACTCAGTAGTGGGAAAAAAGAAAAACCTCCATAGCCCCTCCAAGCAATCAATTTATGCCCTGAAGCATGAGATTTGATTACCATTGTTATTATCTTAGCTTGCATAGTTACAAATGTTATTAGCAGTCATAAAATTATCCAGCCTTTAAAAGATTGCACACACACACGGAAAAAGCCAGCATTTCACTCTGGGTTCTTCAAAGCCAACAATCTCGGGACAGCTTCTATCTGTGAAAAGCGGTATTCTCTTCTATTTGTTTTAAATTTGGTGTATTTGATCACGTGGATTTTTCCTGTATTCTTGTAACGAAGGAAAAGATTAGCATCTTCTGCAACAGAAGTCTGTAGCTTCTTTGCTCTGGTCAAGACCCATCTAGCTTTCAACATTTCAAAGCTGTACTCAGGTACATGTTTAACAAACCTTTAATGGCATGTGCATCACTCTGTCTGCTTTTCCCTCTACAGATGAAAACTTCCCCTATGAGCTCATAGTATCTAATGCAGCTTTGTTCTTCTCTGCTTACATCTCAGCTGGTATAATTTAAACATTATAAAAATTCCAAAGTTAATGGAAATGCTGTGAAATGCTGCAGCAGTACAAAACGAATTTTGATATGGAAAAAAATGTTGGTTGGCATGAAGTCAATTAGGTCGGCCATTTAATTTGTCCAGGTCTAGACCTGATTCCCACAAACCTATCCCTTTAAAGAAAAAGCAGATTGTAGCACTTGATATTCAAGTACATTCACGTTTTTGCATATCTACCTGCTCAAAAAAATTACATCATCTTTATTAACGAGCTCTGGTGGTGGGATGTGTGCTGGCAACTACCAGCAAAATGAATTTTCACTAAAGAAAATCTTTCTTTTGTCCCAAGTGTTTCGTGTATCTCAAATGGCATTTAGAGTAAAACTGGAAATCTTCTGAACCCCCCCATCAGACTTTGGAACTCATTTCCACACAGTGGGAGTTTCTTGAAGGCAGTGTGTCCAGTGAGTCAGGAATCAAGTTAAAGTGGAGGCAGGCACACACTCTATTGCTTCTGATTTCTTTAGACAATTCCTGAGGTAAATATTCAGGGTTTTTTTCTTACAGTTGATATGAGACAACATCATGCATTTAACGTGTATGTTAAATATGCGATCAATGCCAGCCTAGAGAGATTAAATGGATTTTTCCTGTGTCTCTATCAGAGTTTCTCTAATTCTCACAGCAAGCAGTGGGTACGATGAAAAGGCTCCTTGATTTTCAGCAGGAAATCCCCAAATAAAGAGCAATTCTGTAGAGACATGGACACAACTAAACTGTGTTTCTCCGTCTTTATTTTTGGGCTGTGGTGACTTAAGTGCTGTAACATTTGTCCTGTTTCATTGACCAGGGGAATCTGAAGCACGATGGGTTATGCGTTTTTACACTTAAAGCAAACCATAGTCCTGGCAATGGATGTGATCAATGCCACATCTTGTTATGAACGTGAACACATTTCATTTTCTAAGTGTGGAGCAGCTTTTGGTAAGATTAAGTGCTTTGACTTTTCCATCGGCAGAAGGAGGACTTTCTGCACGGTTATGTGTCAAAAACTGAAATCCTTATAATGGTTTGAGTGTTGCAGGATGGAAACTGGGAAGGGCTTGGTGAGATCATGTTGCCAGAGTGGACCTGAAAGCTGGGCCAGCCTCCGAGAAATGAAATCTCTGCGGTCACTGCACTATGCAGCCCAGCCTGCTTCTGTTTGCGTTAGCGCGTACCTGCGGGTGGGTATGGCAACACGGGTACGGGCAGCGTGGGAAGTTGACTTTGGCAGCAGTCCTGCCTCCAGCAGGCACTGTCAGTAATTAAAGTGTTGTCTCTCTTCGTTGTGGCAGAGCCCTGCAAAAATCAACCCTGGGACCGCAGAAGCATCCAGGGAGCAGGTGCTGCTGGCCAGCAGCGGGAAGAGTCCTTGTCCCCAGTTGTCACCATTAGGCAGTGGCGAGCAGCAGTGCCAGCTGTCCCCAGCTCCCCGACCAGTTCTGTAACCCCTGCTCCCAGCCGAGCAGGACGCAGCTTCCCACCCTCGATGTACTTGGATTATGCCAAAAACTTCAGCAAGTCTTCAGGTGCTTCTGGGCTGCGACTCCACATGGAATGGCCATGCTTAAGGGCGGTCAGATGGCTTCTGGATGTGTAGGCAGCCCTGACACAGCCAAGGCATTTCCTTGCAGCCGTCTCCTTTTCCATTTACGTTCTGAGGTTTCCGCTGCATGGGAGCTCAGGCCTGTTGCTTAGCTGTTGGTTGCTTTGGAAAGCAATGTGCTGTAAATATAGCATTTGACTGTCTTTGGACTAAACAGTAAGTCAATTCAGGATTTGGCTATGAGAGCTGGATTCAAAGGGAAAACTCCCATTTCCTTACATGTGCTCTGGGCTCGGTCTCAGCTGCACATAAATCCAAGTGCCCGGCACCAGAGCTCGCCAAGCAACCACCATGCGGCTTCCTTACATGGCAGAAGCTTTTCTCCATACATTCAGTGAGGAAATGGGCTTTTATACGGGCACGCATTGATAGAAGCATAGTTTAATACGAAGACGATATCTATGAATTGCCTGGCTTTGCATAACTAAAATAGCAAGCATAACATTGCTTTAAGAGTTTTGCATTTGCTTTCTCAGCACAGAATGAGTATATTCAATTATTCTACCCTTTTCCCTACCAGTTTTCACATTTTCTTTTACTACCCCCATTCAGTTTATACTATCTTGTCTTAATTTTGATTGCTTACTCCCTGTCCAAAAAGTGAGCTCACCCACCTATATCTGCTGGAGACGAACACCAACCATTTGCCAGAACATCAAACAACGCTGAGTGCTACCATCAGAAAAAACCTTGACCCCAAATGATAACCATCCCCATGAGTGTTAGCTGAGATTCGCTGGGGTGGTTTTACGGTTTAATGTCGGCGGATGTTTCGTTGTGATTATTGTTCACCGTGTTAGACAGAGCTCAGAGCAAAAAAATCAAAACCCAAAGGTCAGCAGTGAGGCAGAGAATGGTCTGAGAAGTCCGAGCCCCAAAGAAATGGCTGTGCCTGACCTTCAGCACCTGCACACAGCGGCTCTGGGCGGATGCTGAGCGCAGGGACCGCAGGGTTCTGATCACAGCCTTCACCGAGCACTTAAAAATGTTCAACAAAGGGATGATGGAAATGAAGCATGCAGGCAGAAGGTCCGGTGCACACTGAGCTGTTTTTGTGGGTGCATGTGCTGGAGACCATGCACGGCAATAAATAAATAAATAAATAAATGAATAAATAAATAAATAAATAAGAGGTGTTAGGAAAAACGAGGAAACGAGAGGTTTGGATACCTAAAAGATGGGGCGTTGTGTTGTTGCTGTAAGGGAGACGGCAGGGAGGACGGTGGACTGTCCCCAGCAAAAATTTCCGGATTCTCATCCCTTCCTCTGAAAAGAAATGACACTTGTGCACTCCGAGAGAAGGGAAAGCGGCTTTGGGGCCGCACCGTGCCCGTGTCGGAGCCCCCCGCCATACGAGTACCGCGGGGCAGTCACCCCAAACCCTCCTCGTCTCACTCCTCCTGCCACGCATCAGCCGGGGGCTGGGGGCGGGCGGAGGGGTGCGGGGGGCGGCCCGGGGCTGCGCTCCCTCCTTCCTTCCGTCCCTCCCAGCCTCAGGTGCCGCCGGGGGAGCGCGGCGGGGCGGAGGCTCCGTGGGATCCGGCAGGTGGGGGCCGAGGCCGAGGAAGGGGAAGGGGCTGGGACCGGCGCGGCCCCCCCCGGGGAAGGCGGGCGGAGGTTTGGGAAGGTGCAGGGGCTCGTTGCCATGGCTCCCTGCAAGCGCTGCCGGAGGAGATAGTGATGCCAGTCACGGAGGGACCCCTCTTCCTTCTCGTGGGTGTGTAGCGGGGCTGGGTTGGGCTTTTTTTTTTTTTTTTTTTTTTTTTTTTTTTTTTTTTTTTTTTTGGTGGGGGTGGAGCGATTAATTTGGAGAGCCGGGACGGGGCTGCGGAGCTGCTGCTGCAGGACCGGCTGCCGTCTCCTCTGCCTAAGGTAACGGCGGGGGGTGTGCGTGGGGGTCCAGCTCAGGGCTTCGGGGGGTGCCCTGGGAACGAGTGTCTTGCTTTGCTTTTCCCCCGCAACCCCTTTGAATTTCACGTTCATCTTTCTCCTTCTCCCCGTAACGTAGCCGCTCCCGAGCGCTCCGCCCTGGGAGGCGACGAGGAAGCGCGCCGGGCTCGGCGGTGCGGAGGAGCCGGCAGGTGCCCGCGGTTCCCCAGCGCTGCCCTGCCCGCGGGCGGCTCCGTGCCGAGCGGCCGCTGCCCCGGGAAAGTTTGCGGCGGGTGCGGGGCGGGATGCGGGGCTCCGGGGGGAGCGGGGCGACGCGTGGTGGCAGCGGGCTGGGCTGGGCTGGGCGGGGGGATGCCGCTCCTCGCTCCCGTGCTGGGTTAGGGGGGTTCAAGTTTGCGAGCCCGGATGCCGCTGATCCGTGACAAACAGTTGTTTGGTTTATTGTCCTTATGATATGTTTTATTTTCCCCTAATTATTTTGGAGAGTATTTGATTTTTTTTTTTTCCTGCGGTACCTGAATAATTGCTGATGTCTTCAGGTGTGTGTGGCTCTTTTTTTTTTTTCCCCCTCCTCAGGGGAAGTGGTGTGACTGCCGTAGAGCTGCAAGACGCCCCGAACCTGGGGGTGCTGTGCGCTCTGCAGTTATGTGCAAGGAGTCGGAGTCGTTTCTTGTTGCGCTGCGCTCGGAGCATCGGGGTCTCAGCAAGGTTCGGGTTTTCATCATGCAGGGAGGTGCTGCCTTCTGCACGTCTTCCAGCAGTCGGGTGCAGCGAGGGGAAACAGCCGTCACTCTCACGGCTGACGTTACTCTTCGTATTTTGGGGTTGAGAGGAGTTAAGCTGCAGTGTGTTGGGTGACACTCGGATGTTCAACCGTAACTGAACTGACAGAAAGCGTTTTTATTCTCAGCACTGGGTGGGAACAGTTTCGCTTGAAACACGTTTTTGTGAATTTCAGTGCGACTTGGCAGGTAGTATTTTTGTGTGACTGTCAGGGGTTTATTTGATGTGACGGAGTTAAACACATGTTGTGCAGCTCTCACAAATACTAATCCGTACACAACAAACAGAAAAATATTATGATGTAGTTACACATCCGAGAAAAGGAGATGGGGGGGAAAAGCCTGCACCTGAAGATGTGTGTGATTTATTCTTTTATTGCCATATGTGAATGGAAGCAGCGTTGCTCTGTTGGAGCTGGGCACGTGGTGCTTCACCCACTGCTTCCCGTGAGGCGCTCACTGGTGTGAGGTATCCGTGTGTGACTGCTGCTGTGTTAATACTTTGCTGTTGCTTCAAAGCAGTGGGTTTCCTTTGTCTTGCAAAACAAACAAACCCTCTCCCAATGTCTGTAAGAAAATACGAGGCTCTTGCTAGCCGCTTTGCATGGTCCTTAGGCCATGGCCCTGCTGGCGGCAGAGGTTGGCTTACAGAAGAGCACAAGACCAAGCCACATTACACAGACACGAGATGCAAATGATAACGTACCGAGGCTTGTAGGTTCCTTCAGGAGTATGGTATGGTATGCACCAAAGTATCGTTAAATGTCTTTAGTCAAACAGTGTGCAGCAATCCGGGAGTTGCAGAAGTTTTGCCCTAAGTAACACTCAGCTTTGAAAGCAATTCCTTCTCTAAAATGGGGCTATTTATTCTTGTCTTTATCAAAAGAGGGATAGAATGAATTCTGAATGTGAGGCCGAAAGAAAGAGGCTGTTCTTCACTTATATACGTCTTTATACGTCTTCATGACATTTAACTCATTCTCAGTGTAAATGAATGTAATTACTATGGACATTTAGTATGTGTTGCTTCATTAATTAAACACAGCGAATCAAAGCATAATACTGCATTTCTCTACCTCAAGAAGTGCAGTAGATAAGCCTTCCTTTAAATGAAGGACCATATTATTCACGACATTTATGTTGACCGCGGGTGGCTTGGATTGGAGCCATCTTGTTTGCCAAATAAAAATAGACTTTATCAGTTGTTTGAAGGGAAAAAGGAAGGCAGGTAGATGTGCAAGATGTGAAATGATGTGGACAGTGGCAGCTGAGATGAGGAAGGATCCTCCAGTTTCCCCAGTGGGAGAGGACAGGGACTACTTTAAACACTACTAATTAGTACAGTTTATCTTGCATGCTTTACAATGCTGCAGTTAGTTAATTATAGCTTTTCCCATTAGCAGTATGTTAAGAATAATGAATTAACATATCACACAGATCAAAAGAACATCTACAAAGTTTATCTTCGGAGAAAGAAAGTGTCATTGTGCGGCAGGAAGTCCCCGTGGCTTTCCCAAGGCGCACATTTGTTGGAATTCCTTCGCTGGCGCTGCGGCGCCTGATGAATGACTTGAATTGATCCCAAACAAGTGACACTGGAGCTGCTGGTTGCTTAGCAACTCGCCAAGATGCCACAATTTCTTTTGGTATATTTGTCCAGCAAAGTAGAAATTCTGTTTTGTTAAAGATTTTTTTTTTTCTTTTTTTCCTGCCAGCACAAAGCTGACCTTATAACAGCCTCAGATTATGTATAATTAAAAATGATGCATCAGTGCCGAGCCTGGCCAGCAGCATGGGTATGAAAAAAAGAGCAGAAATCTTACTTGTAAACCATATTCTAGTGTTAATGTGCTCAGTGTTTTATAACAAGTTTCAATTGTCCTTTCTCAGTCAGACCTCTGTTCGGGGGGGGGGAAAAAATTCTCTAGTGGGAGAAGCGAGTCTAACAAAGACGCTCCTCTACCAAATGCTTTTTGAACCGTTCCTGTCATGCTGTCTTGAGATGTGAGATCCTGCAAGGTCTTGTGGAGTCACACCGCGCTGCATTATGAGGAAATGAAACGCAACATGGAGCATGGGGTCTGGTCGTTGTCTGAGTGGTGTCGGGGCAGCCTGGCACGTCCTGCAGCCCCGTGCGTCTGGAGATGTCTGCCAGGTTGTCCTTGCAGAAGAAATTGGTTGCTTATCTTGTTTTGTGCGAGGAAATAACAGATGTAGTACGCAAAGGGCGGAAGGAAGATAAAATTATTGCGGTCATATACACCCAGCATACCAATACTGGCTTTACCTATCTTCTGTCAACCTCCACACAGTTGATATATGCTGAATCCTGCTTTTATTTCAGTGTTTATTGGTACCTTTGGGTCCCATGACACTAGCATCTTAGTTGTGGAGTGCATCTTGGAGGGGGGAGCCTTCCAGCTGTCCCATCCCCACTTGCTGCCCTTTGTTTGGCATTACAGGGAGACTGCACCAACCAGATTCCTTCTAGGTGAATCAAAGTCAGAGCATCTGGTTCAGTTTACTTTGTGCGGGCCGCCTACTGATGGGCTTTTCATTTGTGGCCTCCTGACTACAGCTAGAGCAAAGCCTTTGCACTGTGAGCGAGTGGATTTGGGCTTCTCAGCATGGTTTTGCTCTATTTGCCTGCTCTGTTGAGCTCCGCTGCTTGCTAATATAGACACGTCCTCTTCCATCAAAGTGGTAACTAAGAAAAAGTATTCCAGGGCTAGGAGAATTGCGGGCTGTCATGGCATTTATTTTTCTCGTTGGCATTCTGAAAGATTTCTTCCTCCCTTTTGGTGAGAAAAAGGAATCCAGGGATTTTTCTTCTTTGCTCGATAAAGACCTTGGGTCCTGCATGATTTACTGGCTTGCTGGCCTGGAGGGGGATGTATAGCAGTGCGTATAGTAACTGCTGCTGTGTTTGGACCACAGTGAACCAAAACTCAATTCATCATTTGCCAGTAGGGCTCGGCTAAGATTGTTATCGTTCATAATCTGTGTACTTCTAGGCTGGGTCTTGTGTTCGTCTTGCTCCCATGTGTCCCTCTGGATTCCTGGGGAATGAGTTAATCTGAATCCTTTAGAACAAGCTGGCTATTTATTACCTTCCACAGCAAGAAATAAATGTTCCAGTAAGAAATAAGCATCACAAGGGCTGGAGATCTGTGAATATGTATGAATTTTCTTACTTTGCGGGAAACAGATCTATGGTGGTGGTGAAGAGGGTGAGAAAAATATTAGATTTCTTTGCTGAGTAAGCTGGCATGTATTTCTCTGTTTCTCTTATTTTCAGTTGTGGAGTAGATTCCATGCTCCACAGATGTCCATGCAATATAGAGGGATACATCAAACTCATCAAGGGCCAGTGGGTAACAGGTTGTCATCTCCAGGAAAAGTGGTGAATGCCAGAAGGAAAACACTTACGTGTACTTTATTGAAGAATTAGTATTAGGCCCAGTTACTAGAAGTTTATTAGCATGTTTTTGGGCATGCTTTTAGCTAGAGAAGATACTTTCACATATCTGAAGATGTCATGTATGAGTCTTTCTAAGATTTCATGTTGTTACTTGTGGTGTTAGGCTTTTGGTCCAGACGTAGGTACATTGTTTTGTTTTGTGGCAAATTGAATGCCCAAAACTCAAGTTGCTTTTTTTGTCCGTTGCTTTTTCTCTGAGTTAATGTCCTTGTATCTGTCTTATACATTGATTTCTGTATGTGCATTTGCATACCCAAGTGTTGATTAGTGATTGCCTGTGCTTCATAAACAGGTAAGGGCAGGCAGAGATATTTGGGATGCTGGGTGCCTTGGTTTTATACTGTTGGCAGATCTCAGCACCCTGTATGGAATGCACTGTGCTGATCATGCAGCCGGTGCGATCTGCTGTTTTCTGAGGTTGCAGCGTTCCTCTTAGCAGATGTTTCCTTCTTCCTTCATTACACCTGGATGTATGAAACTCCACAAAGTGCAGATGGAAAACAGTTTATCATAAAAATTAGTATTTATAATATTGTTTCAGCAACTAGCAGTAGCTCAGCTGTGAGTGTGAGCTTCAGCACCTGTTCTATTTAAGAAGGACAAGATTTATGTTACTTTCTCCATTAGGCTTTTTAAGTATTCATAATTTCTTTTGACCATTGCTAGCTCTCTCTTTTCCACTTCCCTGGGCCGAACAAACCCAGTGGCCTTAGCCTCTCCTCACACATCTTACCCTCCAGACCCTTTCCCCATCTTTGCAGCCCTCCTTTGGACACAGATAGTTCTATGTCCTCCTTATACTACACTCTGGACACAGGGGATGGGGAACCTTTTTGTGCTGCATGTGCAGTAGCAGTGAGACTTGCCCTTGGTCCTCTGTGTATGGCTTTGCAGATGTGCTGCATCTTCAGCCTGGTGGGTTATCTAGGGGTGGGCACAGCTGGAGCTTTATAGATGGGATGAACCTGAGTGAAGGGCATCTGTAATGGTGGGA
Source organism: Numida meleagris (assembly GCF_002078875.1). NCBI lineage: Eukaryota > Metazoa > Chordata > Aves > Galliformes > Numididae > Numida > Numida meleagris. Next base: position 17,253,771 of record NC_034419.1, read on the forward strand.
TCTGTCCTCTTGAAGGGAAGTTTTAGCTATTATCAAGAAGTAACAGCACAAGATTGCATTTTCAAAGAAGCATGTCTGAAGATTTGAGTGTGTCCTCTCGCCCTTTAGTATAGCTTGGTCAGTAAGATGGCTTCGCTGCTTTTAAAAATGTCTTTTTTGATTGCCTCCATTTAATGGGATCCTGTGGAGGTGACGTGAAAGGCTGGTGGTCACTTTTCAGGCCGGCATTCCAGATGAAATCAATTTTTTAAGTAGTAGCCTTCTAAGAGGAAAAAGGAAAACTGGACAAATCCATCTTTCAGTCTGCATTTTCTTTGCCAGCTTTCTGCCATGTGCCACAGCCAAGTTGTGTTGGCCCCAGCACTTGGCTGGTGGCTGCGGATGCTGAGCAGGACAGGAGAGGGCTGCCTGTAAGGGGAGCATCAGTGCAGCTTCACGGGATATATGAAAAACGCATCAGTCTGTTCTGCCCTGTGTATTAAAACCCATGGAAACCTACAACAGCATTTGGTAAATAATGGCTGGTGCTGTTGTGCAAGCCCCAGTGTTTGAAATAAAATTAGTCTTGGTGAAAGATTGCTCTACGTATAGGAAAAATAAAATTGTTTTTCCAGGGCAGAATTTTTTTTTTTCCTTGGAAAATAGCACAGCAATGCTTTCAGCTGACAGTAGTGATCAACTCAATGGCTTTTGTTTATACACAGGTGTTTTTTGTGTTTTTTTTTTTAAATTTACTGAAATTAGAGAATCAATAATAAGGGATGATCTGTAGATCTTGAAATACCTACAAAATCAGTCCCTCACCCATCATTATCTGTCTGTCATTACTAACTGAGCAATTGGTATTTGTACCAGTGGAAGATTTTATTTTATTTTTCTTAGGAAATAATAACCCTGCTACGCTGGTGTGACTTTAGGGATTAATATTGCACACAGAAACCAGTGGTGAAGTCATGGCGCCGCTGAAATAGATGGTCAAACTCGCTCTGACCTCCGCAGAGTCAGGTTTTTGTCCCAGGAGTGATGAAAATCTAATTTACAGCCTAACCAGTTGGAGAAATGGGCGTAATGGCTCAGATCCGTGACTGATACAAACGGCAGTGGTTGGGCTGGCTGATTGAGTTACGCTGGCTCCCACCATCTGGGCTCCTGCAGGATGCGGTCAGGCTGTGTGCGTGGGCAAATAAGCGTGTGACAAACTTCTGTGCAGCATCTCCTATCGAGTGGCACGTTCTTGTCTCGTACTTTGACTGGGGACAAAACAGGGCGAGACAGCAATGAATATTCCTGTTTCTTGAGTCATGCAAACTACACGTGTTGTGCTGTAAGCTACGGAGTAGTTGTGATTAAAGGACTGCCTCAGCCATACAAAGCAGAGGGATACCTACTGCATTCCATGTGCAGGGCTGCCATTGAAATACGTGCTACTTGCTTGGAATTGACTACCTTCATGACAAATGCACCTCTCCATTATTGATGGAACGAGGCTTTCACCTAAATCTGGGATTTTTACTCGTGTTGGGTTGCAGCATCCCTGCTGTTTGTGTCTCTGTGGCACTCAACTGGTGATTTTGCCCTGCTGGCAGGTGCTTTTTGGCTAATTCCTGCCCAAACGGTGCCGACCTGCTGAGAAGCACACAGAGGTAATTGCTGAGAACTGAGTTCCATAGAGCCCAGTGCTGTAATAAAGGGAAAGCGCAGTAGATGTGGCGGCACCAAAAGGAGCACAGCCCACCTGGTTGTGCAGCCCCTGATAAAAGGAAGTTTCTCCAATTTACTTCCACGTGTGCAGGTCCTGCCTCTCTGAGCGGTGTGCCTAATTACCCTGCCAGTGCAGCACATCGTCATTGTGAGCCCTTCCTGCTGACAGGCAGCTCTGTGCAGTGAAACCTCACCTAATTCCACAGCAGAGCGAGATGAAAATAATCATCCTTGGTGCATAAGAAATATGTTACAGTGTTTGTAAGTAAAACAACGGGCAGCAAACAAATCTTATCGCGTGTATCACAAAATGAGGAAAAAAACCTGGGGTAATCTTTGTATTCAGCAGACAAGCAGTATTCTCTGTACAAACCTCTTCTACTATCATCCTCCAAAATGTATGCTAAGCTTGTCTGTGCACAAAGCTCCTTGTAATGGGTCATGGTTTGACCAAATTTTTTATCCTTACATAGTGCTGCTATAGAAAGGAGCGGTATATTTTGCAGTGTTATTTATATAATGCACTCCCTGAAAAGAGTAACGTATGCAAAGCTTTGAAGCTCAGGCAATGGCAATCCATTTAACCATTTATAGTTTTATGTTTCTTATAATCCCTGAATCCAAATGTCCCCAGAGAGGGAATTGGCCCTTAAAAAATCTTAGACCTTTAAATGAAATGAATTTGAATTCACTCATTTGCATTCTTTTTTTTTTTTTTTTCCTCTGCCTGAATGAGATATTACCTCAGTAATTGAACTGTAACTTTGCTACAGGTAAATAATGTACGACAGCTTATATTCCAAATGCTTCACTGCTTTGGGGTTGCACTAATCCAGCAATTTGCAGCGCACCTTGGAGACAGGACGTGTCCAGTCCACTTAGGATCACTGAGTGCTGGGCTGAGCTTCGCTTACTGCCTGGTACTCAGTGTGCCTCTGGAGCAGGGACTAGGGGGGATGCTGTGGGGTGATGAAATGGGCATCCCTGGTAAAATTAAGGAGAGTAATTGATGCGAGGGGATGGAAGTGATGGTAGGAGAGGTGCAATGGATTAAAGGGATGGCATATCCATCAGAAGGTCTTTCTTAATGTCTTTGGAAAAGGTACTGATGTGTCATACAAGGATGCTGAAATATTTTTGGCTCTGTTAGTAAAGTGAGAAGGATTGTGGACAGCTTTCGCTGGGGTTCAACACTTCCAAGTCAGCAGGCAGTAATTCTGCTTGTCTAAGAACTGCATGTATGAGCTGGGGAGACCTCCTGTTCTCTAGTGTTGGCTTCTTGTGCTGCAGGAACGCTGGAGAAGTATGGGTGCAGAGGGAGAATGCAGAATGAGGAGGGATACGGTTTTCTGGAGCATTTGGCATCAATGCCAGAAGAATAGAGGTAAAGTTGATAAAGGACTGAATCAACATGGAGTTGGACAGGAGAATTAAGATCAGTCACTGGAGCTTTCAGTAAAGGGAGCCCGTTCCTGGTGAGGTTATGTGATTGCTAGGTAGAGGTAATGAAGCAGCTCTGTGGCAGAGTTCTCTAGGTGTTAGGTTTGGTATCTCCCAATATTTTAGTTTAAAAGAAAAAAAAATAAGTATGTAGTGCTAGAAAAGCTCTTCTTGATGAATTAAGATTTGCCCAACAAGGTTGAAAAAATATCTGTCCATGAGGATTCTTTTTCGAAACATGTGCTTTTAGTGCAGCTTCACTAGAATGAGTCCTGAAAACTGCTTAACGTCTGCATCAACAGTCTGGACATGGAAATTTAATGACCAGTGCCAAAGTTGTGGATGAGGCAGAACTGGTAGTGTGAAAATAAGGAGTTATATGGAACAGACCTCTTCCTCCCATCCTTCTGGGAGCATTAGCCTTAATGAACTCACTGAGGGATGTATTTGTCAGGGGAGTCATCCCGAAAGGATGGGGAAGGGGCAAAGCAGGCAAAGACAGGCTGATGTCTTCCCAATGGGCTGCTGTGGTTGAAGGACCTTTTGAATAGGATCAGTGCTTGCAGGTGTGGTTTTTATCTGAGAGAATGGGAGGTTGTGGCCAGTTCTGGTGGCAGCAGTTTAAAAAAGTTTGCAAAACTGAAAAGTCAAGAAAATAACCGCAGTATTGATTTGAAAAGTGGAGAAAATTCCCCTCAGTGCGAGGTTTAGAGAGCTTAATCTGCTTAGCTCATCAAAAAGAGGATTGAGAAGGGACTTGATTATAGGGACAAGTATTTTCATGGGGAAAGCATACCCAGCTTTTTAATCAAGAAGAGAAAAGAATAATAAGAACCAATAGCTGAAAGCTGGAGCCAGACAATGTCAAACTGGACATTAAACACAGATTTTTTTTTATCTGTGATTAAGCACTGGAATGCATAATGGTGTGTTCAGATTGAGGCTGGATATCTTGTGTGATAGGGTCAGTCAAACGCAAGTTACAGGATAGAATTTGCAGGCAACAGGGATAAGTACAGAAGGGTTCAAGTGCCTTAAATTCTGTGAGCTTTCAAAAGTCAGTCATAGGAAGAAGGTTTAAAAAAAAAAAAAAAGGAAGAGCATATATGGAAAGCATGAAAAGGAGAAACAGAATCTAGGAAAGGAATTTGGTTTGGAGAGAGAGCGAGCGCTTTTTTCTGAATTTGAGAGCATATGTCTCAGCAAAGTGAGTTTTGGCACTGAAACACCTTGAGTGTTGGCAGCGCTGGAGTCATCTGTTACATAGTCAAAACAGCAAATTTGGATTCTCTGCTTTGTTAATGATGATGGAGAAGCCTCCAATTTGCCATTTGGGCGTTTGGCACCGCGGGCTCTCTGTTCTGCCGCTCCACAAGCAGACAGCGCAATCAGCTTCGCTTAGATGTGATGGGGCCGAGGGCTATTTCCACCCCGAGAGCCATGGCACGTTCCCCAGGAGTGAAGGGCATGTCATGGATTGTCTGGGCTTCTCCTTATCAGCAGCAAGCTGTCACTGTGGTCTCGGGTGCCCTTCACTTTATTGACTCAAATGTGAGACACAGAAATGTTGAGAGAGCCGTGCTTTTGTACCATTAAAAGAAACTTAGGAAATCCAGCAAGGAAACCTACTGGTCTCAGCTATTTTGGATGCGTAGTATCTTTGTATGTATTTGTCCTCCTGAAATAGTTTTGCCATATCAGTGTTGTCTTTTTTCCAGGGAAACATGCTTTGTTTCAGGTGTTCACAGCGCCTGATAACCGGGTAATCATTAACTTAAATGCCACGTTGTGATTCTTCTATGAGAAAGTGAAATAGTCAACTGAAGATACGCATAATTGCTGCTCAAATCTGGTTTTTGTCTCTGGATCTGCAGTTGTAATGGAAGTGGAACGTGTGCTGTAAGGGTTGTACATCACTTTGCTATTGTGGGAGCTCTTTAGCCAGGACAGAAAATAACTTTTCCCGTAAAGCTGAGAAGTGCTGTCTTATGTCCAGTTGAGTTTGTGCTTCTTTTGCGGTGAGAAATGACTTGTGTAAGATAGTTTATTTATTTGTTGGTTTGGTTTTGTTTTATTTTCACAAGTTCATTGCAAAGTGATTACCTTTGTTTAGCAATATTTCCTATATTGCTTCTGGATTTGATAAGAGTAGCTATTCCAGGATCTTTTCAATGGAAATTAGCAGCATGTTTCCTCCACAATGTTTAAAAGAAACATAAACTCTTTGTGACCAATTAAGGTGCTGAATTACCTGCAGCTCCGCATCGGTCAACAGTTCCTGCCTCCTGTGGCCATGAACATTTCCCATTGCCAGCAATATTGAATAGTGGTTTTCTTACTTCTGGGTCAGAATGTGGGCATTTTCTGCACTTTGCTAAAACCTGGGCTTATTATGGTAATATTCTCCTTGAAACGAGCAGGGTGATTAAATTGTAAGAAACTGTTTTCTTTGGAGAAAAATATCATGCAAGAATGTTCTCGCTACCTGTAATAATCGACTAACAGGGCAGTAATTATTCCAAAATACTGTTGGAAATCTATTGACCTTGACAACCGTTTTCTTTCTCAAATGGACATCTGAATAATTGTCTTTGCCTAAGGATTCCCTAGAAGCTGCTCTCAAATCAGAGCGGCACTTCAGTGTTTAACTCATGACATTGTGACATCCATTAGGAACACAGAGAGGTAGGAATTACCCTATTCAATCCGATTAAAGATCCAATTAACTTAGAAACCAATCTTTGTGAGTAACTAATACTAGATGACTCAACATCCTGAAGAAAAAAGGGGGGAAAAAACCCCACAGAAGCCAACCAACCAACCAAAAAAAAAAACAGCTTTCCTACCCCCCTCCTGTAAACTCTCATTATAACAATTAAGGAACAGCACAACCCTGAAAAAACTGCTTTCCTCTTACCAAGCACTTAGTGTTTGGCTTCCATCCCAAAACACGAGATCAATAGCCCTTAAATTCTTATCCTGCCTTGTGAAAGTATTATTAACGCTTTCAACATGTAATCACTTTCCTAACCACGATGCCCTTTGTATCAGTAATATTTTGTCAGGGAGTTCACAGGCCATTACTTATTATGATTTTCTTTCCCACTTTAAATTTGCTGTCTCTTAATTCCAATGTGATAATTAAAGCAACCATTTGACCTTGTTTCACTTGTTGTCGTGTATACCTATATATGCCTGTCATATTCATTCCTTGAAATACTTCATCTGTACGTTAAATACTGCCAATTCCTTTCTTAAGGAGCTCTTTAATATTTTCTTTATTTTTGACCCATTTGGTCTTTTCTATAATTTCTTTAATGTCCTCTCAATGCACTTATAGTTAGTGTCAAAGATAAGAATACATTAGCAATACATCTGAATTGCTAATTTTGCACCATACTTATTTTTAGTCCTTTCTAATGCATTCTGTACACAACTTCCTGTCTCAGTTGCATATTGACCACGTTGGTCTGTTGAGGAGACGCTTTATATTGAAGGTTTTTTCTTTCTTTCTCTCTCTTTCTCTTTTTTTTTTTTTAAATAAAATAATCCAATAGAAATAGAAAATTCTTTTTCAGGCTTCCATAGGCCAGGGGCTATTTGTTGAATTTATCTTCTGTAAAATAAAATGAAAGAAATCTATTATCGTTTTGGGAAAGTCATGTGTTAGGTCACAGGCTGTTTCTAAATATAGGAGCAATTCATGTCTCCATGGGTTGATGATTCTTGCCTCCTGCAAGGTTCCTCACAGTTCCCTTGCAAGTGTCCTGTCCCTTTACTTGGGTATTGCCCTCTGAGTGGACAAAGTGTGAAGATGATACGTGTATAGAGACACAATAAAGATATATGACTTAAATTGATTGCCATTTAGGTGTGGTTTTGCATGGATTTACTTAAAGAGCATGGCAGTTCTTGGAAAACGAAATGAGTTTGGGAGGCAGTAGTTCTTCACAGCATATGTATTTTTCCAAACTGTTTTGTGTAATAGGCAATAACTTGCCTTGGGCTTTTGAACATGATATTATTTATCTTCCTGGAAAGTAGTCGGAGTACTGGCAGCATCTGATGAGGCTGGAAGGAAAACAAACAGAAACGAAGAAGCTCAATATGGAAGGTACCAGGCTATAGTTTCATTCCGGAGACATGAATTATGAAATCTGAAATTACCCACCTACAATGTGTTTGAATGAACACAGGTATGAATATACAGCTATTAGTTCGTATCTTTGTCGTGTGCAGGCATATGGGAAGTGCCAGAAAGCTAATCTACCAGTGATTTCTTGTTCTCATATTTCAAGTCCACGTCTCTCTGCAGTTATGGAGAAGTGATTCAGTTTTCCTCTGTTTTGGGGTATCACTTTTATTTGGGGGTTCCTCCCTGCAGATCGCATCTTCCTTGTATTTGGCTGCAAAAACTTGTTGTGGCAGATGTTATGACTCGGAGCAGATGAGAAGATTCAGACTGCTATCTTTTTTTTTGGCCTTTTTTTTTTTTTTCTTTTTCATAAGTGACTTGCCCCCAGGCATGTTTTGACAGGGGAGATATCATTTCAAATTAGAATGTGAACGTGGAGGCTTTCCAAAGCTACAAATTGCAGGGATTTCTCAGCATGGCTCAAAGGAAAAAAAATGCAAGTATCGTGCATGCTGATGGTTTTCTTTGGTGGGGGGTATTGCTGCGGTGTAGCTCTGGTGGTTAACACCATAGTTGATGGTTTTGTTATAGAGTTGGACACAAGAGGCAGTGTCCATGTTCCTTCTTTTAATAACTGTTTTTTTTCAGTAGCTTGCTGCTTTGACTGTTTTGTGTTTTTTTTTTTAATTGGTGTTGCAGATCAGGTGGGAATAGAAGGAATACTGAAGTATTTGTTTTGATCAAGAAATGTAGGGACAGGAGGGAAAAAAATGACGTGAAACAGACGACAGAACAACATGAAAACTATACGAGATAGAACATACTCATGAAAAAAGTAGGGAATGAGTCTGGGCTGGAATTGGCAAAGGATTTGCAGCTTGTCAGTGCCTCCCTGCAGCAGCCCACAGAAGTTGTAGAGGGAAGTTGCTGTTTCAAGAAAGTAAATCCAGGGATTGCTCCAGTGTTTATGGTATTGGGAGAGAAGGAAGAAGGGAAAGTGTTTGTGAAGAAAGCGCACAAGTGCTTTAGGTGGGTAAGGTGTATGTACTAATACTTCATGAAAGTAAAACGCTGCCTCTGTGAGCATCATAAAGGCCAGCTTAACAGAGGCATGTTTTCACTGGCCCAAAGACACAAGGTATCTGCTCTGCCTTTCCTTGTATGTGCCCTCTGAGATCCTTGACCACTAGCTGGTTCCCTGGCTTCTCACTATTTCATGATATGCAATTTGTGCCAAACCCTATCAGTTCCTCCTCCTAATAAGAAGCGAAAAACAAAAATTGGAAGATGACAGTGGAAAAGCTGAAGAGAGTCTGTCATTGATTAACCAAGGAAAGCAAGAGTCACTGTTACACATTACAAATCATATTGTCAGCACGTAGGTGAGCATCTTGATGCCTTCAGCTAGGCTGGGATTGGGATCAGTGGTTAAAAATCTCATTTCCCATACTCATCTTAAATGGTCAGGTGAATCTACAGCATCAGTGAGCTAACGATACTTTTAAGATGACAAATAATTTGGTCTGAAAGCAGGCAATCCAGAGGATGCTCGCTGCTGAAGACTGCCAGAGGACTTTGCAGCAAGATGATTGCTTTTCTCTGTTGAAAGAGGAGAGGTGCAATGAAGAGAGGAATTTCTTTGTAACTGTGTATTTTGCCCTATTTCAAGAAAAATAATAGAGGGAGCATCTATGGTCCTGAATACCATCCTGTGAGCTACTGATGCCTGTGATGTGTCTGTCTTTTGAAGTGAGAGATCTTAATACTCCTTAACACTCCAGGTCTTTCCGGCAGTTTAAAGTTTTTTCCTGAGAACATTTTTTTTTTAGTTTTAATTGAAAGAAACCTCCATTCCTTGCCTAAATCTCCTGATGTAGGAGTCACAGTGAAGGTTTGGGGACAGATGTGCATTGCTTCAAGCTGGTACCCTTTGAGCGGGTACTGGCTCTCTGAGTATATTATCTGTCTTCTCTGAGTTTGTTTCATTCTTCCCACCTTTATTTTCTTTTTCAGCTTTTGACCTGTGTTTCCCCTCTGCTTTTCACTATCCAGTTTTTCTCATCCAATCACTGCCTTCTTTGTTTTTTCCCTAAACTTTTGTCTCTTCTTCATGTTGGTGTTTCCTCTTTTCTTAACATAACCTTTGATGACCAAAAATTATGACCAGGTGCCAACCATGAGAGATGCTGGGTAGCACAGAGAGAGCTTTGCTTGTTCACCACCACTCCTTCCCTGCCCTCTCCCCAACTTAGCTGGATACCATGCACCTGCATTCCCAACGTAGGAGCACCAGCAGCTCTACTCATTGGCTTGCAATGTGTACGGGTCAAGGCTGTGTCTTAGTGGTTGTGTGGCATCGAGGGGCTTTCCAGTGCTCAGGGCAGGTGTCGTTGGGTGTGGAGCATTCCCACAGCCTCTGGGACAATCCTGATCACAGCATTTTGGCATTAACACCATGTCAGTAAAGGATCAAGGACCACCCTTGTGCGTGGGATCAGTTAAATCATGCTTCTCTGGATGGCCCCCTGGAAATCGGTGGCAGACCTGAGCTCATTTGTATGCAGTCAAAATCTGTCCCTCTGTCTTTGCTGCCTTAGCCCCAAGGTCTGTAGATCGTTACAGCCCCTTTAGGGATATGTGGACATTTCCTTCCTTTTTATTGTCGTGTTTGCAAGGTTTATCCTTCTTTGCTGAGATACAGCTTAGGAAAGGAACAAACTGTGATAGGTTTAACCCGTAATAAGTCTGATGTCCTCAGGGAAAACTGAGATTAAAGAGCCAAAATTCTCTGGGAGATTGTCACTTGGCTAATGATGATAGTTGCCTATGGCAGTTAGGGATGATATGGCTGATACTTAGCAGGGGTTGTGAACCAATTAGTCTGCTCAACAAAATACTTGGTCCACTGGGTGCAAATGTTAAGAATATTTATAGGGCTGGCGATGGAGTGAGCTAATCAAAACTGGAGAAAGCTACTTAGGAGACTATCCTAGGCTCTCCAGAAGCCTCTTGATTACAAAGCTGACAGATAAACAAATGTTTGCCAATGTAAATATTAGGACTGAAAGACTGTATTTGAACTCTTTTTCAGTTTGCTAGTTCTGTGCAATCAGTTAGGGATGTCTGAAATGTGCTCAAGTCCGCTGCCATCTGGGGAGCTGACTGCAGCTGCGGCTTTCCATAGGTGAGCTCCTCTAGGTTGGTTCCTCCACCCAAGCCCAGTGCTCGTGGTATGTTCAGCTAGGAGCCTTGATGGCAGGTGGTGTCACGTAAGCTGGTCCAGGATAGATGTCAGCACGACAGTAACACAGCAGATACTAGCACGTTGGTTTGCATTCATTTTTTGCTGGATCTGTGAGTATTGCCACTAACTCTTTAACCTATTAACTCGCTGAAGTATGAAACTACTGCAAATCAATATCGGTATCATAACTCTGACTGTTACATTAGCAATGTCCAGTCCAAGCTCTACACAAGAAATTTACTTATACGAAAACTGAAATATTGATAAAAGTCAGTTTGCAAACTGGTGTAAGTATGACCTGATGACTTTTTTTCTAAATGTACTTTTACACCCTTCTATATAAAAGCTGTCTTTGTGCTGCTGCTATTCTGGCTGCAAGTGGTTTTAAGTGTGGTGGATTTTTATATGCAGATATTCTGATGGATCTTACATATTGAAAATGGTATCATGTTGGTGTTTTTTATCCTAAGCAGCACCATGATTATTGGTATTGATAATTGTGTTAATAGCTTTTTTGTTCAGACATGTTTCGGAGGTGCAACATACTGGCAGCTAAATGGGATAAAAATGGTCTTTTCAGGAGGAAGATGCAAGTCCATGGAGACTCTCCAGGGATCTCATTAAAGCACCCTTTCTTAATATAACATACTGCAATACCGTCTATCAGGATCCCCGCAGTGTGGTTTCCTGATAGGTTAGTTTACACAGAATTAATTGTCTAATTTTGCAAGCAACCTGTGCGATGTGCGTTAGATTGTCTTATTTATTTGTAACCTTGAATCTTACTCTCCTGGATTCTGCTTCTGATTCAAAAATAGTTTTTTACGTTCTGTCTTCACTTATACCGCTTTGTCATAGCACATATTGCAAAGGAAATGTTGTGTATTTCTCTTGTGTCCTTCCAAATACAAGAAATACTGTTACTTTAACCTCTTTTTTTGAGGGGGGTGGGACAACAAAGCATTGCTTTTAAATAACAGAACTAAAAAAAAAAAAAAAAAAACACCAGAAGAGCAAACTTGGATGTTGGTTTTTTGAGACAACTGTAGTTTAAATGCTCTGGACACTTGCTCAGAATGAGGGGAGTGGATTTCCTCAGGTCAGCGTGCTGTGGCACAGGAGAGCAGAAGGAGCAGTAGCCTGCCTGGAACAAATGACTGGCATGTTGCACCTGCTTGATGCAGAAGCATACAGAAATGTATATTAGTGAAGTCTGTGCTGAGAATTTGGCTTGAACAGGATTCTAAACGTATCCAAGCCTTCCTTTTTGAAGTGAAGTTCTTGAAAATATGATATGCATGCAAATGATAGACTTCCATCCCTCTGCCAACATCATTTAGCTGCATGAGAAAGATGGAGCGATGCAGAATATTCTCCAGCTTGGTTTGGACAGGATGGCTGCTAAAACCACTGCTGGTCTCAGCCATCTGCTAAATGCTGCCTTCCAGCTTGGCTTGTCCTTGCTGCTGCCCTCAGGAGATGGCTGTCCTTCCTGTACCTGCTTGGGCTCATGCAGGTGTGGAGGAGATAATGGGCTTTTGCTGTTCCCTCCCCCTAGACCTGGCTGTGTTTCTGCAGCCTGCTGATACGCTTACCTTGAGGATGGGCTTTGCTCTGTGAGGGCTATCACAAAATGCAAACAGCTGTGCTGAACCTATCGCCCATCTACAGAATGCAGTATGGTTCCAGCCTACCAAATGAATGTCTCCATCTCAGCAGCGAAGCACAGCTGCTCTCAGCACGCTGCAGGCACTCGGCTTGACCAGCTGAGAGGCTGTTCTCTGTCTGCAGACACCATAAATCCGAATGTTGCACTGCCATGAGATGGGGATTTGATGGCATGCAGGGCTTGAGCGCTGTGTCCCATCCTGGCACCGCTGGTAATATGCAGGTTGTTCTGGTGTCAGTTCTTATCTCAGAGTGTTGACATCATATTACTAAACAGCGCTTAAACAGCTCTTTCCATTAAAGGATGAATTCCTGACACAATTGAAGTCAATGGGGCTTTTGTCACTGACTTCAATAGGTCTCAGCTTCCACCTCATGACTCCTTGGGAAGAATAATAAATTGCTGCTGAAAATGCAACTGCCACTGACATCCAGTGGGAAAGTATAATTAGCAGTCAGTCATGGAGCTGCCATCCCGGTAGTCTGATGAATAATAGAACTGAGTGCAAGTGAGATGTCGCCTTCCAAGTGGGTAAAATGATTTTTAGCAGATTAGCATGAGTGTAGGCAGCCAAGAAATATGGCATGAGAACCAAGTGCGAGATGAGTTCTAGACAGTAGGCATCAACTTTTCAGTCTGTCTGGTTTCCGACATGTACCGCATAGTTTTATGTAAACACTGCAGCAGGAAGATGTTGGGTATCAAGAAGACAGAATCTTGTTACAAGACTTTGCTGTTGTTATTGAACTGGAATTAATGCTTTTAAAAGGGCTTGAGAGAGATTGCGGTGAACATCTCCCTCTTTGCATCTTGTCAAAAATACCTCTGGAGCAGGCTGGACGGTGGCTTGGGCTCTGTGGTGAGGATGGAGGTGCGAGGGTGAAGGTCCATGTTCTGTGGACTTCTGAGGAAGCACTTGCTTGGAAACTCTTATTTCCAGCAGTTAGATCAGCTGATACAGTGGACAAAAATAGGTGCTGAATGCATAGATCTATCCCCTCTGAGCAAAAGGAACAATTAAAGCAAGAAGAAAGCGAACCCAATGTAGTTTTAATCATTGGTTGCGGTCTGCAGTTGGTCTTAGCTCTGCATGCAGCTTTGTGGGAGCATAAAGACAGCACTGTAATGCTGCGGCTTTTAACTGCGCTGTTTATGTATTGTGATTGGCAAAGCTATTGACTTCGTGTTCTTTCATGTTCTTTATGTTCCTTTCTGTTTTGATGTTATCATGCAGTCATCTTAGCCACGTATTAAACAAGAGACTACTTCAATATGAAATGATCAAAGGGATGAGGGAACGCAGGGTCATAAAGAATATATGGAGAGCTCTGGGAGAGTGATAAGTTGAATTTAAAGGCTTTTGCAAGCTGCTTAATTCCTGCTTAGATTTCTGATGCCACCAATAGGCAACAGTCCTTTTCTTTAAATCTTTTACCAAGGGTTGACTGGTAGAATCTTGGTTTTACACGGGCTTTAGAGAGTGGAAGGCCGCCCTGAAGGTCAAGCCTTAGGAGATTTCCTCTGAGAGCTCATTGATTCTACTGGATTTTGACTCGAAAAAAGACCACTCCTTCCTCGATCTGTGGCTTGGATACAAGTGCCTCAGTATGTGCCAACACAGAAGGCAGGAGTGAAAGTGTAAATGCAGGAAAAAAAATAGAGGAAGATGCTGTGGGGCAGACAGACAATGATTTCAGTCTCTTGCTTGTACAGTTCAGACTAGAGACATTATTAGCTACTGGCCCATGAAAAAAAAAGAAAGTATTATTTTATCGCTTTCAGAAATGGGCTGTATTAACAGTGAAATTGGGCAGAATAAAGATTTATGGTCACATCCTCAGCTTGAGTAAACAGGCAGAGGAGCTCTGCTTCTAATGGGGATGGAAGGATTCGCTGCAGCTGAGAATCCAGGCTACAAATACTGGGGCTCTGTTTTGTACATTTATAAATGAATGCATGGTTATTGTGAGTAGATGCATATGCAAGTAACTAATATTATTTTGCACAAAAGTTGACTGAGCATATTTTGCCTCTCTAACCTCATTACAATATTGGCTTTGTGAGTTGCCCAGTGCTGTAGTGATTAGCAAAACGGAAAGCCTACCCCATAAGCAAACTCTGTATTTGCACTATTACCTACTCCTGTGATATTTCAATCTGGTTCATTAGAAAAATTAGCATTTTTATGGACTAATTAGGGAAAAATGTTGCTTGTACTTTTTCTGATGTGCAGTGATTTTTCACAGCTTACTGAAACCAAGTAGAAGTAAAACATGAATTCTCCCAGGGAAGAAAAAAAAGTAAAGAAAAGGAAAAAAAAATTACTCAAATTAACTCAAAAGATTGGGAGATTTAAATTAAAAAAAAAAAAGGAATTAAGGTCAGATCAGATTAGTGTAATATTGGCAAGGCATACAGATTTTAGAATTCAAAACTCCAGATCTTTCAGCTATTTTCATTCTTTAGACATCAATATATTTTAAAAGCTGTCAGTCATTTGCCATATTTTTTGTGACAGCAGCAAAATGAACAGTAATGAGCATGAATAATAACGAGTGCATTATTCAGTATCTATAAATACCGATTGGTTTTCTTTATTGTAAGTTTATATATTTCAGTCCAAGTACACTTCAATTTTTCTCTTCTTTTTAAAATCAAATTCTGGCTTTACTAAACCATAGCTGTTCAATCAAACAAGCCTTACTTTTTATCATGTTCTGCTAATGAACCACTTGCTTTTGAAGTTTAATTCAAAATATGCATGTGCATCTTTTGCTCCTGCTCACTCGTTCTGCATTTGCCAGGAGGGTAAAAATGGGTATTTGTAACTAAATGTCTGAGATTGTCTCTTTGCGAGGGAAGACGTCTTTTCTTCTTAGAGGAGGAATACCATTATTTTAATCAATGCAGGCATCTCCTGTTTTGATCGTTATGTTTTGATAATGATCTTGATTTGCAGAGACACAGCAGTGAGATCCCCATTTTGGGCTTCCGTGAAGAAGGCAAAACCTCCATCTCGCACAGAGGGTACAAGTTCAATTAGGCATCTGGGTGTCATGGGAGGCTGATCGAGCTTTAATTGGCTCTGCCTGACTGGCTTTTAGGCCATGATATTCTTTACCAGCAGTAGGATGCTTCTCAAATATATATGGAATTTTTTATTGCATTTGAAAGCGCTGCATCGACTCAGGATAATTATTTCCAAGTGCTGCTTTACAAGTTAATGCCCCATAATATATACAAGTGAAAGAGAAACCATTAAAATAGCAGAATAATTAATGTTGGAAGGGACCTTTGGAGGTCATCAACTCTAACCTTGTGCAGAAAGCATGGACCAACTTGTAAGTTAGATCACATTGCCCAGGGCTTTGTCCAGCTGAAAACAGTAATTAGCCTTCTCTTTTTTTGGTGCTAAACACACACAGTTCTCAGCCTCACGCATCATGTGCTGCTGCTCCCCATCATCTTGGTCCTCTCTGCTGAATTTTTTTGCAAATTGAGAGCCTTGTGGATGCCCACTTTCAGTGCTCCTGAACAAAATATTCCTCTACAGTAGATAGAATGTCTTTGTAGGACAGTGAAGTGCTGAAAGTAGACATGGGTGGCTTGAGAGCAAGACTTCTCAGTGAAAACTGAGGAAAACTGTCACTGAATGCCTCATCCTTTTCAGCGCCCTTTGCCAGTACTTCTCTTGTTGTATTCAAAATTTCATTGGCCTTTATTTTGCTGCAGATGTACCTGCAAGTGAGCCTTTCTTCTAGTCCATCTCGTTCCTTGCCAGTTCCAACCCTGCCTGGGCTTTGGCTTTTCTAATTCCACTCCTGCAGGTCTGGGCAAGGTTTCTGTAGTCCTCCTGGGCAGGCTATCCCCTCTTCCACCTTCTGTTCACTTTCTTTTTGTGTTTGAGCTCAGTCAGAGATTCACGTTCAGCCAAGTCAGCCTTCTGCCACGTCTGCTCCACTTCCTGCTCATCAGGGTGGATTGCTCTTGGGCTTTGAGGAGGTTTTCCATGCAGATCAAGGAGCTTCCTAGAGCCCTTTTGCTCCCCAGGGCAGTTGGCCACGGCATTGCACCTGCTAGTTCCCTGAGCAAGCCAAATTCTGCTCCTCTGAAGTCCAGCATCAACATTTTCTTTGATTTATTTATGAAATCTAGGTTGCTTGTGCACCTCCAGTTGCCTTTTTAGCAGATAGCAGTATGGCTGAAGACCACTATGATGATCAGGATGTTTAATTGTAAAGGCTGAACAAGGCTTTATCTGCCTTCAGTTCTTGATCAGGTTGGCAGCAGACACCCCCAGCAGCATCCTCACTGGCTGTTTCTGACCCATAAACACCAACTCTCAGCCAATCCGTCACCTGTTACACCACTGAGCTCCATGCTTTGACATCAGTTTCCTCTATTCTGAGGAAAACTTTGTTTTCCAAGCATATTTTTGAGCTGTTATGGTTCCCATAACAGCTCATTATAGGATTAAGAACTGTTAAGCAGTGATTGAGCACCTGGTGAAGGGGTGTAGCCAGCCCTGGGAGCACAGGTGGAAGCGATTCACCTGTGCCACCAGATGGAGAAGGGCCTTGGATCCACCCCTCCCTGGCCTCATTTAAGGGCTGGCTGCCACAAGGGAAGGATCTCTACTTGGAGATCATGTCCTTTGGAGTCTTTAGTGAGCCCTGATCCTCAGAAAGGGGTAAGTGATTCCTTCTTTGTTACTGGGTTGTGATCTCTGCCTTTCATGGGTGATCCTAAGCTGGTTTCAAGCAGCTGTATCTGCTGTCACCTTTCTCTACAAGTGTTTTTCCCAGTAGAAACATTTGTTTGTTTTTCCTGAGAGAGAAAAATCTCTTGAAAGTGTACTGGACTCCACATCTTAAATGTGTGCTTAATAACTTCTCGGGGTGTAGAGGATCACTGATGTGCTGTCTTTATGCACGTTTGTGGATAGAAGGAGTTAATGCCATGCTTTCAGTCTTAAGGGCCAACGTAAAGAACTAATTGGACTGACTGATGTAGTTTGCAGTTGCACTTTTCTCTTTGCACTTTCAGTAGTTCAAAAGTAGCAGTACTGAAATGGCTCATCTTGACCTCAGTTGTCTTCTGTGTTAATAAAATGCCCTGTGCTGTTACTTATCAGTTAGGCCATTAGCCTGGGACTTGGATGTGTTATTTCTGGCTCTGCAATTATCCTACTGCTGCAATTTCCTTGTCTGAATTGGGGATAACAAAGCTGTCCTTCTTTGCAGAGTGCTTGCAGATTGGCTGATGAGAAGTGCTACATAAGGATTCAGGATTGTTGCATGAACAAGTATCACTCTGTTTCCATGGCTTGACCATCTTCTAGGCAAGCAGAGAGCTGATGACCAAATCAGGGTCAGACGTGAACGAATCAGTTACAGTGAACAACTTGTGTCCATTGATTTTTATCTTCTCCTTCTGTTTGAAAGTCAGTAATTTTAGAAGTCTCTCTTAAGAGGAAAAAAGAACTTGTAAATTGTTCACTAGCTTGATTTGGGAATCTTTCCAGTCTGTTTATTTCATAGTTTTATTTATTTAAAATGATAAGTAAGTTACTTATTAGTTTATATGATGGCTTGCAGTTAGCCTCACGGGTTAAACCTTCCTGATCCTTTCTCAGTTCGTGTGTCACGACAGTTTACTATAATTGACTTCTGTGTTGTGAAGTGGAGAAAAGCATCCTCAGTTAAATCTGTTTATGGTCTGCTTACACTTTTTAATTAGGGAAATCGTTTGTCAGGTGATGTAGCCTTGCTGAAGCATTTTTATTTACACTGATCTATCCCAGCTGAAGTCTTGCTTCAGCATCTCTGAGAATGACTGACTGGGTGTTCTGGCATGTGTGAACAACTGAAATCTGCTTTTTTTAATCTGGGAAGCACAGAACTCAGTTTTCTGGCTGCTTTGTTACCTGAAGCCCTAGTGTTGTAAAAGGAACTCATGGGTTGTATTAAAAAAAAATGTATATTTTTGAGCTGCTCGTGAGGTTGCATTTCCAGTTCAGGAGGAATCCTTTTTTTTCAGCTCGGGTGCCATTTAGTTGTGTGTATGCCACGTTAAAGAGCCCAGGGAGAGGTTGCAACACAGAGAGATGTTGTGCATTAGGTTATTAAAAGCAAGTTTAAGTGTGGTCTATGCCTTGGGGATTTTAATTGCGAAATCATTCTAACTAATAGGCAGACACTAAGTGTGCCAAATTTTACCCCGAGGTACGCACAGGCTGCTGCGGTAACATCAGTTGTGCTCACTGACTTTTATTGACTATCAGGATTTAGTGACCAAGGAGGGAAATATTGACAGAGGCGATCCCTAGCAGCCACAGTTTTCCTCAAGGGGTGATAACACTGGTGTCCACTGTAAATCTGAAATCAATACATGCATGTGTGTCATGGTGCTGGGTTGACGCCTTCCTACCAAGGTCCTGGGGCCATGCTCTACACCAGAGCCCTGTGCCTTTGCACAGACCTTGACTCTTCCTGTAGGAAAGATGTCTGTAATGTGCCTAGCTAGCGACAAGGCAGTGAAAAGATGCATGTGTATGCATCAGCCCTTGTACGTATGTTAGAGCCAGGTTGATTTTCTTCTGGTGGCTGTTTTAACAGCTTCTAACGCCATACGTCGCTACTGCTAGGATCAGTGAGTTGTGTACCAGTAATGAGCTGCAGTGCTTTGTATGCCTGAACAATCCTGGGTCAGAATCTGGCCCAATAAGCTTGATTTATGAAAACTCACTCATGCTTGCCTTCTTTTATTGGTACGGTAAATCACATAAATTGTTGGCTAACACGGTGTGATGCTCTTAGACAGCTGTGATAGGTATTTCAAGGTTCTCTTCATACTATGGCAACCCTTCCAGTAACAAATAAATAGATATTTGAGAAATTTGCCATATTGTGTTTGCAGTAATAGGGAGCCTCTGTGTTCTATAGGAGAGATTGACCCCCAAATACACTTGTTCTATTCATGTTTTTTCCAAGTGGGCAATTTGAAAACTAAATTAGACATCTAAGTTTTATTTCTATAAAATTAATTCTTTGCTACTGCTGCTAAAAGTGAAATTATTTAAGGAGTAGGAACACTGACTGTTGTACAGACTTTTCTCAATTGCTTTGAGTTGTATTCTTATTGCACGTGGGTAGAATAATATCTAAAAATGTTTGCTTCTTCAATGATTAAGAGCTCCTTTCTTTTTGCCTTTTTGTCCTCCTTGGGGAAAGAAATTAATTAAATGTGTGTACTTGGCATTAGCATGATGCTGTCATTGCAAAACTCCCCTTAGCACGTCTGCACTTTGTGTGGCATCCAGCCCCCTGTTCTAAGGACAGCAATCTTTTGCCACAGCTACATTTTGTCACTTAATACTGTTCTGTTTTCCAAGCAGGTAAATACATCTTTGCATTGCTTGGAAAAAAAAAAAAAATCCTCCACCAAGCACCTTTTGTGATTAATATACTGAAGTGAAGTGTATTCCTCCTTGCCACTTGCACTGATGGGCTGAACTGAGCTGCCTTCAGCAGGGCTGTGCTGCAGGAAAGCAGCTAAAGCAGCGCTGGGTCTGTGTCCTGCCCCATTCTCCCCCTTGTAGGGAGAGGCGGGCGGCTGAGCAGGAAGGTCACATTGCAGCAGGCACCCCACATCCTGGCCCTGGGTACAGGAGCCTGAGGAGCTGCCGGTGCCATCTGTGGTGTGAAGCCCACGCTGCTCCCGGCTCCAATCTGTCAGCTCCCTCTGACCTTCTGGATATCGAGAGACCGAAGTGGCTGCACTTGTGGAACAATAATAGTGAATGCCATTGGGAAACAGGAGGCTGGAGCAGTGCTGGGAATCCAGATTGCACATGCAGGCGCTTTGTGAGTGCGCACGGATGAAACAATATCCTAATTTTCTTTTTCATCTTTAAAAATCCCAGCAGATTTACAAGATCCAGGCACCTAACCACTGTGATTCAGGCCGTGAGGTCTCTAGGCCAATTACCATAAATCCCAATTTATAAGGCTGTGTATTTTTCCCTTGTACGCAAGGCATGAAAAGCCAAACAGCAGGTTACGTTCTCGACACAGACTGTGAGACGTTTGTTTTCATTAAGACGTGCTTTGTTTCAGCAACGCTTTCTTTTCCACTGTAACGCCAAATGGGATCTTGTTAAGACTTCTGCAGCTTCAAATTTGCTGCAGCCGTTTGCCTGAGCACGAGGCACCCGTGCCTGTTGCAGATCTGACCCATGGGAGGAACAATGGAGCTTCCCTGCTGGGGGTGATGGATGTTGACAGCCAAGTCCTGGGCCTTCCTTCAGGTTACAGAAGAGACTTGGGCAGGGCGGTGGCTCCCCTTCACTCGATGCACATGGAAAGGATTTGGGATCACCTGTGACAACTGTGGTGTCACAGTGTGGGATGTGAGATGGGGGAGGAGTGTGGAGCTTTAGGGTCAGCTTTCACCCTGATGAAAGCCAAGGGTGATACCCGTGGACAGTCCACGTGCTAAAGCTGCAGCAGGTGCACACGAGCATAGAAAGCCCCGCTCGTGCTCTGCCCTTCCAATGCTAATGTTATTTTGTGGGTTTTTTTTTGGGGGGGGGGTGCTGAATTCTTGCTGTTGGCTTATACTATAAATGAAACAAGAACAGCTGGAAGTTGCTGGCTCTTACAAACCCAATGGAAAGCACTCAGCAGTACAGGCTAGGTTCCTAGTGCGGTATTTTATTTTTTCTTTTATTTGGCCAAGATTTCTTATGCTTTTCACTGGAACCATTTTCTATATAAATCTTTCCACTCAGCCTCTGATCTCTATTTACCTGTGCTCTGTTCACGCAGCCCACTGATAACTTCAGTTCCCACAGAGCTTCTCTCCAGGAAATTCTATTAAGATTTTCTCTTAGCACAAGTGAGTAGCCCTTCAGAAATCCTTTATCGGATCTGCTCTTTCCTGTTGTGGTTTCTTCTGCTTTTTTTTTCCTGTGGATAGCTGTAATTTAAAGCTTGCTCGATCGATAAGTCCAAGATGCACAGTGTAAGTGGGAGCAGCAGGCAAACAGCTGGTGATGACAGGAGATGGCCGATTTAAAAAAAACTTGGGTAGAAAGCATTTGAGCTACTATTCTCTGCTGTGATTTTTGGGTGAGATTAAAAAAGGGAAGGAGAGCAGAAATTGTAATTCCTTCCTCCCTCAGCGTCTCTGATTCATATAGAGGTGAGTTGCTTCTTTTTCATGTCTCTAAATAAAAAGTGGGTTTTTTATTTGGAGAAGATGTTTTAATCAATTACAGGTAAATTGGCTTAATGTAGAGGTAGCTAAGGAGAATGTAATGGCAGGAAGTCTGGGCCTGATGTAATAACAGCATCTCTGGTCTTGAACTGTCTAAATGTAGTCCTGTGATAAGCTGATATCCTGGTAATAGCCTCTGTTTTACACTGCTTGCAATGTTTTCTACTTTGCTTTTCAAGCTCTGGTGAGTGGCATGAGCCTGGGCTTGGGCTTGTTCCTCCTCTAGCTGAGCCATGTCTTGCACTGCTTGGACCAAGCTTGGCTGGGCTGTGCCCAGCTGGCACAAGCTGTACATCAGGCAATTTGCATTTGGCATTACAAATTGCAGATGCATTAATTTGAAAAGGTAAAGGCTCTATAAAAGGCTGTGGGCTGCCAGCAGGAGAGTAAACATTTCTGAGCTAAAGCCTCAGTAGGCGTCAAGAAGGATTAAGGATCAGCTGGAAGTAGAAGTCCAGTTCCTAAATCACCAGAAAGCTTTAGGGAATGTTTTCTGGTCATGTCAGAAAACATAATTTATTGACAAATGGGTTGAACTCCGAAATGTATGTGCTAGTGAATTGTGGTTTGGTGAAATTGTGCAGTTGTTTTGACAGGGAGGTTCATATAAATGCTCTGTATGTGCCCTTAACCACAGAACCTACATGGAAGATGAGAGATGTGTGTACCATTAAGCATAGGCATGTACATCCCTGTATGCAATTGTGGCTATGTACACCAAAATAGCCAAGAGCTGTTAAAATACGAGTTGGAAAGGCTGTGGGAAAAGAGGTGTGTGTGTGCTTGGGGAAAGGGGTTGGGTCTGTCCATGGAGGAGTCAATCTGTCTGCCGGTGGTGGGATGGGACTCAGTCTCCCCATTCCCTTTGCTGCTACCAGCAAGTAGGAGAGCATCATCCCAGTTGGATGCTGAGCATGAGCCTGCAACAGCTGGGCCAGGAGGTGCCAGCTGAAGAGCAGAGGGATACTGTAGCTGTGTCTACCAGGAGCGGATACAGAAATGCAGCTCTTTGTCAATTTGTTTGAAGTGGGGAGGAATGTTACTGGGGGGGGAGAGTGGGAATGCAAGAAACAGTTAATGGATCTTGAATATGCCCCTCTTTCATGAGACTTGTATGTTTTAGATGAAAGTAACTATTGGAAATTACTTTGAAATCTTGTATCTCATTAATGAGCTACAGGAGAGCAATAACGTAAGTAATTAGTGATAAGATTTATTGTTTCTGCTTCTGCGTTATCTGGTGGTTCCTGTGAACGCTGACTCTTATCTGGTTGGTGCTGTATAAACACTTAGCAGGCTTTAGGGAGTTTGTACTCTAAGGACGCAAGAAAGGCAAAGAAAGAGGGGAAACGGAGCCCCAGGGAAGCACCACATTCCACGATCACAAAGCAGAATGAGAATTAGAATCAGATCTTCTAACTTCAGCCCATCTTTCTGTTCCATGGAGCATGCTGCTTCTGTCATTCAAATATGGAAAGCCCTGTCCTTTTCCAGCTAAGCGGAGGGCGAAGGGAATGAGATCAAACTCAGTTATGTAGAGGACAAAAAATGAAAACAAAGGAGTGGCACTGATAGAAATGCTATTTTTAGATGAATGCAGTGTATGGCAACTCATGTGTTTGTCTCTCCCTCTAGATGCAGTAAGGTGGGGAGAATGATGCAGGTGTGAACTGCGAATTGACCAAGTGCTGATGAAGGAGCAGCTGCAGAGACTGCTGAGAATCGTTCTTTCATCTTTATTTCTGAATGGTAACCAGTTTAAGCCATTGTGAGTATTGTATCCCTATTGGGTGCTTTTTCTCTTTAACATGCTTACTGTAGTAGCATAAATGTGTTTGTGTAATTGTACATGCTATGAAATAATTCCATGTGATTATATATATTAAAAATATTATATAAAGCCAAGCCCTAAGCTGGACTTTATCCTGTAGTAGCTTCTCATAGGCAAGGAATTTGTGATCTTATGTTTGGAAGAAGCCCCTCAAATCCATTTGGTTCTTCAACCTGTTGGAAAAAGTGGTGTAATTATGCTGATTAATTCCAAGCAAATCTTCCTTTCTGCTTTCCAATGGTGGCAGCCACTGGGGCAGTGAGTGACAGCGTGTTGCCCCCTGCACCTTGCCCTTCCTTAAAGCTACCTTGTGGTGTGCTGGAGAAATAGGGCAGGAGCAGAGCCTTGGTGATGTGTGGCCAAGGGGTGTTTATTGGGGAAGGAGGTCTGGGAGCCTAAGAGGTGTTTGTGTGTTGGACTTCACAAGAGTAGCTTCTTATGGGAATTTCAGTGCCCTTGGACCTGTTCTGTAAAGAGGTGTGTGTAGAGGCAATAAACACACTGGCAAGGGGATTCTAACTATTTATTTTCTTAAATCCTATTTGCTACAAATCTATATTTTTTTTGTTCTGTTTCTTGTCTGTGGCTGATGACAAGAGAGTCTGCTACCATTATGTGGAGCTTAACTAAGCATTTCCCATTCATTTTAATTAACAGGAGCTCTAAGACTAAATCTTTTGTACGGCAGGAATTATTTACCACTTCTTTAGAAACCCTGTTTATTCTGTTTGTTTCTAATTAGTCTCTTTGTTTCCTTTATTCTGCTCCCTGCCCTTTACCATTGCAGAGGGCAGGGTGGAGGATGCTGCATCTACTGCTGAATTTAATTTTGTGTGCTGTTGTGGCCTCTGAAATATATACCAACAAGTTGTTGATAAAATGTACTGTCAGCATGCTGCTCTAACTTTGTTTAGTAAGATGTTTTTTATTCTTGTGTGATTGCTATATTTATTTTTGTTTGCATCTGGTGGTAGTTTCAGATGGAGAATAGTTGTACTGATTTCTGATGAACCTCAATGAATCAAGCAGTGGAATTCAGATGCTCTATAAAATCTGTCTCTAAAATCTGATTGCATTTTGATTCTCCTCCCTTTGGAGGAAGCTCTGAACAGGAGCTCACTTTGTCAGTCCATAAGTTAGCTTAGAAAGTTTCTCTCTTTCAAGGCCAACCATCTGGAAAGGTCACCCTGTGAAGGCTGCTTGTTTTGTAGGTCTGCGTGAGCAAAAAGAATAAAGGTTTCCTCTGCTTTTTTTTTGTGGGATGATTTGTCCTGATTATTCTTACGTAACCCCCAAAAACACGTGCTTTTCTTTTCCCTAAATAAAAAAAAAATAGCCTCGTGGAAAATACAGGAGGAACTATCACATGAGCTGGGCTTCTCCATTTCAAAGGAGAAATACTGGAAGTGTAGGCGTAACGTTCTGAGCGTGAACTGGGGTGGATTGTTGTCTCTGACCTTCTCTCCAAGAAGGAAAGGTTGCTGAGTGATGCAGCCTCTCTTGCCAGCTGTGTGCCTGGCTCCACGTCAGAGATGTGCGTGTTTGGGCAGCGTGCTGCTCTCCTCCCTTCTGCTCACAGCTTTCCCACTGCTCTGCAGGCTCTGCCCTTTCCCCTGGCTTAGCCAGCGCCTGTCTGGGATCAGCCCCGTGACCAGGGGATGAACCCGGAGCCATTCACTTGGGGCTGGGAGTTAAGTTAATATATGCTCCTGCATCTGCCCAGCAAATATGTGCCACTTACACAGGACCTTTCTATTTAAACATATTTCTTCTCTTTCTCAGCTAGGGCAATTGTTAAGATTTCATTGCTTTGTAATACATTTGCTTATAGCCCTTCCTATATTTAGAACCTGTGAGTCTGTTACGTTTTAAGAGATTCTTGGCAGTTTGAAAGTTAGTGTCCCATTGTTTGCGTGTAAAATTCAGGGCACAATGTGTGAAGCTGCCTTTTGTAAATTGGACACACCGTCGTGTCATTTTCCACTTGCTAAAAGCCACAGAGCTGCTGAATGAAGCTCCTGTCCCGAGGAGAAGAAAGGGCTCATTAAAGGCTTTAGCTGCGATAGAACAAATTGAGCTTCAGTGCCCCCACATAAAGATTATAATAACTGTAATAATAAATGAATTAATAATACATTACAGGAGAATTCCTCCAGTCAGGTTGTCACACGCTTATCTCTGAAAATTGACTTCAGTGAGGTGTGTCACACGAGCTAATGACCTTAACTGATGGATTCGAGAGTTCTCCACACTCTGAAATCCACTTAAATTCAGATTTCTGTACTCCTGACAGTCTTCTAGACGGACATGGGATAAGTAGATCCATTTGGTGTGGCAGGCTGGGAGGTTCCTCTTTGCTGAAATAAGGCAATCACCAGCTTTATCCTTTGCCAACTGGAGTAGGTTCAGCCCTGACCGCTTGCAAGGGAAAATTCAAGTTGGCCATCAGCACTATGGGGCAAACAGCACTGGAGGGGCTTGGGTGGTGGGTCCAGGAATTCCTACTGCCTTTGTCATATGGAGAGCTTCCACAATGCTGAACCTTTTGGGTAAAGCTCATGCTCGTATTTGCCATGAACAGATTGTCTCTGCTGCGGCAGCAGATGAGAAAGAGATGCTCTGTGGTGTGATGGAGCCATTCCCCTGCTCAGTGGGAAGTTCTCAGGGTAGTGCAGGCTGCCCAAAAAGTGGGAGCTTGGGGGCTTCCACTACCTGCCCTGCATTGGAGCTGGCTCTGTAACGGCTATTAGGCATCTGTGCCGTGCTGAGGGGAAAACCACATTAAGGGAATTGATTACCCAGACATTGTAACCCATGCTGTTTGTAAATGGCACTTTTAAGCACCCAATCACCTTTAAAATTAATCCATTAGTCACTTCTGAAAAGCAAGGCAGCCTTCCGAAGCCTGGACACTACTGCAGATGGAAGTTACTTGAGTTGTGAGGTTGGTGCTTTTAAGAATTTTGTAATTTTGATTGGGAGATTCTTGGGGAGCTTATCTGTATGCCTCAGTTCAGAAACAAATTAGTGTATTTCAAATACAGATTATGGTGAAAACGCATCCTTTTACTGCACGTTGTGTGAGCGATGCTTCTGGATGTCCCCATTTATACCTGCCAACAGGCACTTATGTTCTGGACAGTTAGTTTGCACATGCAAACACTTTGCCCACGAGACTGTGTGTATATGTGTAAAACTTGCTCAGCATAAAAATTCAGGCAAAAGAACATTATCGGTGGTTTTCTTATCAGTGCATTGCATCATGTTAATACTACAGCCGGTAGTAAATGACTTAGGTGTTTTGATGTTGAGTTTGCTTGTGAAGTAGCACAATATGTGGCTTGCTTTATTTGCTGGCTGATGTGAGGGCAGCTGAACAGTTGCTCTAGTTTGCACTGGGCTGCTTCTCTTTCCTAGTGCCTTGCTATGGTACATTGCTGTCTTAGATACGTACCAGAAAAGAGTAGTAAAGTATCAAAAAAGGTAATCTATTAGTGTATCAGATTGTTATGGCTCCTTCAAATGACCAGAGTGCTGCTTGTGTATCACCTGAAGTGGTCGTGCAGGGAGCTGAAAGCCCAGTTCTGTTTTTCAGCCCTCCAAGCAATAAAAGACGCAGTTGGCAGCACTGAGGATTTTGAATTTTGGAACAGAACAAATGGGTACCTGCTAGGAAACTGCGAAAATAGCAATAGCCTGGGGCTGGCAGCGTGTAACGAGGGGAATACGGCTCCGCCAGCCAGATCGGTGCTGTGCCTGCATACGATTTCAGTATTGACTGCTGTCAGAGGCAGGAGAAAGGGCTAAATGTTATGGCTATTCTTAAATTTTTAGAAACGAGACGAGGCTCATTAACGCTCTCATCAAATGGCTTTCAGTTGCTATCAGTCTGACTTGTATTTGAATTGATGACCTTGAGATAAAGGCTTTTTATTCTATTACCAATCTCCTGAGCCATCAAGTCTTTAATACGCCGTGTAAAATCAACTTTCTGATGGTATTTCTTTATATAATGTTACTATTTATTATTAACAGCATCTTATTTTCTGTGCTACTAGCTATAATTGTGCAAAATTCTACCTCTGTTATTTCTATTATTTCAAATATATCTGCTGTATTACTGTATACATGGCAACATAGAGGAAATAGATTGGTGAGACACTGTGATTCAGTTTATATAAATGAGTTAATAAAATCACAGAAATACAATTCAGCATCAGCGAAGTTCATGTATTAGTTCAGTAAATTGAAATATTTCAGCATCAAGACTGAATTTTATAAGCTTTCCTGGGAAGTACCATACAGGACTACCAAATGCACACTAAGTTGAGAAAAATGGATAAATATATGCAACATAAACTATTGCAATGAAGAAACTGTATTTGAATGGATTATTCTGGAGGACAGACCATGTTAGGAAACCAGTGTGTATAGGGACGCTAAGCAGAGCTGTGATGAGGTAGCTCTTTCTATTTGGGTTTTATTTGGGTGTCATTCTTGCTACAGCTAGCAGAGCTGGCTTGAGAAGTGCCTTTATGAACAGAGTCATTGCAAACTCTGAAGTATGACAGCTGATTGTCCATAGATGACCTGACTTGTGAGTATGCAATGTGAGTTTTAAAGAAAGATAATGTGAGGGTGATGATGTGCTGAGCAGTGGTACTCGACTGCGTCAAAGGAAATGATTATTTCCCCATTACTTTGTTCCAGAGGAGATAATGTAGGATATTATTTTCTGCGTGTTTTTGACAGCAAAAGTGCTGGAATGCAAATCTGACCCAGGAGCTTCAAGGGTCGTCGAGGTGACCTTGCAGCCTTCCAGTGATGGTCCCAACAGTCTCCTTGGAGATAACGTATTCACATGATTAACTTTCTGTATAACTCATAGTTTTCATTGTATCATTCCTTAATTTTCCTTAATGTCCGTTAAAGCAGTTATTTCTCATGTTTGTGAAGTATAATCGTGATTTTCTTACATAAGACATGTTTTATGCTGGAAGATAGGTCCAAAACGTAGACATAAAGGCTCACTTTTCATGGATTGAGCAAATACCCTTCTTTCTAGGTCATGTTTTCTAAATCTGATATGAATAATTACCTTCCATGTCCCGTAGTTAACATCTGTTAGCATTTCTCAGAACACCACTTGTCTCTCTGGCACAGGCTCGCGTTGCTGACTCACGTTTAGGTTTTATCCTTCCTAACCTCTGTGTTCTCTCACTAGTGCTGCCTACCTCGCAAAGAGTGTCACCAGGTTGGCGTTTATTTCCAAAGTAGGCTGAACTTTGCGTACTACTTTGCCTAATTATCTTCAGGAGTTATGATGTCCTTGCTACACGCTGAGATCACTTGGTATGCTGGTGCTATCCTCCCCAGGGCTTGAAGCTCCTCCGTACTGTATCTTTGTGTTACCAAAGTCATTCACAAATAACTGGGTCAAGTGCAGTCCCCTGTGGAGCTGCACTGGTGTTTTCCATCTGTTTGGAAGCGAGCAGGGGAAAGTTCCTCTATGACTGTGTTTATTCTTATTGCAATGGTATGCTTTCAACAAAAGGTATTTAGCTCCTCTTATAGTAATGCAATTATCCTTTTTTTAAAAGAGAGAAAAGATTGGGTTGACTTGCTTAGTTCTTCACAAATACATCTTGATTGTTTCTTCTCACGTTATATTCCTCTGGGTTCTTATAATTCCATTGTTTGACCATTGTTCCTGGGTCTTCCAACATACTAAATCCAGTCTGCATAATATTCCTTTTCCCATTTCTAAAATAGTGACAGCATTTGACCATCCTTTACCCTCTGGGACTCCAAACTTTTCAGATTAAATGCTAATAGAAGTAAGTTAATAAAAAATGTGGAGATGATCAGACTAGAATATGGAATCATAATTTTGTCTGAATATTGTTTGTGGTAACCAGGAAGAAATATATGAAAAGCAAAGCGTTTGCTTAGAAACTGAGGATCTGTGTTCCAAATTATTATTGTTATTGCAAATGTGTTGTCCTGGGGGGTCAGTAACCCTTTCAGTCTGTAAAAGGGTGAGAAACGGCCTTGATTCCTGACAATCTGAGAACTGCTTGTGACACTTCACTCCAGCCTTGATGGCGTTAACCGAAGTGACATTTCTCCAGAAAAGAACAAGCCCCACGTGGGCATTGCCCCGAGCTGACGTGGGCAGCGGCAACGTGCCAGCTCGTGTTAGGCTCAGCCCTCGGTTTCTCTTCCCAAATCCCATGTGCTTTGCAAAGTGCTTGTCTCCCACGTGCAACAAGCGCTTGGGGTTGTAATGGGGAAATATCTGCTCGAGTGAATGTTTGGATGCACGGACTGCTGCTTGCTCCTCAGCCACCTGCATCATGTGGTGAGGATGCTTGCTGCATACCTGCATGGTTCCTGGTCTCCATGCACACTAAGCAGACTCACGGAATGATGCCTGAGCTGACCAAATCAACTCCTTGTTAAAGCTTAACCTTGGAAGTTGTTGCAACTCCATTCCCTCAAATCTGATGTGTAACGGGATGACATGTAGTCCTGAATGCATCTTGACAGAAATGTGACAGATTACTTAGGAATTTTCTTCAAATGCTGCTGTGCTATTGAGTTAGCATGACAGGATGCATTTTGAGGAGCTAACTCAAAAATTGTTGCAGTGGAAATTACTCCTATGGATCTATAAGATAGATTGTTGTTCAATTGTGCTGACAGCTGGTGCCTGCTAATCTGTTTATGTGGCTGTGCCGTCTTCCTTGGCTGTGTAGCAGCGGCATTATCATGGAGCAGATATCTCCTCAAGATAGCTCACTTTGCATATTTATTCACTGCTTCCTGTTTGGGGCAAAAAAAAGTCATTTCCTTCTAAGCACTTCCCTGCTGAGGTTCGTGTTCTGTGTTCTGCCAGAAAATCCCTGATTGAGTCAGAGTATGGTAAAAAAAAAAAGGGAAAAACAAACAGGCACAAACTTACTGTTGTGTGGTCTGAAGTACCTTTTTTCGCTTGACTGTAGTTGCTGTTTTGTCCTTGCATTCGGGGCTTGGGCTTAGTAGAGTATTCCAGCTACCTGCCGCCCGAAGTAATTTGGATGAAATTTATTATTATTAGCACGCAGAAAGGTCAAAGCCAATTGCCACATGAGTTCATTACAAGGGAATTATTTCCTTATACATTTGCTAAGACTGAGCCCTAAGTGATGCCGGCTCATTAAATCCAAGAACTCGGATACTGTCCTCGCTCCTCCGGATTTAATAGGCATGCTTTTTCCAAAGGCTTGCTTTCTGTAAGCTGCTGCATGGCACATGCAGACACCTGCCAGATGCTCGGGATCCTCCTGCATCTGATGGGGGTCAGAGCCCTGATAAATACTGAAGAAGGGCTGCTGGGGCTGCTGCTGCTTTTGCATGTACACGGAGCTTGGGAGAGGATGCTGCAAGATAAACACTTGTTGTGGGCTCGCTTCGGCTGGAGGTCATGGCAGGTCCTGTTGTCCTACGGGGTGAGAGCAGGGGGCTAGGGGTGGCTGCTAATAGGGGACCCCGTGTTGTGTTCACAACGTGCTGTGCGCAGAACAAAGGGACGCTGTCTGTGCTCATAATCTGTCATTTGGAAATGAACGAACAAATGGCAGGCTGCAGATGGGGTGGCTATGAAACCTCTTAGAGTAGGGAAGAGCCGCTTTCCCACCGGCTGCTTTCGGCTTAATGATTTAGTTTTGAATTTGAGTAAGTCTTCGTTGCTGCGCAGTGGTTCTGGGCCAACTACTTGCAGGGGGATAAATGTTTTGAAGGATGTTTCATGCCTACAATAAATACTTATTGCCTTCAAAGAGCCTAAGAGGAGTAGAAATCCTATAAATTAATGGTGGAAGAGCTTTTCTTAATTGTCTGTTGACATGCTCTGTCCCTACAGCGTGGTTGTTTTCAGTAGCCAGCTTTAGTTTATCTCTTCACAAAACAGATTTGAGTTTAAAAAAAAAAAAGTAATAATACCCATGCAGCCCAAAATTACAGGGAGAGTACTTCTCTCCAGGTGACTTAAAACTGAGCTTTGTTAGAAAAGCAAGGTGTTCTGTAACCTCTGAACCTACAAGCCTGACTTGGTTTCCCACTGACTTGCATCCCCCATTGCTCTGCATGGGGCAGTGCTCAGGCAATTTCTGTCTTCTCCTACTGACATGAGATAATGCTGGGTTACCCTCAGCCTAGATTACATTCAGGCTGGCTGGCTTGCAAGTGAATATATCAGGATTTGCCATTCAGCTACTCTCAATCAGCATTTCCAATGTCCTTTTACTCACTAGAGGTGCCAGTTTGAGACTTTTCCTTTGAAAATTCCCCATGTGCCGATGACTGAGGCGTTTGGGTAGATGCAAAAGTGTAAAAACCTCATTTCCTCAACAAGCTGTTCTAGAAAATGGTATTTCTTCCTCTGCCAAGAGGAAAAAAGTTCTCATCAAACTGATCTATTCCAGTGTTACAACCTTGATCCTCTAAATGCATTTTTTTGACCAAAACTCTGCTCATTACTCAGGATTTTTGTTTCTCTCTGATGGGTTTACACCAGAGGCTTTATCCATGGGTGGGCTCCCAGGAGGGAGTGCAGTGGGGGCACAGTTGGTCTTGGGGGCATGTTGGTGGGGATGTATCCAGCACACGCGGCTGGGGCGATGCATCCCAGAACGTGCAGTGGTGTTATCCCACTGTGGGAGTTGTGAAGGTACTGGGACAGGCCCAGGAAAATGCTTGCAGAACTTCTTGTTTGTTGCTTACTTTGCAACTGAGAATAACCGTGGCCACCTCCTGATGCCACTCGTTATTAAATGCTTTCCTTAGCAAATAGGGTTGAATGCAAACATCGCCTTTCGTCTCCCTCTGAGCTGCTAATGTTTTTGACATGTTTTTTGAAGTTCTCCTTTTGAGCTGTAGCCTTTGGGCTCCCTGTGGTTTGCCGGCGATGCCCGGGCCCAAAACTTTATTTTTCCCTCTTGTATTGAAGTATTAAAAAATCAGCGAGAAAAGGTTGCTTTAGTGCAAGGATTATCTTGAGCTTCAGTCTCTCTTTGCTCTGTTTTCTGTTCCAAGTCATTCTCTCACTTCCAGAATGAGGGAACTGTCATTCCAGAGCACTGTGTCTGAAGGAAAGTGCAGCACAGGGTCCCACAGCTCTGCTCTAAGTGTTGGTGGGAGGTGATGGTGCCATGGGGCAACAAACCAGCACGGTGCTGGCACCTGAGGAGAAATCTGGGGGGGAAAAAGATCATGTTTCTGTGGAAAATAGTAAGAAGTAGAAAGTAGTATTTTTAGATGAAAGGTTAAAGAAATTGGATTTATTTGGGTTTTTGTTTTGTATAAAGTTAAGAGTGTTTTACTGTAGGTTGGTAGACCTGCAGAGAATAGTGATTTTCAGTCCTAAGCAATTAATGCAATTGATTTAGTTTCTTCATGCGCGTTGTCCTTCACAGATCGTACATATATATGCTAGAAATAATAAATATCATGTTCTCTACTAACAGACTGATTAGATAACATCACTGACCTGTTTTTGGTGGGGGATTATAGCTCTGTTTTTCCTACTTCCAGTGGTTGGTGTTAGGTTGTCAGATATCAGTGACTCTCTCATTGCTTTTTTCTATCTTGAAGTCCAGTGCTTTCACACACTTGCAGCTCATCTCAGTTTCCCATTTGATAAGAGGCCCAAAAATACTGGCAGGTATTATCTTGAGTCGGCTGCTCAGAGCCAGCAATTTGTTGGTGTACCACAGGCAGGTGCAGCCTGACGTCCACTAGAGGACTTAGAATAATCTAAAATAACTTACTGAGTGAGAACTTAATTAAAAGGAGAAGGTGCCATACTCATAAATTGGTAGAGCGTGTTCTGGTGAATCCTGAGATCTCTCTGAGAAGAGTTGGTTGTCCCTGTAATGCAGATTTACAGCTTGGATACTTTCAGTGTAGGTAAATGTGTGTGTGTAGAAGGTCATTTCACATTAGTCTAGCAGAAGCTGTGCTAGCAGCCAGCAAGCCTGGCATGTACCTGTTGGAAGTGATTGCACTAGGGGAGTTCTATCTAATTAAGCACTGCAGGAAGCCTGGTAGTGAGTTATTTGGCCAACTGTCCCAGTCTGAGGCTGATTCTACTCCTGGAAAGTGAGTGCAAATGTAGGCATTTTCTGTGGAAAGCAGGAAAAGGAAGACCTTGGGAAAGCTTGAGATTGAAATGACGTTCAAAGATGGAAATAAGCTGGATTTTGGGATACATTTTAAAAATCTAAAAATACAGTTTACTCAGCTGTAATGCAGGATGGGATTTAAAATATTTCTTCAAGTTAAATTGACTTCTAGGAGTTCATTGACTAGCAGGCAGGAGGACAAACTCATCCTAAAGATTAGGTTTTGCAAATACTGTACACAAGAAAATATAGTGCTGAATACCTTCCCCCAACAAATATGGCTCTGCTGCCAAACGATCCATATTCCCAGCTCCAGGATGCATCACCCTGCAAATTGCAAAACCTAAGTATTAAGAAACACGCCTTTAAAATAGGCCAGCCAAGTTCCTTAAAAGGAGCCGAGAAAGGGTGACTCACTGCTCAAATGGCCATTCATTGCATCTGTGGAGCACTTGGGGTTAAATTCTGAGAAGAAGCGATGATTTCTTGTAGAGGCTCCTCCGTGTTGCAGAGCCAGCACTGCTGCAGCAGCTCAGGGCAAGGCAGGAGGAAGGGAGCACACATCAGCCTTGTGTGGCTGTCCTGAGCAGGAAGAGGAGCATGGACACTCGTCACTAGAAGGTTTGAGATGTGAGTTTATTAAAAGCTGATCTGAAGCAGATTTTAGGTACTAGCAGCTGGTTGCTTGCTTGGGTCACCAGGAAGGAGCATATGTGGAATATTTTCTTGTCCCAAGGTGCCGGTGACAGTGTGTGGGGGCAGAGCTTAGGAAATGCTGGGGTTTGTGAGCCCATTTTGCTGAGATGTTTGTGATCTGTTGATGCATGGACTGTAGTCAGTATTTCATCCCAAGGCATGACTTTCCACATTGTTTTTCCATACGACCTCTTTGCTGCTTTGCGTGGCACAGCCTTGTTTACTCTGCATCTTGATATAAGATCAGATATTTTCTCCCTGTCAGGTCAGTATTCTCAAATGTTTAGCCCAGATTTTTTTCCTTAATAAACCTACTCTTCAATCTCTCTCTGCTGTACCTCTGCCAGTAGGAGACTCCCAGTGCACACGTGTGCATGGTGACCCTTCATGTCTTAAAGCACCAACAGGGCAGAGTGCAAGTGGCAGAAGTTCAGCACGGGTATAGCTGCTGGACCTGCATTTGTTCTCCAGTAACCAGTGCTTTTTTGGTTTTTTGGTCTGAGATGCAGGTACAAAGCTGCCCCAGCATATTTTTGGGGTTGCAGTAATAGATGTTCTGGGAAATCAATGTGTGTGTGTGTCAGCAAATATTGTATTTTGCTGTGATTGTCAGTATATACTATGACACCGTGTGGAAAATAGTGCAAGTTAACTTGATATCTGCTATTAGGTGTGTTTGGATTTTAAAAAGTGCTGTGACATCTTACAATTTGTATAATGCCCCGAGTTTGGCGACAGATAAAGGGGGATGTTCTGCTTACAGTAGCAGGATCAATGCTATCTGTAGGCATTGATTCCTTTGCTCTCTGGCAAGGTGACTTGCATTCTTGTCCGTCTCCCACCCTGAAATCCAGGTCTTTAAGTCAAGGGTGTCTGTGTTCCACAGGTGTGTGTGTTTTGCAGTGGTAAACCAATATTTTCTTTTACAAAATACAAGCAGAGTAATTTTGCCTCAGGTAAATTCTTTCCCTCAGAAATTCAGGGATGCTTCAGGGCTTGTATCTCCAGATGAAACAGAAATCTGTCTTGGTAAGATGTGAGCAAATTTTCGTGTCTACAACAGCTGAAGGAAAATTAGCAGGGAAAAGAAAAAATGTACAAGAGGAAAAAAATAACCAAGCACAGTAAAACTCTCAGTAAAACCCATGTGCTGGATGGTTTGTGGAAGGTGGAGCTGTGTGCAGCTGGCACTCATGGCTCTGCTGGGCAGAGCCTGTGACCGGCGTGTTATTAGTGTGCATTTCTTTACAAATCCTCTTCTAGGTGGGGGAATTGCATAACTTAATTAATGTGAGTAATACTAATTATTTAGGATCTGTCATTGCACAAGTGATGATGAATAATGCAGGTACTGCTGTGGTGCTAAATGCGGCTGCTGAGGATTTGTTGCCTTTTCCCCCTCATCATCCATCTTGAAGTATTGTGACACCGGATGACACGGGTAAACCTGAATTCTGTAATTAAGTCTTGTTTTAATGATTCTGGAAAATATTCAATTTTGCATGTTCTCGTACTATAAATGTGGTTTAATGAGTCTTTCAGCTTTCCTATCAGCTTAATACGCTGCTGACATTTCTCCATTTGGATAACAAGATGCAGTAGGATAAAGTCATCTTTTAAATGCTCCATGCTGGCATACGTAGGTTTTCACATTAACAGAGATATTTCTGTGCCATTAGATCAATGGCTTCTCTCTGTTTATTTGCAGAAGGCTGGGTCAGGCCTATTGGAAGCAAACATCCCCAAAAGATGAGGGAAGAATTTGGTGACTACAAGTTTGATTTTTTTTTTCTTAGTGAATTCACCTTATTTTCCATGAGCATTGATGTGTTGAGGATTTTTTGCACTACTGCTTGCAGAAAGCAAGTTTTAAGCTTCCTTGATAGAACGACTGGCTTCTGCCTTTGTAAAATAAATAAAAATTCATATTTGATAAAAACAGTGACTGAATCCATGGGTTTCAGCCCCCACACCGTGAACTGTGTGCACAGAGTCAATTAAATGTGTGCTTACAGAGGGAAATCTGGGATTTTCTTACTCTTTCTTAAGGATGCAAGCACAGTTGCTGGCTGCTGTGTGAAGTAAAAGGCAATTACTTGTGTTGGGTGAGGGCAGAAAGAGCTTGTATGCATTTAAGCCACTGAATCTGTGGTGTGGAAAGCTTAGCCTCATTTGTACAGTTGCTTCCTAGGAAAGGAGAGCAAGCTGATGGCCAATGCTCTTCCTGAGGGGAAGGCTCTGAAGGATGCTGCTGGACTCCAGAAAGGTGATTTGATTTTGTCTTTAATTCAGAAGTAAGATCTGAATACATTTATTTTATCCAGCTATATCAGGGTCCTCAGAAGCATATGAAAGACCTGTTTCCAGCCACAATCTTCTTTCACTATTGCAGTTGGAAAGGTTTAGGAAAATAATAATAAAGAAATTGCTGTATTTTGTGATTCTTGGTATAGAGAAAGCTTGCCAACTGAAGTTATCAAAGTTAGAAACCTTTTAAGGGTGATCTCTGTTGCAGTACAAACCAAGATGGCATTTCCAGAAAATAAGTGAACGCAAGGCTTATTTATTTTGCCTGCATTCAAAGGCTTTCTAACTAGAAAGAAAGGACTCTTCAATTTTCCCAGTAGGAACTGTTATAAAGGGAAAAATGGTTTGAAAGAATTGACTTTAATTTCTAGCCAAAGGCCAAACAAACTGATCATGTATAGAAGTATCAGGTGTGTTCTATGTATAGAATAGTAGAAAAATCTATTCAGAAGCATAAGTTAACACTATCACATTATGATTTTTTGCTGTGTAATTACAATAATGCTGCATTTAGTAAGTGTGAATACTTGCATTCCAGTGATTTGTTATCACATTGGACATAGAGCTTAATTTAGATTAAACACAGAAACTTTCTGTTTGAGAATTGCTCTGTATTTTGTGCCTCAGAGGCATAAAGTGGGAATGAAAAAAGCATGGGAAGAGGAAGAAGAAACAAACACATTTTGTAGAGAATGTCTTTAGTTTCCTTTCCTAATTTACCATAGAGGTGTATATGTTAACAGAAGCACATTAGCTTGGTACACATCCATTGCAAACCAGAGGTGCACAGCACATACCAGGGTCCTGTCAAAGCTTTTCTTGGAATTGATTATTGTAAGACTGAGCTCAAATAATAAGCATGATATGTTAATTAGGCTACTGATGAAATGCAAACTATTTCCAAGCAAAAAAAAAAAGATCTTTTTTCAGCAATAGGAGTTGAAATTGAACCAGATTTAGAAGAAAAGCTTCAGAGTGTTCTATACATCTGGCTAAAGCAAATATTTACTCAGAAGTATGTTATTGCAAGTAATTTAATTTATTGGGGATTAGTCATTGATGTAGTCTGTAGAGAATCCAATGCAGAAAGCTTTAACTCTTCCACTGGCCCTCTCTGACTCCTTTATCTTCAACCCCAGCAGCAGTTGTGTCTCTCTCCTGCACCAAAGCAGTCATGTTCTCCAGGGACATCTTTGGCCAATTTAGTCCATAATCCTTCATAATGTGCTCTCCAGAGGGCCTTGGTGCTAAATGCTCTTGGTGAGTAATAGGATATGCAAAGTAGATCTGCACACATGTCCTGCTGTGTAATAAATGACTGAAGTATGGCAGGGAGTTGCACTGCAGGAGATCTTGTATTGGCTGGACCCAACTTACTGACAGTCTCATTATCAGAAACTTGGATTTGTCTCCAAACTTCCCTATGCATGTGGCCCTGGACTGTTCCCTCTGCAGGCTGAACTCAGTGCAGGCCTTCAGTAGGGCAAGGCAGTGGTGAGGAGTTGTGGTTTCCAGGTTCTGCAAGTGGTGTTTTACTTGGCGTTGAGGAGAAACCAATGGAGAAGTATCAGCACTGTAAATGTGATTTTATCTGTTAGAAAGACTTTGTGGGGAAGCGGGAGAAAAGAATTGCTGGAGGACTTAGTTTTTTTCACTGTTGCCACTGAAAGAATGAATAGAGAAGGTGGACATAAAAAAATTTTAGTAGGTTCTTAAGGTCCCATGAGAATTCTGTCAAAGTTGGGTTCTGAATTGTGTCTCCAGTCCATATCCTTAATTAAAAGCACCGGAATGATCCATGAAAGCAAAGGACTGCAGTGACAAGGACATACCTGAGACTTGTAACCCACACTGTGATTATTCTGAGGCCACGTTCTGCATTTGTAAGCATTTCTTTGAGTGCAGGAGGAGCGCTGGTTCATGTGTGCATCTGGTCCAGCATTCTGCATTACGTCCAGCAATCTTGCTTGTGTACCACGTATATCATTAGGAATCTCTACCCTACTTTCTTGTTTCATTAGGGATGACAAAATAAAACATTAATAAGACTTTTAATATGAGCTCAATTTAAATATTCATTCCTATGAATTGCATGTCAGTAAGTTTTTAATAGGCTGTAAGTTTAAAAAAAAGAAAAAGCCTTCTCATTGCTCATCACTCTCATCATGTCCCACTTTAATTTACGAGCACAAAGGTCATCCCAGTGTTGTTTCTGGTCCATTTCATTCCCTCGTGGTTTCTGGTTGTGCAACATGTCACTGTGTGGATGAATCTCTCAGACCTTCATCCTTTAAAGCCAATTTTCATGCAACTTTCCATCCTCAATTCTCTCATTCAGATTTGATTAATAACAAGTGTTTTGCATTGTAAATTGTATGAGAGTGCAATATGCATGTTAGCAGCATGTTTCCATGCTGCCCTCCCAGTACTGCCCTTAACGCTGTAAGAATCCTCATTGCCCTTTTTGGTCCATCTCTTGTGCACTGCTGAATGCAATGATTGGAAGACAAGTTTCATTTTAATAACCTAAATGCAGTTGGTTGCAGTGAAGCTGTGATATGCGTACTACAATCTCATGGTTTTATGCTATATTGCATCTGGGTATATTCAAGTATTAAGTTTCTCCTATCCAGGTTAAAGAGAGTTCTTTCTTGATCTCCCTTGAGAAAACTGCACATTTTGCTTTCTGTACGTTTAAATATTTTGCTGCCGAGAGGAGCAAACTGTTACATTCGTACTGTGAGCTGCATCACAGCAGACACTGGCCTTCAGAAGATGATTGCTTTTCTCTGATGGCCTGAATTTTGTCCGTATGCAGTAGTACGCTGAATGCCCAGTGTATGAAAATTAAGCTGTCACTACTGATAACAGCCTTGGAATGAAAGGTATTTTCTTCTCATACAAATGGACTTCCTCACAAGTCCGGTTTCTGACACAGATGAGATACAAATGCTAATTACTCACTACTTGGTGAGTTTGTTACCCTGAGTAGGGCCACGGTGATTTCAGGGTGGTGAAAGAGCTGGAGCAGAAATAGTTCCAGAGAGAAACTCCAGCACTTGATGAAAAAATAATACAATCAATTAATAGATAATCAAGTATTAATAATTCAAGTGAGCTGGGGGATGGATGTTGTTAATAATTAAACATTATTCTGATGGATTGAAATTAATCACAGTATCACCTCTCTATCTGGAGGCATACTAGCGATAACTCTGAGTCCACCTCCTGATGTAATGGATTTCTTTAACCCACTCCAACACCAGCTCATCTTTTGTGAGTCAGAAGATGTGGAAAGTGTTCCCTGTGTGTTACCTGCATTTTTACAAACATACAGGGAAAAATCTTTTCTATCTGCAGTTAAATCAATTCCTTTGGCATGTGTTTACTTTTATTTTCAGACAGTTCATATTTGGAGTGGCTTAATTCCTGTGCTTTGGGAGCTGCTGGGTGCAGCAGAACGAGGGGTGCCCCATCCAGGGGGGCTGTGAGAGGTGTCGGGATGGGTGAGATGCAGTGAGTTGTCCCGGTCACCAAACCATTGCAGGTCAGAATGGTTATTGTCAAAGAGAGAGATGACAGGGAGATGCAGGAAAGAGCTGAAAGGCTTTGGCTGAACTAACCTGAGTGTTCTGAAGTGGTCTGAGGAGAAAATGGCATACTGGGTTGGCTGAATGCAGTAATGCTTGAACCACTCTGGAAATACAGTTGGTACATGGTCACCAAAGGAAGCAGGGCACAAAACTACTCGAAGAAACCTTGGAATAACGGATAAATGAGAAGGAAGCATCTTTATTTAATAGTCTGGACTCTTGCACTGCATTAGTTATCCAGGTAGTTCCAGCTGAGATTCAGGCAGTGAAAATACTGTCTTGAGAACAGGATGAGATTCATGAGGCGATCCAGAGACTTCAGACATTTGTTTGCATTCAGATTCTTCTGCTTCCTGGCACTTGTTTGATACCATCAGTTTTTCTGTAACTAGTGCGTTATTTGCTACAACTCATTACAGATGTGTACTGTTTGCAAAACCCACAATGGTGCTCTGTAAATGCTCTGACCTCTAGAGCTCCGTCATCTGGAGTTCAGAACATCTTTGTGCAAGGTGTGACTCAG
The DNA here is from genome assembly GCF_002078875.1 of Numida meleagris. NCBI lineage: Eukaryota > Metazoa > Chordata > Aves > Galliformes > Numididae > Numida > Numida meleagris. The sequence continues at coordinate 17,294,352 of NC_034419.1, forward strand.
TGCCAGCCAGGCCCCGGGGCTGAAAGGGAGCCCAGGAGGGAAGCAACGAGCTGACGCTGCAGCAGATTGCTCGTGGTGCAGTGATGTAAGTGACTGCTCTTCAAGCTGGTTTGTTCAAAAATTACAGATGTGCACACATGTGAACACCAGAGTTCCTAGAAAAACTTCCTCGTTTTTTGCATCTTGAGTTTGTAATGGGTTTACGGGGTGAAAACGTTAACTGAGTAGTGTGGAATAAGAAATCAAGATTTGGATGTATAATATGAAGAATTAGATTGAAATGATAATTAGATTAATAGGATCTCTTAATTACTTGTATCATGTGTTTAATCTTCTACATTAGATTTGGAAGCATCGATAGACCAGTAAGCAAGTCCTCCTAGAAGGTCTTGTTGAGATAATTAAAAGAGGCAGCAGATTGATCGCAGTCAGCATGACAGAAAGGAGAGGAACAAGCGGTTTAAAAGCTCTGTGCTGGTGTTGCAGAAGGCATTGCTAATCATAGGCAGGTCAGGAAGAGATGAGAAGGTAGAAACTCAGCAGCCATCTCCTGTACATTGATTTTTCTAGGAAAGTTTCCTTTGGAGAGGGATGCCGAAGGAAATGGTGTGATTTCTCTAGGAGCAGCACTCCCATCTCAGCATGCCGTGACCTGTGCATCAGGAGAGGTGCTTGTGAGAGCTCTTCGACTCAACCACCCTGACTGTGCTTGTGTTGAGTGGTGTCACCTGGCCTCAGAAACACAGCTGATTGCAGGGGGTGGAGATGAGTGGGGATGCACCAGGATGCTCTTGCCTCGCTGCTTTTGAAATCAACTCTTTCTGGTGATGACAAGTGAGCTTAAGGGGTTCGCTGCTGTAACCTCATCCTCTTTTTCATGTTCATGCACGTGTAGCTACGTAAATCCACACATATCTACCTACCCACATGCCTGGGCTGATAGGGAGCTCTGGGAGCACAGAATTGCTTCAGATAGTCCACCTATCTGAAATCTTTGTGCCCTGTTTGCTTGTAAAAATTATCTCCTCTGTGCCTCAGCATCTACACAACAGGGGAAGAACCCTGCTTAGGATTGTTCTGTAGACAATTATACAAAGAGGTCACCAGCAGTTTGGAAATGAGTAATGTGACCAGTGAGGGAAGGGATAGCAATCTCTGGTAAAATAAGTGTTTATCAAGTATCTTACAGTTTTAGACTATTGTTCTTAACTTTCTGTCCTGAGCAGTTTTTCATTTTGGTTTTTGGGGGCAGTGTGGGAGTCACAGTGAGTTTCATAAAGGATGTGCCATGTAATGGTGCTGATTAACATTCACACAAGGTAGCTCAGAGGTGTGTAGGGGGGAAGACAGGTTGGCAAGTTTAATAAATGCTTTAATAAGTGGATCTGCTTCCTCACTGTGTGGGGAGAGTACACAAACCAAGAAGATAAAACCAAAAACTCACTCTGGGATTTTCAAATTATTGTTAGAGATTGTGCACTGAGATTGGATATGATATCAATGTGAATAGAGCATCCGAATCCCTTGAAATCCTGATCTCAATCACGTCCGTTGCCTGAAGGGCTTCCTTCCCTGGAGAGAACTGAGACCCCTGCTCCTGTGCTGGGCTTCAGGGGCTCACAGGGTTCAGGCTCTTGAGTCCCATGGTTATAAATAAACTGGGCTGAGTAAATGGCTTAAAGCCATGAGTGAAACAGGAACTGGGGGCTGTTCCCTGCCGTCCACAGAAGGCAGAGCTGGGCTGGTGGGTTGGATCTGATGTCTGATTCCCCTGGACCAGCCCTCTGATGGACACAGGGTCACCTGTCAAAACACAGAAGACACCTCCAGTCTGTTCTGCCGTGCTCGCCTGTCGCGGCCATCTGTCTGCTGGGCATCAGTGCCCTTCCATGTGGGTTTGTGCTCTGTGCCATGCTAGCACAATGACCAATAGAATATGAAATAGTGGGAGAAGCAGGTGCATGCTATTTCTCACTTATTTTCTTTGCAAAAATCCATTTTATTTTTACTTTTCTATTCTTCTTTTCAAGAGCAGGTTCCTATTTTCTTTCTTTCTCTTGTTTCTTGTTACTGTAATGAGTTTTCTTGGCTCCCCATCCATCAGAAATCTCGACTTGATGATGTTGCTGGGAAACAGTTAAAGGTTTAAATTATAAACTCACTTTGAGAAAATCAGCGATGCATGATTAGTTGAAAATTTTAAATATAATAGTCGTATTTTTTATGTTCGTGTACAGTAATGTCTTCTGTCAGCTGCAATGTGACTTTTAATACATATTAATAGACTCTGTTACAATATGGATTGTTTTTACATCTTCTGGCAGACAGTTGTGGTATTAAGGTCTGCATGGTGTAAATTAGTCATTTGCTGAAAGAAACCAATACACAAATGATAAGGTCAGCTCTTTGCAGAGATGCAGTTCCAGTGCATTGCCCATGCACCCAACAGTCTTAGAATCAGCATCAAATGTGTCAGCAGAATGAAATAAAGAAGGAGCTGGGTGCTGCTCCAGGCTGCCCACCTCTTTACACGTGTAATGTTTCTCAGTGCTGGACCAGCACTGAGGCAGATTTTGCAGGAAATCCCTTTAGCAAACAGGAAAGGGCGCTCACCTCTAAGCTGAAGGCAGCAGCTGCTTGGGCAGTTCATTGCAGAGCTCAAATTCTCCCTTGTATAGATTGCTTGTAATCCCTTTGGTAACCTTGGTGTTGCTGAATAGCCTAGGAAATAATATTTAAAAATAATAATTAAAGAAAAATCTGTATTTTCCTTGAAATCTTTTGAGCTTTTCTCAATCATTAAGTTTTCAATCTTGGAGGCGGTAGCTCTCGGCTTGTGCTTTATCACCATAATTGTCAGCGTGCATAATGAGCTCTGCAGAGTGATGGCTTCGGTAACACGTCTGCAGCCAGAGCTGCTCTGCTCGCCTTCAACCACGCTGTGTGCCCAGACACCCACTTTAAGTTAAGACTCCATCACCTTTGCATGGAGCTGGTCCTTTGACACAGTTGCTCCGTAGTGAAAGAGAAGTGGTAGTGATTTCAAGTGCCAGTCACAGAGGTGGGAAAACTGCCTCTTGTTACTCATCAGGATGCTGTTTCTGTTAAGCAGAACCTCATTTTCCCAATCCAGAGGCTCTGCAAACTGCCTTCTTGAGGAGAAAGTGGAAGCAAATTGCACTTGAATTCTTCAGAGAGAAATATTTTGAGGTAAGTTGGGAGCTAGTATTGGTGTGCAATAACTGCCCCACTGTGCTGTGTCGTCATCGCAGGTGGCACGGAGTTCCTTGCTGGAGATGGAGCCATTGCAGAAGGAGTGGTGTATCATTTACTGACAGCTTGTTAATTCTGTGATGTTAGGAAATCTCCTGGGCATGTAATTGCTACAAGTGTTCACTTTATACTGAAGAAGTTTGTGCCTCATGAAGACCTAGGTATAAAATGCAACTACGAGGCAGCAAAAAAGTATAGATGAGACTAAAAGTGTTTTTTTTTTAAAAAAAAAAAAAAGCTTTCTATGCTTTGGAATTGCAAGCATCCATCCCATGTCCTGCTGATGATGTGCTCTATGGTAGCTGCTGTTTCCCCAGCTGGGGGGGGTAATTTCCTCCAGCTCATTGCTACACCGACTCCATCCTGGCATTGCAGTGCTCCCAGTATGGCAGCAGGGAGGGAGCGTGGCTGACAGATACCTTAAGCCTTTATGTGGTTCAGGAGTAGTGGCAGAGCTGTTTACACAGGGAGGTTGGAGGGTCCTGGGTTAGGGTTAGGGAGCTCCATCGCTGGTGGAGGACTGCAAGGGCTGTGGGATGGCATTAGGGTCATGGGTTTGGGGTCAGCCCTGAGTTCTGCAAAGCCTTGGAGCAAAGGTGGTGCTGTCCTGGTGATGAAATGTGAAGATGTACTCCTGGCTGTTCGTTGTGAAAGAGCTGCTCAGAGCAGCATACTGCAATGGTTGCCCCAGTGTGGAGGTGTAGCCACTGTGCAGGCGCTGGAGCCAAATGCTTGAGGTGTGTGCTTCACCTACAGCTTTTTTGGAATGCTGAGCTGGCACAGCAAGGGCTTGGGTTAGACCCAAGACATCTGAAGCATTGGTCCTGTCTACACATCCCTCAGCTCTAGGAAACAGAGGAGCCAGGCGCTGTGCCAGCTTGGGTATTTTCTGTGTGTTTTCCGTTGCCCTGAGAAGCGGGGCTGGAGATAACAGGCAGCGTCTGGGTGGGTCCTCCTGGCTGCAGCCCTGGAGCTGATGGAGCAGCCGGAGAGAGCCACTCCCAAGCTGCTCCTGGGGTGCCCAAACTTGTCCCAGATTATACAAGCTTCAAGTATTTGGGGAAAACGCTGATTCTCTGAGTGTGAAAGCAGTTCCCTCTGAAGGAGGGAACTTGTTTGTCCTCACTTTGGGGCTTCCAGCCCAACAGTTGGAGATGGGAGTCTATCCCTTAAAATTATTTCTTTGTGTTTGCATTTCTTTGCCTGGTGCCAGTGGACTGGGTTTTACTGAAGAATGAATTGGAGGAGAAGAGAGGGACTTCAGGCATTGCCCTTTTCTGTTTCTCTCAGGAAATGCACTGAATTGCAGATATTTGGAAAGATTTTTTTTAAGCTGTATATATCATCTTAATACCACACCCATCCCCATCAAGGTTTTCATGTCTGGCTCCAACCCCAGCCCTGCTTTGCTTTACCAGTCTATTCCACTAAATGGAAAGGCTAGGGAAGAGATTTGGTGCACACAAGCAGAATTCAGTATGTTTCCTATAGAAACAGAAGGTCAGGTTTGTTTGTTTGCTGGTTTCTGCCTGTGGAGGTGATGTCAGCCAGGAGTATCACTCCTGACCTCAAAGCACACAGTCTGGTGCAGATCAGAATCCTCCTGTGCACATGCACTGATGCAACTGAACCACTTGCACAATGCTGTATTTTGCAATGGTTCTCATTATATATATATATGCATATTTTACTTGTATAAATAAATATAGATGAAGCTTGCTTGCTGCTATTAATCTTTCTGTAATAAATTTGCAATGTGTAAAGACACTGGGAGTGATCAAGCAGTTGGAATCCCCCCCTTGAGCACTGTGCTTGCCATGCTGCTCTCCCATCATTGCAGCTGCTGTCACCATCACAGCATCTCCCATTGCCTGCGTGGTGCTCCGGGACCCAGTGCTGCTTTCATTCCCTCCCCAGTGCATTTCCACTCTGGCAGTGTGAGTTCTCCCACAGCCCTGCCCTGTCTCTACCCAGCACCGACCTGAGCTCATCTGCATCCCGCTGCTCTGACAGCATCAGCGCTCTCCCAGGAGCTGTTCCCTCTCTCATCTACATCTGACAGCAGCTGCTTTGTGGCCCCGCATGGCTGTACCATGCTTGTTGGTGTCTGCTCCAATTTCCAAATGTACTCCTCTTGCTGCTTCCTTCTTCCCAAAAATCTCTCTCTCTCCATCTCCTTTTCATTATCCAAGTCTTGCGTTGATGTGTTCAGTTCCACAGCGCTGCACCCCTTCAGCTCCAACCTGCTCTCGTGTCTGCGTGCGGGAGGGCTGCGAGCATCCGTGCTCAACAAGCATTTCATTGTTATTCCTTTTCCTCTTCTACCTCAGATGTCAAATAGGGTCTGATGAACGGGGGGTTCACACCAAGGTGACGCCGCTGTTTCAAGCCTGAGTCATGCTTGGACCACGCAGGGATGAGTCAGGACAGCTCTGCTCTGTGACCCCTGCCACAAGCTGCCTTCCCCCAGGCACATTCAGCTGCGCTGGTGTGTTCAGCCCTGTGTGCTGTTCCTGAGATGCTCTGCTGGGAGTGCAGGCAGGAGGGGAAATCCATTGCACTCTGCCCCTTGAAATTCAGATTTCTCAAGAATTCTTTTATTCATGCTGTGATATCCGTCTCCGTTCCCATCCTGTATGCAGCCCTCTGTAGCTGTTGTGGTCTGGCATCGCTTACCTGGTCAACTTGATATTTGCAGTTATAGATGAGAGAGGGAATAGAAGGGGGGAAAAAAAATTGTTTTATCGCTTTGTGAAGCACTCTGCCAATTTTCCATGCCGTAAAAGAGAGATGCCATAGTCTGTAGTTATTACTGAAGTCTAATTATGTAAATGACTTAATTTAATAACGATTATTAAATCCAAGCAAGTTTTATTTCTTTTCCTTATTATTGATGGCTCTCTTTGATAGCAAATGACAAGGTGCTTATCAGAAAATTAATTTTCGTGGAGACATTGCATCACTTGGGACTCTTTGGGCATGGGACTGAGGGTGCTCAGCCGACCTGTTATCTCTGCAGGAGTGAACATTGTCCAGGAGGGCAGCAGGAAGGGGAGAAAAAAACTTGCACAGCAGCAAATATTTAATTAGGAGAGCTCCTTGGGCTGCCTGGTTGTGGCAGCTGCTTAAACAGAGATCTGGGCTTTAAATAACTGCAGCTAAATAAAAGGAGAACGAGGAGAGAGGAGGGAAAAGCTCAAAGGGCACGGGCTGTAATTGCGAATGCAGTTTTCAGTTTCCCATTGCAATGCCTTTACCAGCCATTAGTGCCTGTTTGCAAATTGGGGTACCCACGGGCTCTGGGAGTATTACTGCTGCCAAAGCACGGAGAGGAGGGTGCCTGGCAGCAGCGCATCACCTGCAGCTCCTGCTGGATCTAATGAGGGAGGCCCCCACTGGGTGTTGTGCAAAGTGGAATAAAGCAGAACACGATAGCTGGGAGATTTGTTCCTTTCCCACATCTGCTGACCAAATCAGAGCAGCAGCTCAGCTCGGGGGCTGGCAGCCGCTTTGGCCTCGTGCCCTCATGCCCTGGGCAGGTTTCTGGGTTCAACGTCAGACTCAGTGAGCAGTTTGCTCCTTGACCTGGTGTACTGTGGCCTGCACCTCTGAAGGGCTCACACTGTTTGCTTAACATGAAGTACTGTTTGTAGTAGATCAGCATTTCTCCACTACTACCCGAGAGCATCCCTCAGGCTTCCAGATGCAGCTGAGCTGTATCATACAAGATGCCGTTTGCCCCAAGGAAACGAGTGTTATGGGCACGCCAATTGTGCTGGATAAACGGGAGAGCCCAGGAGCAGGGGCGTTAGTATGGGTTGGGGAGAGCTGTGAAAGCTCAGACCTGGGAGCAGCAAAGTGCAGCTTTTGGGTTTATCGTGCTCCAGGGGCCTGTGTAGGCTCAGAGAGAGCTGCAGGGGAGCACGAAGGAGGCAGGTCAGGGGCACAGGAGAGTAAAGTGCATGAAAGGCCTCGTGTAGTGCTTGGCTTTTTAATAGGCAACTCTTCTCCGTGGCTTTCTGAGCTGTTTTCTGATCAGCATTTCTATGGTACATAACGGGATGTGAGTTACGGGCGAGGACGGCGGAGTAACGAGATGGATCTATCTATGCGTGCCATACAAATGAGATGGCAAAACAACGTGACCAACAGAATTTGTGACTTCTTCATTTTCTAAAGAAAAAGGACAACACGTGGTGCTGTAGAAGCTCTGTACAAAGTGTATGGCACAGTTTTCATGGGCACAATGTGGAAAGCGCTTTTTCCCAATGTGCATGTAATTGATTAGTACACGATGTCTGCAGACAGGCTGGTGAGCAGAAGTCACACTTGTTCTGAAGAATATTGTGTTATGGGCAGAATGGGTAATGAAGGCCACAGCTTTGCGAGGTTGGTGTTTAAGATTCTCTTTACAATTTTATGCAACTTAACCGAATTCAAGCAGAATTTTCTCCTCCAAACAGATGCTTATTGATGTTGTACTTCAATTTCCAGCACGATGGAGGAATACAGGAGGATACAGGAATGGAGGATGTGAAAGTAGATTTGTTTCAGCTTCAGTTTAATTTTCCTTTTCCTTTAGGAGCAGTACCTGTTTACTGCTGTTTGTAGGGGTGGCTCTCTTGCATATACCCTTTTTCCTGTTCATGCTGTTGCCATGTTATGAGCACGGGAAACTCTCAAGCAAACCCAGCCCTGTGCTGTGAAAACAACTGCCGCCCACAGCTCAGCAGGGTGGGAGCTGGGTGTCAAGGTGAGACTCCTCCAGGAGGTATTGCTTCCCTGCGAGGAGTTCTTAGTGTGAGAAAGCTCATCATTTCCCAACTGTTTTCCGCTTTGAAACAGCCAGAATGAGCGTACAAAAGAAGAAGGTGCCTTTGCTGTGCAAGTTCATTTTGCAGTCAGGAAGATTTGCATTGCCTCCGCTCGAGGAGGCCGTCGTTAGGAGTCTCGTCTGAAAACAAACTGCAACCTGCTTTCATTCCCTGAGTGCACAGCTGACTTGTTGTCATTTCCAGTCATTCAACCCCACCACTACTGTACTTTGTTTTGTGCTTCACGCTTGACCTATGAGCTGAAATGCTAATCGCTGATGAAAATTTCAATTAGTAATAAAACTAGTTTCAGCCAGAAATATGGTAAACTCATTTAGGGGGTGTAGTATGTCAAGTGGAAAGAAAAAAAAATGGCAAAACCCTCTGAGAATAGTTTAATTTTCAGCTGGCTGTTGCGCTCATCCCTCCTGTACCGCATCACCTGCTGGGACCAGGATAAGTCTCTCTGATTCCAGCAGTTAAAACTGAATGAATGTCTGGCCATGCCTTTAAAAAGAAAGATGATGCAGCATGTGAAGGGGGTTGGGTTGCAGTTACATCTGTAAACCCATGATGTATAAAGCCAAGAACCTTGTTTTATGGTGCTTGATAGAAGTATTATGTGAACTGTGCTATATAGTACGATGGAGAAATATAATCTGAAACTGCAGTAGGGTATTTTTAATTCTACTTTAACTTTAGATAGCATAAAACCTTGCTAATTAAATCATTGTAGATCTCTCAGAAGTTTGCAAAGCACTTAGGAAAGCAATTTACATTGCAGGATGGGGTTTATACAGCTCAAGTACGCTATCATAAATCCAGATTTTTCCCTGGGAAAAAAAAAAAAAACGCAATTGCTGCCACAGTAGAGCAAGAAGCAGGCTGGAAGAAATGGAGTGTAAAGGTTTGGACTGGTTCCCACTCAGAGAAGGACAGAGTCTGTGCTGGGAGCTGCCCTGGTGTCCCCGCGCTCCCACAGCTGAGCTTCTGCACCTTGCAGGTCCCTGCCCCTCTGGCTCCCTCAACTCATAACTGTTAATTTTCTGTGTTTTTTTGGTTCTAAGTGCCTAAAATAACGAGGACCATTCTGCAGCCCACAGGAGGAATGTTTTTACGGCGATCCATAAAAGTCTGTGTTGCGTGTCCTGGTTGCTGACGTTAGAGGGTGAGAAGACGTGAGTGCGAGGCAGTGATTTTGGAAGACCCTCCCTAAGAAGGGAGGCTTCATGCTGGCAAGCAGCTACCAACAAGCAGCTCACGTGTACTGATTAGAAGCTGTGTTTCAGTGGTTTCCAGGCACTCTGTGTGTGTATATAACATGTGCAAAGCCTTAAGAAAGGTGGTGCTGGTACCCTGTGATGCAGTAAGTACAGTGTTCCAGCAGCGAGATGCACAGAACAAATTAAATCAGACCTGCCAGGTGCTGGGTCGTTACGCAGACAGAGTGATGGCCAGGAGAAAACATTAACCACTCCCAGAGCTTGTAAATGGCTTGAGAGCATGGGGTGTGATGTACTGAGGTTTCAGGATTGCATTTTAGGATTTTGCTGAAAGCAGCTGGGAGCGGATAGGGACCGTGTGCAGAACTAGATTGCTGGTGCTGCTGCGTTTCCCCACAGGTGGGCAGCAGGGCAGGAGATGCACGTTGCCCTTCCCAACCCCGTGGAGCTTGCAAACAGAAATGGCATAAATTGAGTTTGCACGTAATCAGCCCAAGGATGAAGTGTGGGTCACAGCTGGGGAGAGGCAGCAGCCACACCAGTGTCTGCGTGCCTCGTGGTGACATCATGTCTGCTGGCCTTCTCTTCCTGCAAACAAGGCAAGGTTTGGGCTCCCTGAACCCTGATTTGTTTCTTAAAGCCTCGTCCCAGGGAAATTAGTTCTGCTACTTTCCCTGGTTATTGGATCAGCAGCCTTACTGCTGCTTGCGCTGCGGGAGTACATTTCACAGCCTTGCATGCGTATTTCTTTATCCTTTATACGCGTTGTGTCACGTTTTGAGTCTTGATTTTGTGAGACTGAAAGACCTGCAAATCGATAGGTTACAAAACTGTGAAGGCCCAATTGTTAAAATCACGTTCGGAACACGGATTGGCTGAAATAACGTTGAAAGCTTGCCTGACTGCACTGCAAACTTTGACCAGTGCAGACCAGTAACGTTGACAAAACCCATGGCAGGGTATGTGGTGTGTAGGCTCATCCCACTGAGCCTCCTGGGAGCGAGGCTGCCTTGAGTCTGAGTGCTGCAGCCTCATACCCGCTTGGGAAATGTTTCCCTATGGAAGGAAGGGCGCCTTTCTGATTTGGATGATTACTTTAATCATCTCCAGCATTTGCATATGGACTGCTTTCCGGAGAGGCAGCAAGTTCCAAAAATAGGCAATTGGGATGGAGTCAAGTGAAGGTTATCTTCTCGCTGCTATGTATACTGAGATGTCAAAAAGCTTTTTAGAGGAAAAGCTATGCCTGACATCGACACTCAGGGTAAAATGATGGGTCCTTATAAATGTTGCTTCTCATCTTTTCCAAACACAAATGAGAACTGGTGGCAGTTCTTTGTGATTGGTGGTAGTTCTTATGATGGGAAGGAGGGGGAGAGGGGGAACGGACAACTGCTGCATAAATACGGCAGCTGTAGCATTACATTTAAGGCCTCACTGGCATAAATATCAACCTTTCTTAGCTAATTAGTGAAGCAGCGAGGTGTTCCTGCTCAGGGCGTGTAAAATGCAGAATTTGATCTTCCAGCTGCTGGGATTTGAGTGGTGCTGTGGGTGATGGAAGGTGACATTTCCAAACTGGTGGGAGGTCATGAAGGAAATCGGGAGGTAGAGGAGGTGCTGGCACTGAGCCGTGTGCTATCAGCTCTGGAACAGCGGTGCTGAGGAAGCTCAGCCCGAAGCAGGAGCAGTGTGCTTCCCCATGCATCTGCCAGCTGTGGTCCTCCACCGAGCAGGGACTGCTCCTGTTTTGGGATGGGGAAAGTCTTTGGTTGGAGCTGGGATTCTTTTTCTTCTGTGATTGGATCCGAAAGTGAGCCTACTTAATTAAACTTCTGTGCTGTACGGTCGCTTCTCTTGCAACATGTGTTCTAATTAAATAACCAAATTTTCATTTCTCATACCAGGAAAGATTTTTTTTTTCCAGAGTTTTGTTTTGCTGTTGTGTCGCTGGGGCCGCCCTGAAGGCTGAAACTTCTAATTACCGACAGCTTTTGTTTAACAATCTTGAAATATGTGTATGTCACTGAGAAATTAAATCTGGTTCTACCTAGTGAAAAGGTCAGCTCAGAAATGCGGCAGTATTAAGCTTTGGGAATTCAGCACTTTCATTAATATTTGTGCCATGCAGAATTTACATCGGAGCAAAATCTTGCGTAGTTTAAGAGAGAACCAAATAGCTGAGACTGATTCCATATTTAATAGTACAGTGTAATTTCTCTTGGAAGCAGTAGACCTCTAATCTGGGATTTTTGGCTGTCATTCTGCTACTGTTGATGAGCAATTTTAATGCAGTAATTACATGTAGGGAAAATTGTTCACAAGGTTTATGAGAAAAATGTCAATTTTTTTTCCCTGTTTAGCTGCCCAGTATTTGTATTGCATGTTTCTGGAAGCGGTGGTATACAAAGAAATAATCTGGAACTGCATCGCTCCTTGGAAATGCTGATATTTTGAAAGATTTGCTCACTGTAAGTAATAGGCAGCTCATTAAACAAACAAATGGTCTGTCCTTAGAGCAATCAGTATTTACTATTAACCAAACAGCACAGTAAATAATGAATTGCAGGTAGGGAACTGCAGATAAGTGTTTGTGGTGAATTCAAATTATTTGGTTTAAGCCTGAGGCTGAGAGAAGAGAGGAACTGTGGTGGAGGGGGGAAAGGAAAACGGAGGAGAAGGGATCATAAGTGTACCATGCTTTGTGGCATTCCCCATCACCGTGCCAAGGAAAGGTTTTCTGCTGTTGTCTTTGCCACCCAGGTGCAAGGGATGCTTCGGACAACTCCTAAGGAGAACAGAGGAGAATTTGGGATTCCTGGGAAAAAACACAGGTATCCAGAGCAAGCTGTGGGGCTGCTCCAGCTCCCTGCTGAGCTGTTGTTTTTACCAGGGTCAGGATTCTGCAGGTTTTTATCTGGCACACATTGGGCCCCAGGAGAGTGCTGTGCTTTGGCACTGCTGAGACCGAAACCTGCCCCTTGCTGCCAAGTTCTTGTGCAGCCACCTCAATTACTGCTCCAAATTACTTCAGCAGCTAAATTGTTCATTTGCTGGGATCTGGCACGAGATGAGAAATTTTGGTTTGGAGTTGAATTGTTGTAGAAGTGAAGCATTGCACTGCCTCAAGTTTGGGTACGTGGCAGCGCTCGAGGCTGGGATGGATGGGAGAGCCTGGGGGATGTCTGACCCTGAAGTGCCGCTGTGTGGCTGGGGGGTGTGCTCCCTGAGCATCTGTGTGGCTGTGAATCCATGGGTAGATGTCAGCCTGAGTGCGTAGGCAGAGGCTATGCAGCCACCAGGTGTTGGTACCTGGGGCATGCACCACACACAGGGCATGGTATAAGGATGTTAGTAGCCTGAGCTTTGGAAAGGCCTCTTGCTTGCAGCTCAGGGATGGAAGGAATCCTGCTGAGCTGAATATCTCCTGCCCCAAACCAGCGTGCTGCTGGTTGCTGATCTGCAGTCAGAGGGTCCCCATCCCCAGGTCCCTCTGCGCTGTCCCCCTCTGCTGAGCATGGCACTGAGCAGGTCAGCCAGCTTCCTCCATCAGGGAGAGTTCAGAGCCTAAGATAGCTGTATGACATCTGGTTTTTAGCCTCATTTCTACACAAATGAGGCTTACAGGATTATCGTGTCTGTCTCTTGTCCCCTCACTGGCCAATTTCAATCTTAAACCAGGGATTTTGGTCTCGAGGATGTTGATTTCCAGGAAGGTTTCATGAGCTGAGTGAATAAAGGTTCCTGGCAGTGGACATTGCTCCTGCAAAATGATCCTGGCAGCTGAAGTCTAAATTTCTCGAGATGGATGTGCTGTAAGTGCTGTGTTAGCAGATAAGCAGTACAAAACATACCTTACACTTGTTAATATTTCGCTGATATTTGCAAGTGGTGCTGATGACTGAAATCCTTCATACACCCTCACTTGTGGAGTCCTCTCCTTTGTTCCCCTGTGAGTGGCTCTTAAGCTCTCATTAGCGCAGATTTTTTCTCTTTTTGGCTGGCGCCTGACGTTTTTACCTTGTAATGCAGAGCTGAGGATGTGTAATGGATTGTGTAAAACCTATGTGCAGTAGTTGTGGGATAATGGAGTAAAAGGAAAGGTTTCGCGCTCCGGTCCTTGTTAATGAACTAAATTGGACTAAATGTCCTTTTTATGTTTTCTTAAGACATAAATAAAAGATAAAAAGATGTATGAGATTTATGAGTAAGGTCATTAATGTGCTAAATTACTAAATTTCTCTCATTAGCTCTGTTACATTACTTTCCAACTTACACAATTCTCATTAGAAAAACTTATGAACTGGAATAATTACAAATATACCATATTTTAAGCCATTCCTGCTTTAATTGCAAAGCAAAAAATAATTTTGCTTTTGTACTATAATTGATTTTTACTTTTTGCATGTATTTTTCATTAGAGGTTTAATATAGGACCTTCCTTAAGCCAGGAGATGGGGAGAGAGGAGAGGAAACGGTACCTTCTGCAATTTAGCTGCAAATCCTGAAGCACTGCTTTAATTTAGTAACCTCATTAGAGCCAAGTTAATACTACATGCTAATGTGGCTGTTTCTTCTCCCTGCTAGGCTCCCAATTTCCCATCTTACATCTGATTTGAATTGATGGTGAGAGGAAGCATAAGGTATATCTCATTCTGTTTGGACTCCTTGTTTACAGAAGAGTGATGGAGATGCTATTAAGCACAAAGAGGATCACCGTATGCCTGTTTTTCTTTGTACTGAGTTTGGCAGCAGCTACTGAAATACCGTTATCAGGTGAGTAGTACCCATTTACTGAACGCTTTGCTATTTTGTTTTGGCATGTTTGCTTTTCTTTTCTTTTCTTTTTTTCCCTTTTTACCTTTCCCTGAAGAAAAACGTATTAAATCCTACTTTCAGTTGTTCCATTTTGAATTTAATTCTGCCAGAACATGGCCTTTGGGAAATTCAGAAGTGATAAAAACGTGAGGCACTTTGTTTAGACTTGTTTGGATGCAGCAGTAAACTTGTCTAATAACATCTACCTGATGTTCAAGATCCAACACACTGCTTAGCTCTGAGGGGTCAGGCCTGTCCTTCAAGTAAATCACTCATTTTGGCTCTGAGTCTCCCTGAAGCTTCTTTATGTACATGAAACTGTATTTACTTGTCTCCAACCTGCTGTCTCGCCTGGAGAAGGAGCAGGTGTATGTCTCGGGAAGCACATTAATCCCCAGAGAAGAATTTCCTATGCCTCGCACCCCACCCTGGGGAGCACCAGCTCCATCCGTCTGGTTGGGATGTTCAAGCTGCCTGTTCTACGTGGTTGGTGCGCGTTCAGGATGTGTGAAATAGGGGATGAGGCCAATATGGGACCACCCAGTGGTGGCTAGTGGACTCCACTGCTTGGACGACCAGGAGGGTTACACACTACAGTTTGCTTTCTGGGGATGAAACAAAACAAAATTCAACAGTATTGGGTTTTGAATGAATTCTGCTGGTGGAAAAAGAGCTGTAGGGTCTCAGCTGGCTTCTGAGTGCAGCAGCTTTGGAGCAGGACATTGGCATTGTGGATACCTGCTGTGAACAGCCCTGGCTGCAGAGGACAAGGTGATTAAGCACGTTTTAGTACATTTTCCTAAAGATACCTGAACTCGTTTATCACTGAAGGAGATAGAAGTACTCCCTGTGCTTAAGTAAAACAGAAGTGGAGGTGGGACTGCAAAGTGCAGGCCAAACTGTCTGGGCAAGCACTGCCTTCAAGTGCCTACACAGGGGAGTCATCCAGCCCTTAATGTGCTTTAACGAAGGTCTTTATGTTTTAATAAAAAGGAATTATGTCTGATCAGTGAAGCTGGTGGGCCTGGAATTGCTCAGCTTTGAGACCATATGGTATGGTATCATACCACGGTTTGCTTCAACTTTGAGCTTCCTGGACTTACAGGAGAAACCAAAGAAGACGTTAATTTTCTTCCTGGCTGCCTATAATGGTGTGATGATCCTATTACCCCCAGCTACATGGCAAGGCGCATCTTCCTTACTGTGGCTTTGTTACAAGGTCATTTGCAGCAGTTTTAATTCCCTTAGGAAAAAAAAAATAGTGCAAAATCACTGTGTAACTGTGTGACTGCTAGCAGCATTTCTGTCCTGGAGGGTACATTTTCATCTTTGCAGTCAATGGCTTTCCTTGTAATTTTATCCAGAATGAAGGCAGAAGTTTGTGACTTCGTGTGTATCTGTGTCTATGAGTCTATAGACACATACGGATTTGGGGAGCAAAGTGGTGTCAGTGTCAGGAGGAGGATGATCATCATCCCTTATTTAAGGCAAGCCTCACTGCAGCAGTGAGGCAATCCTGGCATTGTCTCGTTGAAACAAAGGCCCTGAGCTGAGCACAGTTATGCTTGAAAGAGGATTTAATCTGCTGTCTCTTTGTGTTCAGTTGCGCAGCTTCCCACAATCACGGAGCAGTCTGAAACCCAGGTTGCCTACCCTTTCGACGAGAACTTTACAGTTAAATGTGAAGCTCGTGGAAACCCACAGCCCATGTAAGTACTGCTTTCACCTGGAGATGCAAGCAGAAATTGAGTTTGCTTTTAGCCGTTGCCAAACATCATTTTTTGAGGAGGAAAGGAATAGCAGGTGTCTGGGAACCTGCTCAGAATCGCAAGGCGAGGTTAAGCTTTGTGTTTCCATTTAAACCATCCAGCATCTGTTCTTTGAATTCTTTCACTCACTCTGTGAATAGATACCAACGTGCCTTTTTCTCACTGGGAGATGTTCAATTTCTGAGTCGAGTCTGCTCAGTTTCTCTTGGGTTCTGCGATGATTCCTCCTGTAGATGGTGAGAAGAGCTGCTATGGATCCCTGCCAAAAGTCCCAACTGTCCTGCAAACGCAGCTTTTTTTGGAGACCTATAATTCCTTCCAGTGCTTGGTTCTTGCTTTCACAGGTGGTATCTCTCACTTGTTGTCCTTTTGTTAAGCTCTCTGTTCTTATTCCATGTCACAGTCAGTTGTCCAAAAGTAAATTGTCCAATAGCAGACATGCCCAGTAGCTGGAACAAATTATAGCAGCACAGTGTTCATTTTACCATCCTCCTCCTTTTATATCACTTTTTTTCTTTTGTTTTGATACTGCAGTGTTGGAACCATAATTTCCACTGTTTTTGTACTCTATGCTGCGGCTGTTCCTTTGTAACTGTTGTTTTATTTTTCAGTTTCAACTGGACTAAGGATGGAAAACCGTTCGATCTGTTATCTGATCCTAGAATAATTACCCTTAACAACTCTGGGACATTTGTGATTCAGAACCATGGAATCATCTCCAGTTTTCAAGGGAAATATCGTTGCTATGCATCCAATGCGCTGGGAACTGCCATGTCAAAAGAAATTGAACTCATTGTTCCAAGTAAGGGCTTTAGCTCTACTTTCGTTATACTTTTTAAGGTAAAAACCTTTGGAAATAGGGAAGGGCTAGTTATGAATACAGTCTCTTGTGAAAGGTGTGTTGTTTGTACGTCAGTGGATGGCTGAAGGAAAACTTTGTGCTCTCTGAACTGATTTCATTTCATTCCAATTTTTGAAGCCAGAAATCTGAATGACAAAATCTGAATGCAGGGATTCAGACGACACTGTTCATCTGACAGGTTTCCAAGTGATGCTCCTTACTGTCTTGACCCAGTTGTTTTTGTGTTAAGTACATTGTGCATCTGTTTTCCCAGATACATTAGTTTGGAAAACACAGTTTACTTCTGCTTTCTGAGTATATTCTCCCACTGTTTGCCTCTAGAGGGTGGGCTAATGGGTAAATTAGTGTAAACTTTTTAATGACCATCTCAGGAGAACTGAATGTTCAATGACAGAAAACAATTATTTATTTCAACTTGACTATTTAAATGCCTTTATAGTGTACTTTCATAAAACACATCAGGATTCTTTCTTGATTTGTATTTGCTTAAAGCCTCTACTTTCTCTTATGATGCTTCCACTTCCAATACGTTGCTTTTTCTGTGAAGAAGAAAGCAGAACTATTGATGGTCATTGCCATATGATAAAATTCTCCACCTAATCTGAACAGAAATAACTTGATTGTGAGCGAATACCAGCACATCATTAACATGTTAAGATGTTTGGAGAGAGGAAACAAACAGCAGAAAGAATAAAAACAAGATAGTTGATATAAACAATAGTGCAAGAAATGTTTGAAAAACTAAAAATGCAGTGGGCAATGAATAGGAAGGCATTGTCAGTAAAAAAAGCTGGTTTGAATCCACTCAGGCTGGGAAAATGTAAAAAATAAATAAAATTGGGGAAAATTTTGAGTTAAAGTACTGTTTCTAATACAAGAGACAGGTCTTTGATAAAGAACTAAAAATCATGCTTTCACTTTCCAAATATTTATTGGAAAGTAAATGCTGCTTAGAGTCATAAGAAAACAATATTCCAGCACAGTTAGCACAACTGAGTGCCCAGAAATTGGGAAGACAGTGTGGTCTCCATCTCAGAGCATGGAACATGAAGTCAGGGGGAGGATGGGAGACATAGTAGCTTATTGCTGTGAAGCAGCAAGCAATGCAAATATTTGAAAACTCAAGGGGCAGTGATCTAATCAACTGTAAGTTCATTAGGCTGGTGTTGGTAGCATTCAGGGTTTGGTATAAATACTTAAGGGAAGAATACTGAAGTTCTGGAATTGAAGAGAAAATGAGCTCAAAACTGTAGTTATGAAAATTACTGATCCTAGAAACTGGTACTTCCATCATGAGCACAGAGGAAGGTGGAGGGAAAATTAGGTGGCTTTCAGGACTGGGGTTATGAAGATGGATGAAATTTGCTGGTAAAAGCTGGAGGTCATCTGGCTGGGCATTGACCAGGACAATGTTCCTATGATGGCTTTGTATCAAGAAATTTGAGAACTTGCAGTTTGAGAGTAACAGAGGAAGAGAAAAACAATATTGGTCATACATCCAGTACAGGAAAACGTGAAATTAAAAGAGGAAAACTTGAGAACCTTCTAAATGAGAGCAGAAGAACATTCACTTTCATTCATACACTTCTGCCTCTTATTTCTTTCATTTAACTGTATAACGTAGATATTGCAAATTAAGTCAGGATTCAGGGAGTACAGAAGACACCTTTCATTTTCTGAAGCGCTGGGTAGTCTGCAGCTCTGCTCAAATGAAAGAGATCTACTGGTGCACAGAACTGCTGTAAATTAGGCAAGCAGAAACAGAAGAGTTTGGGATAAATTACCTCTATTCACCCACAAGTTTTGAAGCAGAGACTGGTACATATGAGATCACTACATGCATTCATGATAATGATGCAGAGGTTGCGGTGCTTTGCCAGCTGTATTCAAGTAAAATGTAAGCTACTTGGCAAGTCCCTGTGCCAATGAAGTAAAGAAGAAAACAGCGAGACAGACGAGGGTAGGTTTTCTTTTTGTAAATTGCATTTCCACTGTACAGAAGTATAATGCCAGGTTTGTAAGGAAAGTAAGGTTGCTGCTGAAAAGGAGAACAAAAGTGTTTACTCAGAGTAGTCATTCCAGGAAAGCAAGAGCAACGTCAAGAGAAATGATCATTAAATGTCACCCACATAATGAAAATACACCATCTCCTCTATATACGTTGACACTAAGGAGAGTGAGGTAGAATTGGGTCTCAGAATAATCTGCATTTTTGTATCATTTACGAAGACCAGATTGTTACAAGATACATGCAGAATGAAGATGAATGTAATGGTGAGAACACAGACCTTGGTTCCTTTCCTCCTGTATTCAGGGGATCTATTGCTTGAGCTACAGAGTAGGCCCAATGCCAGAAGAAGTAGGGTTTAAACTTCTTTAATTAACTGTTGTGTAAAAGACTCTTCATGGCAAACAGTTGAAATTTATGTTCAGTATTTCTAAAGCCTTTGCTCTGAAAGACCAAAGATCTGAGGGTGGAAACATAGCATAGACATCAAATTGTCTCCTGGAGAGACAATTGTTTCTTTGAGAGCAAGGGGCCTGGCCTCCCCAGACTTCCTGACAGACTGACTTCCTAACTTTTTCAATGTAATGAAGCAATTAAAAAAAATCCATAAAAAAGCAGATAATATCTCATAAACAGTTCAAAGGTTGCAGTGAAAATTACAGATTGAACTACTGCATTTCCAGCGTGGGCCAGAATAGCAGTTGATGCATTGAGATGAGTACAGGAAGCTGCTCAGGCTGTACTACTAATGTGGTTGGTGATTATAAGTGATATTTAAGACTCTTTGATGTGATGTGCCATACATGTGTATAACAAATTGCTTAGCTGCTAATCAAAGTGTCTGATGAGCTAGGAATTTCCAGGGTATAGAATTTTAATGATTGTTTCTGTTTTCTGTTACCCTTACATCTTTTAGGATTTTAGTTGTATCCACAGTGCAACTATACATCCAGGACACATCTCCAACAATGACCACAGAGAAAATTACAAAAGCAGACCTAGTGTGTAGTGATGTTTTCCTACAGTAGTTTCTCAAAATATATATTAATTGCTGACTTAAAATAATGAATCAGCTCCTGTTTTAAACCAGTTACTGGTAGGAACCAGGCACAGTGGTACCAAGGACTTGTACAGCTACTTGTAGAATGCTTTTGCCTTCAGTTTGACTTCTCAATGCTTTTCCCAGGAATGTGTAAAAAACACCAGGCTAAATGCGCTCCATTCTCCGTCTGGTATAAATCCGCACCCTCAGTACAGTTGTAGATGTGCAAAGTCATTACAGCTGATAGCAGTAGGACAGCACTAAGCCGTAGGACAAAGTGTGCTAATGGGTGTCTGAGTAAACCTGCAGCAATCCTGCTTGCACCTGAGCACTGAGACTCAGGTTGCTGAATTTCTGTACGCAGATTAACTCAAATTAAGATTTTGTTTGCTTTTCATGGTTATACCACATTTTCTGAACAGATAAGTAGGAGGGACTGACCCAGTCTCCATTCTGAAATTTCTCTCAGCCAGCCTAATTTGTCACTGGTATTTCAGCCTAATCTCAAGTACAGTTAGGTCATTAAACTTTGAGTCACCCCGGGGATTAGAGAGAGACTGGTTCCTTATACAAATGACTCTGGAAACTGATAATCTTTCATTTTCACGGCTTACACACTGCCGCAGCACTGTGATTCTGGTTTTTGAGTGCCTTGGCAGGAAATACTTCAGCAATGAAGCCTTTCCCAATACCGTTTGGAGAACTTTATATATCACTGTGGGCTTTCAGAAGATGTTTCCATAACTGAAGTCAGGTGTGCAGTTTGTCATCTTCCCTGTGGCTGTTTCACACCTTGATTGCCTGTGTCCTGAGTGTCCTCCCGCTGGTAATTCAGCAAGCCTTTCTCAGAGCCATTAAATAACGTTCTCCCCTGTGTTACGGATATGTGAGATGTAGCACTTGGAGCTATGCTGGATTCTCTGGCCTCTCTCATTATGTCTGTGTGTGGGGAACTGCATGTAGGACTGACATGACAGTTTTAGTGGTATCGCTGCAAAAGAGATCAATTGGATGTAAATTTTACAGTGTCCATGTGCTGCGTTGATAACTCCATACTGTGCCACTTTTGTGACACAATTAATCTTGTGCGGTACTTTCTAGCTTAATTTGGTTGTGATAGTTTCTGAGATCAGCCACAGATCAGTAGTGATTGATTCTGGAATATCCGCTAATTAAAACAGAGCAGCTCTGCAGAAAAATAAACCCAGACACTTCCTCCACGTATGTACTGAAAACTAATGTGCAAGAGCCAAAGCCCAACGTGATATTAGCTTCTGAGTCTTAATAAATCTCCTTTCAGAAGCAATCATTCTTCTAGTCTTTGAGACCGATGGGGCACGAGCAAGTAAATATATTTGTCAGGAGATTTGACTCAGGAATTTGTTATGAAAATTGAATTTTCCTCTCTTTCAAAACTTGAAGGGTTCAAAGCACTTCCAATTATGCGTTGAGGGAACATCAAAGTTTTGAACAAAGTGAAACAAAATGGTGTAGAAAACCCCGGGAGCCTCAAACACCTCATTGATCAAGTACTTTTTAAAGTTATACAAGACATTGGGGTTCACAGCGCTCCTTCCCCCAGTGGGGACCAACGTGGTCGTGTGGCCCTGTGCTGAGATGAATGCCTGCACTGCCAGCTATTGACTCCAAGACGGTGATTTTTCACTGTCTCCTGGTGGGAATTGATATCTTCTTGTATAATTACATAATTATTGGCTACAGAAACTGACTGGAAAGGCCAGTGATTATGGCACCCAACTGGGGTATTGGAGACCCGGATTTTATTGTTGTGCCAAATGAGGCAGAAAATGGGTTTGAACTAAAGTTTCCCATGCCTTGGATGAGCAGTCTCACTATTGGTCTATTTGCTGACCACCTGATTTTGTTGACTTAGTCAGAAATCCCTTATCCTTCACCTGATCCAGCACTCTTAGCTTTATTGAGTGATGTGCTTTTGGGAAAAGTAAGCAAGGTCAAAAAATTGGCTTTTTCCCACTGGAAAATGTTTTCCTTCTCCAGCAGTCAATAGATACACTTTCCAGGGCTTGAAGAGTATTGGTTATTGAATGTATTGGATTTGAGCATCTAGTTCCCTCCCTTACTTGAAATGCCACCTACAGAGCGGGTGATGCTCATTAGATCCATTTTTGTCTTCTCAAATAATTCCTGTTTGTATTAATAACACTTCTGGAGATAAAAATCGATGACCAGTTTGCATTCAGGCAATCAGCATTGTATTGATTGCTTCTTCTTGTGTTCACTAATCCTACAATGAACAAAAACTCCCCAGAGCCCTGGCCCTGTATTTCTCAACTTTCTTGTCAGTTTGACTTCTGCTATGTGACACTGCATCTGTCTTGCAGTGCCACTGGACTGCCGACATATTAAATTGTTTATTTGCTACCAGAGTTCCCTCTCATGCCTTGAGCACCAGGGTGGCAGTACTTGCCGTGCCAGTCTGGCCATGCACAGCCAGGATGCTTTCATTCTGTAGCTGTTTAATTGCTGTTAATTTTAATGTTTAATGAAGTTGCCTGAACTGAAACTTCCATGAGTTTGAACTTGCCTGAAATCGGAAGAGTGTCCGCCCTGAAACTGTCTTAGTTGAAGTCGTTTAAGGAGTGGTTACGTTTTGCAGTCTAATTTCTTCATAGTAATCTCTGAGCTGCAGTCTTCCAGTGCCTGCTTTGGGGTGGGTTCCAGCCCAGCTCGACTTCCTCTCTACTTGGATGTGCTCCAGTTGTATTTTGGGCTGCTGATACTGTCCAGGTTGATGAGGTTTGCCAAACGTCATTCAGGCTTTAAGCAGTCTGCTGACTCCCTTGGCGATTAATCAAGTCCTTGATCCATTAACTATTTAACCTATATTTAAGCCCAGATAATGCTTTCCTTGTGCACTTGCAGTGTATTCCCTTGTGCCAAGCCTGTCTCAGCATCCTGAAGGACAAGCTTGCTGAGAAACCCTGCAGATCTGCACAGCAGAGGTTTTAAGCCTGAGGGCATGTGGAGGCAATATTGTCTTTACATAAGACTTCTGCTTCATCTCATTCTGGAGATGGATAAGAGTCTGGATGACTCCAAGCACAAGGCAGAACAGCTGCCTGATGTCTGTCCTCGCCTGCACTGACTTGCAGTGGCTTTTTGGGAACTGCTGTTTAGCCAAAGACTTCCCTGAAGAGCCTGTACACCCAGACTGATCTCCAGAGATCTGCCAGCACCCTGTCCTCTGTGCCCTTTTTAGGCTCCCGTTTCAGTTATCTGTCACTTTGACTTGTCCCTGCCAGGCAGCGGAAATAAATGACAGCGTTTGAAAATAAATAGGCCAAAATAATTCTTAAGCAGAGCTCATGGAAAGCGCTAAGTGCTTAATGAATGAATAAAACTAGCAAAAATTTCTTACTCTTAGTAGAATGCTATGTTACTCTGTATCACTTGGTAAACAATAGGAATACCTAAAGGCAGAGAATGCAAATGATGATGTTAAGATAAATATTATATTGGGAACTAAAGGGAAAATTTTAAAGGGAAACAGTAAAACAGGAGCTGCTTTGCTTTTGCACAGGTGTCCCAAAATTCCCTAAAGAAAAAATTGAGCCCCTTGACGTGGAGCACGGTGACTCTGTGATTTTGCACTGTAACCCCCCAAAAGGGATCCCACCTTTGCATATCTACTGGATGAATATTGGTAAGTAAACTACTTGCACACGCTTCATGTGAGGAGACTCAAAACGTTTGTCTTCCAAGGCAGTTCCATAGCAGTTTTATAACTGATGGGAGTGGTAATTCCCCAAGTGCCTAGGGAAAAGATCTGGATATTGATAAATAAATTTAAAAAAAAAAAAAAGAAAAATGGAAAATAGAGAGATCTTTATGTAGAACAAGCAAATTGTAGTGTACATTGACAGAACATATTATTAACTGTTACAGAATGGAGCTTAAATTTCAGTAAGTAAATCTACCAGTAAGGAAGACTACTGCATTTACAGTAGAGAAAATAAAATATGTCAATATTATGTCTGTCATTACTGTTTTCCTCTTGGCATAAACTAATGGTTGATTCATGATACTAAGAAAAACAATGTTGGTGTCAGGTACGCATAATTATTGCTTAGTTTCAACATGATTTTCTGTCACATTCTTCAGTGTTTCTTCAGCATTTGTATTCCGTAGGATTTTTGGGCTCTTGAGAAGCAAAATACCATTGTGACATGAGGGGTTTGCTTCTGACGCTGACCGAGTGCTTGCAGAGACAGGGTGCTAGATTAAACCTCTGATCTTATGAGGCAGCCTCTCTACTCCTGACATACATATTTAGCACAGGTTTGCATTTGGCTGGATCAACAACAAGACAGTGCAGCCTCGCCAGTCCATCCTAATGCCGCCCTGCTCTAATCTGTAGTTACAGAAGACCAAAGTGCTCAGGAGGTTGGCCACATCTGCACATAGTGACCTCCAAATCAGCACTACAGGCCTTTGTGTTGGGGAGAGATGCTGGACATTTCTTCTGGCCCAAGCAGGAGCTGTGCATGCAGTGCTGCACGCTGAGTGTTGGTGAATAACCCACAGGTGGTGCTGGGCCTTCTGCCTCTTTCACATCAAAGTTACGTTCTGTATCTGGAAGCAAACATATGACAGGAGAGCATTGGTAGTCATATCGGTGAAGCAGCTCAGTATCATTACCATATCGTAATTATTTTTCCTTGCTAGATTTGCAGCACATTCCGCAAGATGAAAGGGTCTCCATGAGCCTTAAGGGAGATCTCTACTTTGCAAACGTGGAAGAAAATGACAGCCGAAGTGATTATTGTTGCTTCGCAGCGTTTCCAAAACTGAGGACAATTGTACAGAAAATGCCGATGACACTGAAGGTTTCCCGTTGTAAGTTTGTGGATGCGTTGTTTCTTGCTTACTGTTGTTTTTCTTTCTTCACTCCCTCGACATCAGTGAATGCAGATGTGAGCCCCAAATGCAGCTGTAGGGCCCCCAAAGTACCCTGCTCTTCCTCCTGCTCTCTCCCTGCAGTGAAAGGTGATGAAGCAGGAGGAAAACCTGCTTCTGTGGTGGTCCCTGATGGGACTTGACTGGGTCTGGAGGACTTTGCAGCCTCCATTTTGCTGTGTGCAGGCCCTGTTGGTTGGTCTGGGTGCAGCCATGGGGCTGGGGGGAACAGCTCTCAGCTGAGCTGCAGGCTCAGCCCTGCTGGTGGCTTTGGTTTCGTGAAAAAAGAAGGCACAACTGTCCCTCCCCTCTTCTCTAAGGAGAAATGAGCTGCTCCTCAGCAGCAAGAGCTATTGGCCTGATTTTCAACTTGTGTAACATTGACTGCTGTGATGGTCCAGGACAGCAGCACGTACTGCCAGCGTGTTCAGGACAGAAGCAAAATGGTCCCTTCTCAGGCTGCCACAGGGACACATGGGGCATGAACATTTTCCTTGTGAAATGTTGTGCAGGGAGCAGCATCAAAGGGTTTTGCAAATCGCAATATGCAAGCAAAATACTAGGAGCTTTCTAGGGCATGCTGTCAGCTCTGTTAAATGAGGAGGGCCCTGCAGAAACTGGTGAAGCTGAGCCATTCTGTTTTGCTTGCATCTCTTTTGGCTGTAATAAATTCAGTTAAGGTTTGCAGCAAGAGCTGAAGCTGCCCATGCCCTTAACATCAGTCTTCTGTTTAGCTAATGCTTCTGACCTTTTGGGCTTATGTAGCCCAGAAAGCCAAGGAGATTTTTCTTAGTGAATGAAAGCCTATTATTAAGTATATGATTTTGAGAGTTTCTTGTTAGGATAAAAAAAAAAAAAAAAGATAAATGATTAATACTGGGTTTGTGTATCTTAATACTTGCTTAATCCGTATCTTGGGATAATAATTGTACAATAAATAACAAAATGCAGTGTTGCTCTCCATAGCATTTATAATGTGTCTAGCCCCACAGCCGTGCACGTGCAGATGAGAGAAAATGGGGCAGGGTTTGATTCTGGATCTCTGAAAGAAAGGCTTCAGTGCATGCATGCTGCTGTTGGAGACCTGAGACTTAGTGCAAGTGTGGATGTGAGGTGTGCACTCACAGGGCTTTGTACGCTCAGCTGGATGCTGCCTGCTCTTCTCTACACCAAGTTGGTTATATCACCATGAAGTATTTTGCAGAATATTGCGTATACGTAAAGGATTTTCTTTGTTTTCGGAAATTCATTGTTCATCTGTTGGTTTATGTTACCTCTTGTTTCTTTTTTTTTCTTCCATGTCAGAAATTTATTGGGGGGGGGGACATTGTTTTGCTTTGGTTGATTTGTTGTTTCTTTTCATTCTGTATCAACTATGCACGTTTGTATTTGGTTGTCACTTTTATTTGTTTCAGTTAAGCATGCTAATGACTCAGGCTCACCTAATGCTGCGGTTACTAAGGGTGAGTTGAATGCCTCTGTTATTTAGCCTTTACACTGAGAATCTACCAGCTGAAACGAAATGTGAGCTGCTGCTTGGGAGGAAGAAAAAAAAATCACAAAAGGCTTTTTATTGCAATGGGATGGTTTTAAGTGGTCCGTGGAGTACAATTTGCTCATCTTGTACTTTTTGACAGAAATCTGAAGGGTTTTTAACAAAGACGTAGTATTCTTATTCAAGGAAGAAATATTCACATCTCGTACTGTAATGTAAGTAAGGAGTCAGGCAGTGTTATCAGTTCAGAGCAGGAGTCAGAGCGTGGTGCTCTGTGTCTTCCTCTGTGGTGAAGGAGACACTGGCATTAAGCTGCTGTGGCTTGAAACTACGAATCCATGTCTAACAGGTCACCCTGGGGCTGCATTACTCCAGGGTGAGCTTAAGGTGTGGATTTGCAGAGCTTTAGCTGCTCTGTGTTAATTGTGCATGTCTATAGCTATACACGGGGTGAACGTGAGATGGTTTGTTTTGGCTGTGTGTTGTCTGTTTGGTATTCATCACAGGTAAGCACTCCAACACAGCACTTCTCTTCCTGAGGATTCACCTCTTCCCTTGTTTTGTGCTCCATTCTTTGTGGAATTTCAGAGCCTGAAAATGCTCTGGAATTTATGCAGGCAATGTGGATAGGTCAGAAGGCAGCTGATGGCTATTCCTGCAGTTCTCCAACCTGCTAATTGCTTAAAAAAAAATACCTAAAAATAAGTGTCTCCATTTTCATATGTAGCTTTTGAAGCCAATTTGTTTGGTTAAATTGCTCCTGAGAGCCTCTGTTTTTTTCAAGATGCCAAATCTGAAACTCCTGAAACACCTTGTTCTGCTGAATGAGCACTGGACCTTTTGAAAAGTGGGTCTTCCTTGAGTGTTTCAAGGTGGGGTAGCCCAAAGCACTGATCAGTCCTCAGGAATTGTCCCGTGCAGGCTGTCATAGCGAGCAGAACAGGCAAGGCTTGTGTGGAGTGCTCGGGTGGAGGAGTGCCTGCCTGCCTTTGGCAGCAGGAGGTGGAGGGCAGGTGGAAAACGTGTGAGCGTGTCCAGAGGCACCAAAGTGTTTTGGTGCAGCTCTGAGTGCTCGTGTCTGAGGTTTGAAAAGATAAATAGCAAGGGAATGAAGAAAAAAAAAAAAAAGAGATTGTTCAGAAAGGTACATATGGTATTTCATCAAATCATCTGTATCTGACTATTTTTTAAGAACTAGGACCATTTGGGGACTTATCCATTACTGTACTAATTGTTATTATAATGGTAACTGGATAGCCATTTAACTCTATGCACGTTTCATCATGAAACCATTGTTTTGCAGGCTGGAACAAATGGTCCGTTGAAATCAAATGCAGGTCAATCTTGTTTTATGATTTAAACAGTCTCCTTTACAAATTGTATCTCCGTTACTGTAGATTTAATAATTATAGCAAGGGCATTTCTGAAGGATATTCAAGTCAGTAGGATGGGTTTCCATCTGAGTTTTAGAAAATGATGGAGGAGCAATGCTGAAGAAGGGTGCTAAGAGAGATGGTGCACACCAGAAGATCAATAATTGAAAGATCAAGTGTATCAACAGTTGGCCAACATGTGTGACAGAAGGGAGCCAGTGCTGGGAAAGCAGGACATGAAGCCATAGGAAATGGAGCCTCCTGTTACCACTGTCACAGTTTTCTGACTGCAAGCAGGAGAAGAACAGAGAATCCTGGGTTGATCTTAAATCATGTAAAGCAAAAAAGAAAACTTAGAAACTGATGTCAGAAGCCGTCAGATGGGAATAATGTTTGTAACATTATTGGAAGGGTAAGCGAAGATACTCGGATTTTGAATCTAACTTTATATTTATTTTTTTTTTATTTTAGCAAATTTTATTAAAGAAAGAAAACCCAAACTGCTGATCCCTCCTGAATCTGCTGGCGGCAGCTCATCAGTCACTGTTATCAAGGGAGGTGTCCTGCAACTCGAGTGTATTGCTGAAGGGCTGTGAGTAATACGCAATAATATACAGACTTAATCACCTTTCGAAATAGAATTGAGGAGAGAAAACGCTATATTAAATATCATTCTGCTACAAATGTATGTATATTGCTGTTTAATTTTGAATTGCCATGTATGCAGGGTTTTCCTAGAGGAAGTGCACTGCTTGTAAAGCAGCACAGAGCTCTGGCAGCTCCAGTCATGGCTCTGGCTGTACTAAGAATGGCTGAATATCTCAGTGAGGATACGCTCCCTGTAATAGTACAGGGAGTGGTTCAGGCAGACGGTATGTGCTGGGAAATGAGATCAGAGCAATTTTATTTCTTATTGTAATTAACAGGACAAAATAAGGTAAGTAAAGAAAAGGAACAGTGCTCTCTTAAGTGCAGGCCTCAAGATGAAGCTGTGAATATCTCTCTGGGCCTTGTTTCTGCTGCCATAGCTTGGAGCAGAAATAAGCTCCACTATGCCCTCAGTCCGGTTTTCTGATTTTACTGCCTGCTTGCAGATGCAATAGTCTGTCCCAAAAGAGTTACCGCCAGAGAGACTGGTAGAGAGAAAATGTCTGTCACCACTAAACCACAGTGAAAGCACAGTTGCTTCTGGTTTATTTGTGATAGAGCTTTTTATTATATGGTGACAAATCATTGTGTTCTCGTGGTCTTTCGTGGGGCTGCAGGTCTGTGAAGGCACATTATGGTTTGCAGGCAGATAAGTCATATTAAAGGCTGTGCAGTTATCCCCTCTGTAAAATGGCAAAATCAGGATATTTATCTGCCTGAACAAACATGTTTAGGGCATTTTGTTTTTTCCATGTGGACTTGAAAGGGCATCGCTCATTTGAGTTGGCAAGATTACGCCTCTGCAGTTGGTTGCCATCTTTTGAGAGGTGGTGAATTACTTGTCTCGGTTGGATTTACTCCAACTATCTGCAGTGAGTTTTAGTTCCCTCTTGCAAGCACTTTCTTGTCTAATTCACTGCACATCAAACTAATTCGCAGGCCACAAATCCATAGCTATGAATTTATAATGTTGTCAAGGTACAGAACAGACAAATCACCTTGGAAATATACAAATACGAATTTTCATGTGCAGGAACTAATACCGTGTACAAAAAGAGAAAGACAAAAAAGAAAAATGCTATTTGGAAAAACATCAAAAGAATAAATGTTTTTGTTTTATTCAGTATTTTCTAGGAAACTTTTGTTTCTGAAAAAAAAAATCCTTTTTTTTTGTTAGTACTCAGTTTCAAATGATGGTAAAGTCTCCTTTCAAGTGGGGCTTTATTTCTCCTGTCATGAGTCTTTTTTCATGGCAATGC
This sequence comes from Numida meleagris, assembly GCF_002078875.1. Classification (NCBI taxonomy): domain Eukaryota; kingdom Metazoa; phylum Chordata; class Aves; order Galliformes; family Numididae; genus Numida; species Numida meleagris. The sequence goes on from NC_034419.1 coordinate 17,323,874, forward strand.
TTCAAAAACACAGCACTTAAGCAAAAATAAAATATATGTTGAATTCTCCACTTTCAGCAGAAAAACGATTGGCTTTACCTATGTCCCTGCCAGTCCATCCAACCAAGTGCTCACAGATCAGAGAAGTGGATAGACTGAGCCAGATTTCAAGTATCTAAGATCAGGGGCAGCCAATTGCAAAATAAAGAAATAAGTACATTTCCAATCTGTCATTTCTGAAGTTTTATATTCTGAGTAACATCAATGTCGGGAGGGCATTCCCTCAATACAGCACTGAGGTAACATGGTGCCAGACTTCGTAGACAAGCAAGAAAAGAACCCTTGCAGGAAACAGAACATTTGTACTGTTATGCTCGCTGCTCTTGGAAAGCCATAGTTTTTTTGGTACCTGGACCTTTGAGTAGCTTGTGCCTGGGCATTTTGCCACAATGACAGATGGACACAAGTGTAAGCAGATATGACAAAGTGTATGGTGTCGGGGTCGTGAATCCCAGCTGGGACTGTGCATACAGCAGTCTGTCCTGAATTTCTGTGTCACTGCCACTTGCTTTCTGAAAGCGTAAGGAACATTTTCAGCCATTTCCAATGTCTGGACATCTTCCTAACCCAGCAGGGCACTGAGTGAAGTCACTCCAATGAAGTCTTTACCTCCTTGTTTGTCCTAGAATGCCCTTTTGGAGTCAGACAAGATGAGCTCCATTCCTTCTGACATAGTTCATGCTAATGTTTACAAGGAATGCAGCTTTGTGCCATGGCTCCGGGCTTGGCTACGAAGGACTTATTCATGGGGTCCTTCAAATCAAGGGACAGAGTTGGCTAGAAGTAGTCTATAGTACAGCATGTACTCTTGCTTGGTGTTTTGAAAGAGCTCAAACAGCAGAAAACTTCTTGCAACTCAGATGCATGAACTCCAGCAGCTGTGCTAACGTGAAGGGTTACAGCATCCTGGTATTCAAATCAAAATCTTTTTTTTTCCTTTACTAATAGCCCAACTCCTCATCTAAGCTGGGTCAAAATTACTGGAAACTTGCCCAAGGACAAACCTGTAACAGATAAATTTGGGAAGGTACTGAAGATAGAAAATGTGTCTGCAGCTGATGAAGGAACCTACCAGTGCACGGCAAGCAACTCTGTGGGCCGAGCAAAACACGAATTCCATGTTCATGTGGAAGGTGCGGAGTACATTTTACTGGGTGTTTTATTTTGAACGCTGAGATATGGTCAGTGGGAAGTAAATAAGAACTTTTGCTAATATCACTTGATATAAACCATTAACTCAACCAGCGATACTGACTTATGCTAGTAGGACCTGCCCTCTGTTTCTGGGAAACTTGCAGGAAGGAGCAAGTTCTGTTTTTGTTTAGTTTTTTTTAATTTTTGAATAGAATTAGCGTGTGATTTTTTTCTAAACTGTGAAGGCTTTACGAAGGAGTGAGCAGCAGCACAAATATATGCATAAATTATAGATTCAATACATTAAGATGCAAGTTAGGAAGAGGTATCGATAAAATGTATTAATCTGGAAGTCAGACTAGAGAATCTAATTATTCTACTTGCCCTTAAAAATGTGAAAATGGCTATACTGGGCCAGATCACTTAGCTCAATTTTCTTTTTTTTAGTTTACACCAAAATTAAATGCATATGGTACCACTCCTCTCTTCATTTACAAAATTAAATTCTCCCCTTACATGATGAATTCTCCCCTTTCACTTGGCACAGCCTTGTGTGTCATAGTCTTCTCTCCCTTCCTGGAAGTGAGGCAGAGGAGGATACCAGAGCATGGCAAGTGTTCAGCTGCGATGGAGGGGAAGTGCTGACTCCTGGAAATCATTACAGATGGTTTGGAGCATCTCTGCTCTAGCTGAATATTTTAACAATCTGGCTATGATTTTCTTGCCTGTAAAGATTGAATCCTTCAAAGAAATTGCAGGAGCTGCAAAAACTAAAGTACCAGGGAAATAACATTAATTAAGCAGTCCAGATTATTGATCCTCTTTCCCTCCATCTCTAGAGGAAGGAAATCTTCTAGGCAAATTGTTGTTCCTCCTCATTAGCAAATGAGTATTTTGAGAAGGAAAGAAAGAGATCCACTCTAACCATTGCTATGTAAAGAATGCTTTTGCAATTCCTATTGAGTTCAGTTTCCATTTGTATAACTAACGTTGGCTGGTGTCACTAACAGGAATTCTTCCTATTAGGACCTCATCTGCAGAGTATCATGAACACAAATGGCATTATTTCATGCAATTTCAAAACAGAAAATGTCATTAACATTCATCAGAGATGGGCATGTTCATCATTCTTGCTGCAACTCGTGTGTGCACACTCAAGGGCAAATCTTGATTTGGGGGAAGTGAACATTATTAATTTCAGTTGGTTCAGGGAGGTTTTGCTGACGTAGGGCATCCTCATGCCTGACAGGCAGTTCTCAAGGGATGTATGCGAGGAGAAGAAAATTAAATATGGAAGAAAAATTATCTCAGTTATTAACTGCCAACTATGCTCAATCTAATGCTGATGTATAAATCAAGACTTTGCTATCGTTCGTGCCCTATGTCACTTCTGCTCTTCTTTCTGGTATTTTAGGCTCTCAAACCAACACACCAGATTTCTAAATAACAGTTTGAAGTGATGATATTTTCATGCAGCCCGTTTACTAATCCTACAGTACTCCGAGGGCAAAGATTCAGGCGACTATTACCAAGCATATGAAAATATTCAGCCAGCAAATTGTTTGCCTGCTTGAATATTTTAATCTCTCTCTGCAAGGAAAGATGTAGCCCAGAACATTGGAAGAGGCACAAAAAGTCTGTTGTTGTTAGAGAGAGAGAGAACAAAGTATAAAAAAAATCGAAACAAGCCCTCAAATTGACTTAACTGAGAATGTTTGTTTATTCAATTATTGCTTATAATCCCCCAAGCCTAACATATATAACTTCAAAGTCTTGCCACTATCACAGTGCCTGATCTAATGGCACCTTGATCTTGACTGAGGCTTCAAGGCTGTGTTTAATAGAAATAATCATTACAATATAATGATTAATTATTGTAATGATAGAATAGCTAAGGGCCTTTGCAGCTGTATCTTGTAATACTTTCATTACTGAGCTAGAGAAAAATACAATCGGTGAAACTAGTGTGAGGCAGATAGATGGCTGGTTGGTTTAATGAGACTCAAGCTGTAGCTCTCAGTGTTTCGTGGGGAAGCTGTTTCAGCTGGGGTGCAGACCCCACGGTGATAACTGCATCTGAATCTGAAGGTGATAACCCTAAAGTGGGATGGATTGCCAGACCTTGGGAAGATGCAAGGAGAATCTGAAGCGATCTTGACAAATTGGGAAAATGGTCTGGAATAAAAAGGAATAAAAAGGATGGGCTTCAGCGAGCACGAGTGCAAAGTGATTCTCATCAGGCGGCACTAATTGGCTTCATAAACACAGGATGGAAGATGTCTGCTTGGACTGGTCTGGAGGATATACTGGATCACAAGCTGAACTCTGCTCAGAAATATTGCTCTTGAAGGAAAAATCACCCTGTGTTCTAGGTGTAGAGAATCCTGTTTTATTGCACAAGAATGGGCTTGATTACCATTTTAGATCCTTCCTGTTTTCAGACCTGTCATTATATTTGCATAAAAAGCATAAATCTGTTGTTTAGATGGACCACGTTTATAACTCTTACCAGCAAAGATATATTATGCGGTGAGACATTTGCTATACCATTTTACTTGTTCAGATTAACAATTTGATTGTCCAACCACTGGTTATTGCAGTTGTTAAAGTGTAAGTGTATATTTTGTTATTATTACCTTTTATATACTTGTAAGTAGTATAGCATATCAGCCACAAAGAGGAGAAGTTCTTCAGCCTTTCTGTGAAATTGCATTTCATACTTGACAAAATCTCATTGACTGAAACTTCACAGTCGCATCGCTTCCTTGGGGCAACCACAGCAGTTCCCGCACTGAGGAAGGAAAGCAGCAGTGGAATATATCTGCAGTTGACTTTCAAAAGTGAATGGACAGATGAAAATAGGAAGTGTGCTTTGTATCTAGGCTGTGCTTGGTGTCTGACCTCCTCCAAAACAATGACGCGTCCTGTCTCAAGTACTGTGTCTGTGGCAGGCACAGTGTGGGGAAGAAAGCTCATCAGGAGTGTTACCTCCTTTTCACCTCCACGCCTTTGCCCTGTTTTTTTTTCTGATGAAAGTGTAATGTGTATGAGAGAGAGAAGGAAAGAGATTGGCAAAACCAAAATGTTCTGCTCCATGCATTTTTGTTTCCCGGAGTCGAATATAAGGAAGCATAACAAGTACGGTCGTGTGTGCTGCGCTGCAGGAGGGCAACCAGCCCTACAGAGAGAAGAAATCTGTACTGTGAACGAAATGTGAGGATGTTACAGCTTTAGATAAGCTTTGGTGTCTTAAATTTTACTTTATTTTTTAGCTGTTTCTAAACAGCATCTCTTAATGGGTGCTCTGCAGTGGAAATGGTAGAGTTTGTGTCTTGTTTATCACAGATCAGGGGTATTTTTTTTAATATCTGTATGTGAATATGAGCAATGATACTGCTTTAGTATATCACACTGATAGCATCTGGAGACGTATTACCAGACAACAGTACTGTTCATCTTCAAAGCATTTTATGAGCATTAACTAATGAATCCTCATGTTTCCCATATGCTAGCTCATCTTTTTCAAATAGGGAAGGAGGGATGGAGGAGTCCAGTGATAAGCCCAGGGCCAGCAGAAGAGGTAGCGTCAGGTCTGGAATTAAAACTTGGAACTTTGCTGCTTCTTAGGGAGAGGTAATGACAAATGCAAGGCTGTATTTTGGATCAAGGCCATCCTCTGCAGCGTAGGCAGGCTCAGTGCATTTGGTTTGTAGATAGCAGAATGCTTTCATCAGATTAATGCATTTATTTTTTTTTCTCTCAGTACCCTTCCCTCCCTTTTTTCTTTTTTCTAATGAGATCTGGATATCTGATGCTCAGAGATTGTTCTGCAGAGGACAGAGCAGTCCTGGTTTAACTGGCAGTGCTAGAGAAAGAGGAGGGCACAGGGAATGCAGCAGCCAACTGCTGCTCCTCTACCTCCACCCTGTGGGCAACTGCTCCTCAGGATGGTGGTCCTCCCATTCCATGTCTTGGCATGCCTTAGTATGCTACGGATCAGCATCTGAGCTGAATACAGGATGGAAAACAAGGATGTTGAATAGCACAGTGCATCTGCCCAGCACGCAGAGATGAGCAAATGGAGGTGATCAGCACCATTCCAGCATCCCTGTGCTCTGCCCTCCTGGGCGAGCTGTTGCAGACCACTTGCCCATGTCTAGTGAGTCTCTCAGCTGCATGGCTGTTTGCATTGTGTTTTGACTCGCGAAAATAGTCTCGTGTCATTTCAGAGGCAGCAATCTCCTGTCTGAGGGTCCTTGTGAAAACGCTGACACAGTTGGGTTTACCTCCCTCCCAGCCTCTCACCTCCCATCTTCTTTGCGTTTCGTTTCCGCTTGAGTAAACGGTGCCCATTTCTTACACTCTTTCCCCAACATTTGCATTTTACAAAGCCCGAAGGACAGAAATTGATGTATGTTAATGCTAATATTGTACCTTTTCTAATGTTGGTTTGCAAGAAATACACTCCAGCTGCACAATAGGCTGCCAGGAGCTGTGGGAACTGCTGACAGCGTTTGCCATCTCCTGGAGAACCACGGTAATAGCAGAGTTACTCTGGTCTGGCTGTGACACCTGCTGCATGCCATGTCCCTCTTGCAGAACCTCCTCGGTGGATTAAGGAGCCCAGAGGTGGTGTTTACAGCTTGGGAGAGAATCTTTTACTGCTTTGCAAGGCCATCGGCAGCCCAGAGCCAACCATCCAGTGGAAGATTAACGGGATGCCCATTGATAGTAAGTAAAGGTCCGACATCATCCTGTTGGGAGAGGGTGAATTGCACCTGTGTCATGCCCAGGGAATGCACAAACCCCAGTGCACCAAATGACATCTTGTTTGACATCTATTTAAACATAACTTCATATTTATTTAATTAATACTGAATATTTAAATATAGTCTTGAATAGAGTAGCGAAAGCTGTGTAGGCATGGAGTGGAGGTACCCATGAGTACCCTCACCCAGTGTTGCTCCCATCTGTTGGGTATGTGGGATAGTGCTCATGCTCATTGACTTCTGGTCTTTTTTTGTGCTTCTGAATTAGCACCATCTCCTGATAAGGTCTGGGTCTTTGCAGGTAGGACCTTCAGAGGGAGAATCTCTGATGGGGAGATCAGCCTTACCAACCTTCAGCTTCAGGACAGTGCTGTGTACCATTGTGAGGCCAGCAACAAGCATGGCACCCTCCTTGCTAGTGCCAATGTGAATGTCCTCAGTGAGTAGTCTCCCACCTCTTTTGTGTTTGCTGGAAAGATGGAACTTAGGTGTCTCATTTTGATAACTCTTAGATGTTCAGAATGGCTTTGGGTTTGTAATCGTGTCACTGTTCTGCTGCATTGACCCCAGATTTTAAGAAATATGTTGTCCAAACTTGTGCAACAAGCCTTGTGATGAGCGATGCTTGGATTGAGTGTTCATATGTTTAGCAACGTGGTTGTTGTTTGGGGCTCAAAACCTTTGGAATTCAGACGTGTTGAGACCACTGGGGACCGGATTGTGGCCACAACTGTGTTTTTGAATTATTAAATGTATTATGTATTGCTAATCTTTAATTTCAGTTGCGATGCTGAGCCTGTTGTTTGAAGAAAGATTGTGATGGGAATTTATTTAATAAGATAAGTCTCACAAGGAAGCAGAACTGAGTGTGTTGTCTCTCTTGAAGTCAAGATTTCATGATCTGAAACATCCAGCAGTCAACCATTGTTATTATTGAAGCTTACGAGAGTTCAGCTGAACTCTCTATGGTGGGAACAGGGTATGATGCAGGGACCATATTTGTAGCCCAGCTCTGAATTGTAGTGCTGCTTGTTTTGCGTTCTGTTTTGCAGATATTGCTCCCTTAATCCTGACTTCAGATGGTGAAAACTATGCAGCAGTTGTTGGTTACAGTGCCTTCCTGCACTGCGAAATTTTTGCCTCGCCTGCAGCAGATATTAGATGGTAAGCAATTGAGAATGACTTTTTCACATGAGGTAAGTTTATCCAGGCTGAAACATGAGCTGGTTTTGTGGAGTTAAAATTAGCAATTTATAGCAAGACTGTGTTTAATATAAGTATCCTTTGTTTAAGTGCACTCTCTTTCAAGAACCCTGACACGTACATATTTTGTAATTAATTTTTTAAATAAATGAAAGGTTAATGAAAGTCCTTGATACTTGTGTGAAGAGGTGCTGGGATATTTATTAAACAGAACCAAGCTGTATGTAGCCAAATCCTGCTACAACTTCATCAGCCTTAGTTTAACGTTGGTAACTTTTGAAGCTTGGACACGTTGCTGATGTGGAAAGGCAATGATTTAAAGAGCACATCTGCCTAGAAGTGGTTCCATATGGTTGGAAATCACTGGATTGACATAGCAGTTGACAATTGCAATAAAATTACACATGACAGTTATGGATTAAAGGCTCAGTTAGAGTTGCTTAAAGGTCCTGCTAGACACTGTTGGTGTGTTTTAGGTTTGCAGGAAGCTTATGTCCCTTTATGATTTGCCTGCATGTAGGAAAACTGACTCCAAACTCATGTGTCCCCTACGTTACCTGCTAACCATGAAACAGTCATTACTACAATCATTGAAATGAGCTGTAACTATTATTATCCTCTTTAGGACTAAGGATGATAGCATAGAGCCACTCTCAGCATTACGCTATGAATTAAATAAAAATGGCACCCTAGAAATCAAAGAAACAAAGAAAGAAGATTCGGGATCGTATGCTTGCTGGGCTGCAAATTCTGTTGGAAAAAGAGCAATCACAGCAAATCTGGATATAAGAGGTAATACTTCACTTATCTCCCAAACTTAATAAGCGTCTACAATGAACACCAAGTGCGCTGCTGTAGGATGAGTGAGGGGGCTTTGACTGTAAGGTTCAGGTGCATACCTGCTGTTCCAATTCTCTTTTAAAGGATTTCACTGGTTGGTTGGGCATGATCCCTGGGGTCGTGATGGGGGTGGGTATTTCCTGTTGAGGACACAGGTTCAGCATGGTGAGTTGTATACAAAGTTGTTTAGGAATTAGGCCTTGCCAATAGAAAGAACTTAAATGCTCAGTTAGCAAAGTCCTCAAATACACTCTGAAATTCAGCTTTGCTGTAACTAACTCAAGGAAAAAAAAAAGTCTTTCTGTATTCTAGTTCAGGCCAGTCTCTTTGCTTTTTAAGTTTTACAGTTCTAATAAACATGAAATTGTACAATGAAATTCTCACAAGGCAATATTTCACTGCAAAGAGAAGTGCTTTCTTCCTACTTATTCATCTGTTTCTGCATTCAGATTAGAGGCAATTAAAAGAACAAACTTGATTGCAGTATTTTTTTTCTCACTTGACTTTAATAAGCTTGTAATTTTTCTTGGATCACTGCCAAAGCTATTCCTATTTCAAATGGCAATTGGACATAAAAATCATATTCCAGCTTTTTTTATAATCATCCATTTTATGGCGATCTTCTAACTAGAATTTTCATCTGTTTTTTTGGTGGGTTTTTTTTTTTGGAGTGAATGTGTTTGTTTTTTTTCTAGAATGCTTTGGTTTGGACTGAGCTAAAAAAAGAATTCTCCAAGATAGAAAATTATATCCTGTCATGTCTTCATTTCAAAACCAGCCTCCTTCACTGGAAGTGTTTGTATATAGATAGGTAGATAAAGACATGATCGTTGCTCCTGAGGTTGATTCTTATATATGAAGTGCTTGGTGAAAATTTGATGTAATAATCTCTCTCTCCTAATCGAAGTGTTTTCTGTGATCAACCAGATGCTACAAAAATTGTCGTTACTCCGAAGAACCCCCAAGTGTTGAAATCACATTCAATTTTATTGAAATGTCAGTCTGAGTATGATTCACACTTGAAAAACAGCTTCAAATTATCCTGGAGGAAAGATGGATATGAGCTGTCAGTCAGCAGCATACAAGACAGCAGGTAAGCAGGGAAGAACAAGAGTTTTCTTGAGCTCAGGTGAAATAATGCTGTAGAGTGCTGGAGAAAAAGTATTAATAAACATGAAACTTAATAGCTTGAAATGCAAATTTCTGTCTGTGAGAATTCTTCATTTGACATGTGAATAGATCTGCATTTTATATGTATATGTAAATATACACGCATCTGTAGCCATGACAGGCAAGTTATTTAATTTATGTTGTCTCACTGTCGCGGCAGAATGCTGCATAAATATTAGTTTAACCCAAAAATAAAACTAACCCTTGTGGGGGGTCAGCTGGAGTTCTGTCTCTCCACTTGAGTTGAGCTAGTATTTTCCTGTGTTTTATTCCTGGCCAAAACAAGTCTTTTTAATATTAAAGTGAATAGAAAACACGTTTCTGGGATCATATACAGTCAAATCAATGAGTTTTTCCTACGTGCGTAGGGAAGTGCGAGTGCAGGCTGAATTTTGCTCTACTCTTGTATTTCCGTTGACTGTAATGGGATGGAGCTCAGCCTTTATTCTGTCTGAAGGGTCCCACAGAGGGCTCTCAGATGTCATTATTAATTTAGCCACAGCAGAGGGATGATTTCCTAAATGCTGCAGTGCAGGAGAGGTGGAGGAGGGTCTTGCTGAGGCCAGGGAGGGTGGGGAGGTAGAGCCAGGGAAATGCCTGATCAGTTTTCAACCCAACAGAACCCAGGGGTCTGGGTCAATACCAACTGCCCCTGGTGCACAGGGGGTACACCAGTGGGATAGGAACGTTCAGATTTGCTCAGCTCTATTAAAAGTTTATACATTAAGACCATCGATTTCCCTCATTAGTGATGTGTCAAAACCCTATGTTCCAAATGCTCATCTGATGCATAACAGTGTGTCTCTTTTCAGAACAAGAGAGACGTGCCAACTTTGGGCCGTGGAGTCTAAATTGTTGCAAAATGCAAATAATAGTCTATATCACAGCAGATAACTACAATTACATTAAAAAAGAAATAGACCTAATGTGCAATTATATTATTCAAAACGTTCCTTTAGCAAGCTTTTCCTGAGCAGTTTTTCAGCCAACGGTGTCAGTCTATTGTATGCTTGTCTTACAGATTTTACTCTTTTTCTATTTGTATGTGCCCTTCTTTTTCCGTGTAGGATAATGATGGACATGGATACCCTGTTCATATCAAATGTGATGTTGGAGGACCAAGGCGTTTACACATGTGTGGCTAGCACTTCTCTTGACAGTGTCACCGCCAAAACGCGGTTAATTGTTCTTGGTAAGCAGATGTTTTCCTGGTATGTATACACCTTGGTGCAATACTTCTGTTTATTTTGTTCTTTTGCCTATTTCTGTTACCCCAGTGATGCAACATGCCTCTCACTTGTTAAGCTCAGTTAAGACTGTGCCATCTTTATATTTGCAGGAGTGGGGATGCTGAAGCAAACATTTGTTTTCTGTTCAGTCAATCATCTCTAAGATTAGGTAGCTGTTGTTCTCAGTTCAGGAGTCACGCTGAGCTGCAGGAGCTTGTCCAGGCTGGAAGTGTAATAGCATTTTAAAAATGGTGCTGCTTCTGCTTTGAAGTCATTGGCCAGTTCTTCACAGCACTTTACTGAAGACTTCTGTGCTGATCACACCTGGACTATATTTTGAGGAAAAAACACATAAGGATGGTGTTTAGATGTCCAACTCTCCTGAAGAGCAGTTAAGCATTTAAAAGGGCTAATTATCTGTGTGAGCGCGGGCATAAATTATTGCCTAGTGTGAAACAGCAAGTTCATAGCAGGGAAAGGTCTCGACCCACACAGCCTGCAACTTGGCCTGTTGAGCATCCTTGCCACCCGCCTCCTGGCCTGAAGGACCACTCAGAATTAAGGGGATGAACTCATGTAGTGATGCACAGCACTTTGCACCATCAGCTTCTAACACTTACCGAAGGGCATCAACCAATTGCTAGAACGTTATTTTGCAGGGAACTTTTGTGTCATTTTAATTTCAAGTTGTTTTTTTTCAATTTTACATTATTTATTTATTTTCAGCAGTGCTTCCAGCAGAGCTAAGGCAATCTCACACTGAAGATTTTTTCACATTTTAAATGAATGGCATTTTTCAGTAAATAGTAAATTAAGAAGATGCTATGCATATTATTTGTTACTGTGTTCTTTAGTACTATATAATTCAAGATGTTTGTAAACTATGTGTTACATTACTTATGAAAATTTCATGGCACGCTTTATTCACTTTTAAAAAGGTAATTTGCAGTAGACAAAAAAAACCCAATCATTTGCTCTTTCTTCCTTGTTTATTTTACGTAAGAAGGGTCTTGGTGGATTAACAGTATCTATTATTTTCCAAGTGAAAAATTCAGGCCTCTTTTGCAATGAAAGACGAGTGAGATGGGTAAAGAACTAAGTGTGGAACAGCTGGGTGTACAAGAATATGGGCAGAAAAAATATTCAGTTAGAATTCTTCTAGGTGTTTGTTTTATTATTGATGAACAGACAGCAGGTTGGATACCTGAAAGATACACCATCACTGTCTTCAAATTAACATACACAATTTTGGCACTCCAAGTGTAGAACAGCAAGATACCTGTAGATTAAACTACGCTTTCCTGATTTTCCCCACAGAAACGTGGGAAAGAAATGTAAAGAAGGCTAAAACAAAAAATCGTAACCTTTAAAACTTTGATGCACCTTGAGACACACAGGAAAACTCAAGATTGTTATTTGAAAAACTCTGTCCAGTCCTCATTCCTTGCTATCACAATGACAGGGACAGCCTTGTTTATTGAGCCAGTTGTTTTTGCTGTAAGAAATGACACCGCCAGCCAAAAATATAGTTGGAACACTAGGGCAGAAGGAGGTCAAACACCCACCAAGTGCTCTGCAATCTCATTTCCTTGGTCCACAGAGTTTTCAAATTTTGAAACTAGCCTCATGACCAGGAAGCATTTCCTGCATCTGCTCTGAGACAGTGGTGAATGCAGCTTTGTGTTCAGGACAGCACTGTGTGTGGTTGTGGAGGGATGAGAGGTTACCATCAGCTTCCTGCTGTGGGAAGTTGTTCTTTTCCATCAGACTTTATGCAATCCAATTCCCAAACTAATCCAGTGTAATCAGACTGCAAATTGTCAGCCATGTATATGAAAAGTGAGCTTTAATGTGTGCAGAGCACCATCAGGGCAGCCTTGTGCTCAGGGCTTGGGTAGTAGCACTCTTGTCCCCAGGAGGTGCAGTGCAGTTATTGCACCAAATACACAGCTGACTCTAACATATTCTCTGGACAGCACGGATTGAGCTGGCAGGTAATGAATTTTCTTGTTTCCTTTTAATATAGATCCCAATGGCTGGGATAATGAATGTTATCCTTTCACTCTAACAGACAAGGTTCAATAGCTGTCAGGGCCAAGTCCCTTTCTGGCGCTCTGGTTTGCAAAGAGTAGACCCAAGTGATGCTGACATAACTTTTTGCTGAGCAGTGTCAATATCTATTAATGATTCAATAGATCTTAGAGATGATTTGAAGAGAAAAATCTGTTGCTCCTAGCACGGTAATGAGAGCAGGTAGAAATGCACTTAAAGAGGGATGTTGCGTTTACAGGGGAGAAAGCAGGGCCAGAAGATTCAGTGTGTTTTTCTGTTGCAAAGCAGGATCTTTAAAAGCAATTTCTGCTTTTCTAATCTTGTCCACTTTGAAATCAGGAGGTGTTACAGCACTGTCTTCACCAAAGTTTTCTGTACCAGTCCTTTCCAAAATGCCAAAGTAAACAGAAATAATTGGCTTGCTCCTGACAGTCTCTTCCTGTGTCTCAGATGTTCCTGACCCACCAGAAGACCTGCAGCTCTCAGAACATCAAAACCGAAGCGTTCGACTGTCTTGGAAAGCTGGGGCCAGCCACAACAGCCCTGTTAACGGTATGAAGGATTTCAGTAGCATCATCGTACATCATTTAACATAACGGCACATCACGGCCATCAGAACAAACAAACCATGCTCAATGCCGTACTTAATCAGTTTTACTATGACAGCTAATTTGCTGTAAGTTCATTTCCATCCTGCTATTCGGAAGCAGTTGATATCAGCGCTGCCTTTCTCCTCTGCTTTGTCTCCTCTCTTCTCCAGAGTCGATTATAGAGTTTGAAGAGAGCCGGTGGGAGCCGGGGAGGTGGCAGGAGCTGGCCCGAGCCACGGGGAACACCACTACCACCCTTCTGATCCTGGCCCCATACACCAATTACCAGTTCCGTGTCGTGTCTGTGAACGCTGTCGGAAGGAGCCAGCCCAGTAAACCATCGCTGCGCTACGCGACACCTCCGGCTGGTAAACACTGCCACCTAGTTTTCTAAATATTAATATTTGTAGTGCTTTGCTGGGAAGAGCATTCCCCTCCTGTGCTCTTGAGAGATATAAAGCAGTCAGGGCCCCTTGACGTGCATTTTCTGCTCAGTGTGCCTGGTAGGAGAAGAGAAACTAAAGCACTCTGCACACCACAAATGCTTTCCGGCTAAACCCAGCTGTCCTGCATGCCAAGGCAGTAGTTTGCCCAAAGAGGGGATTCACCCTGCAGCTGCCTCCATCAGCCTGGGGATGCCAAACTGAGGAATTTGTGCTGCCATGGTTGTCAGCGTGTTTGCTACCAAGGTACCTACAGCAAAAAGCTTTCCTGAGCTCTGCTGATTGTGCACCATTAAGGCCCGTTGCGGCCATTTACAGACAAACAGATGCTGGAGAGGATCTTCAGGATTTATGGGGAGCCTTTCAGCAGAACTAGGCTTGTCAGAAATGTTCATTCACAGTGCATTTCTCACTGTAAGAGAAAATGTCGTGTCCCTGGAAATTATTTTATGGCCAATTGTTCAGCCCAGTATTTGCATTCCCAGCATTTTCCTTTCTTTTCTTTTCCCCACCTTTCACTTCAATTCCAGGTCCTCCAGCTTTTCAGCTGTGTGTACCCCACTAATGATACACCTTCTGTTTCCTATCCCCAGAGGGAGAAAAATGTCATCCTGATAATCCCCCTACATCTGGTGCTTTGAAATCCAGAAGTCACAATTTCATGTTAGCTGGTGGCTCCAAACAGCACAGGCACTTAGGAATCAAAACTGCTTGACAAACACGGTTCATTCTCAGCAGCTTTGCTGATCCAAGTAATTAATCTCATGAACACTCTTTGTTTAGGTGCCTTTCACTCTCAGAAATGCTGAAATAACAAAAGTTGTTTTGCTTTTAAATAATTACTAATAAAAACAGGAATATGCAAACTAACCTTATTAACTGTGGTTCCAGCTCCAGACAAGAACCCAGAAAACATCCGAGTTGAAGCTTCTGAACCAAATGAAATGGTGATGAAATGGGAGGTAATGCAAATGTCTGTCAATGCTACAGTATCAAGGACAGGTTCTCCCTTCAAGCCACAATTCAAGCATGGCATTGGTCAGGATGTTTTAATATAAATACTTTAAAAAAGAGATAATGGATCCCTTGACTTGATCTCCCCTTCCCTTAGGAAGCATTAGCTAATTCCATAGGTGAGCTCATTGATGATACTGAAGTGAAAGGTAAAGTTATAGTTGTCTTAAATGTCTCTCTTTCCTCTCCTACTTTCGTTTTTGTTTCAAAAGGCAAATTTTTACATCTAAACTTTGCAGGCTATAAAGAAATAGAGAAGCCCTCTATAGGCACAGAGAGTTGCCCAGAGTATGCTCTGCTTCTCTGCATCTTGCATGCAAGGCAGTTCTTGCAGTAACTGTGGCTTCAACCCTGCTCTGCAGGAGGAGCAGCTGGGGCCAGGGAGGGAGGGAGGGGGTTGTTTGCACAGAGCTTCTGTTCTTTGAGCCTGGAGGTTTGAAAATGACTCGGATCAGCTGGCCAAAAGAACGTGAGCTTGAATTTCTGCACCACCAAGCTAAAGAGGTGCAGATATAGCTCCTAAGCGTGTATCAAAAGAGTTGTGTAGAAGTGTTGAGGCTGGATTCCAGTCTTCAGTTTCTCTGGCTTTTAAGCTTACAGCTTTTGTGCCAACCATTTAGAGAGAGATATATTCCTCCATTTAACACAAGTTTCAACTATTGTGGAAAGAAGCATATTTTTTTGCAGCTTGAATTAAACTCAATTTATATGAGATTTACTTCTCAATCTGCCGCTCGCAGCAAAGAACAATAAACGTTTCCCCAGTGTGAATCCCCACCAAGCTATGTCATGCCAAAGAGGAGACGGCCCTCTGGATCTGTTGACTTGGATCTGGAGGTGGATTTTTGCTGGATGACATAGTCCAGGGTCAGGGAAGACAAGTCTGCTTCTTGGAAGCCATGCAGAGAGGTGGTGCTCAGCATGGGCGGGCGATGCTGGGAACAGCAATGGGCGGAAGGCTTGGCCACCCTCCCTGCCAAGCAGCCAGTAATTCCCAGCTCAGACACGGCGAAAGTAAAAGTGAAAATTGAGACTAAAGAGAGAGAGAATGGGATGGACAGGCTTTGTTAAATCTTGTTGAATCATTTGAATGTCCTAAGCAGGATATTCATTTATTTGTAGTGTGTCCTGCATGGTTTTCAGAAGAAATGCTAGGCACTGAATATGCTAAAAAAAAAACCTATTTCTGGCAGACAAAAGCTGCAAAATGATGTTAATCTGCCTACTTTGGATTAGGAGACCAGATGAGCATTAGTGACTAGCTTTTCAGCCAAGGATTTGCAGCATTAAGGGAGATCAAAATAAGAGTCAAGCAGCGCTGAATTTTAAGTCCGAATGAGAAGTTATTTTTGAGTAGAAATTTTTATTCCAAATCCCATGCCCTGGGATCTCTTGGCTGTGAGGTGCTTCACCCAGCACTGTGTGTTAGAAAGCTTCTCTGACCAAGGCATGCTGATCTGGGCTCCACATGTGGCTTGGCCAAATAGCAGATGTTATGTATTTGATATGTATAATGTATTATTTAAATATTACTGAAAGTAGGCTGTGTGGTAGGAAATGCCCACTTGCAGTGGGCTAGTACTCCCCAACCCCCATCATTTTTAGGTAGCACATGTGACCAATTAACATTATTAATGAAAGAGGTTTTCAGAGAAATGAACTCAATGGGAGAATGTGTCATGATAGACCATTGCTATGTGTATTCTAATATTTTACAGATCCGTGTTAATTAGATGAGAACCATGCTGTGATGAATTCTTCAGTTGATCAGTAAAAACCAGTAGCGCAGCAGTGGCCCATTAAATGTCCAGGCTCAATTTCAAGCATTTCATGCATATTTAGAACAAATCTAAATTTTAATGACGCAAATTGCTGTGCTACATAAAATTCCAAGATAAAATGCATTTTAGCTGTACTGAAAGGCACAAACAGCCTTATGCCACAATATGCATTTTAGTTGTGCGAAAAGGCACGCAGTTTTACATCCCAGGGAAAAAAAAAAAATCAAAATGAAGCAGTAAATAAATAAAGATGTAATCACAACTTGTGGCTCTCTTTTAATTTCTCCCGTTCTCCCACAGCCACTGAAGCCCATGGAGCGAAATGGGCCGGGGCTGGAGTACAAAGTCAGCTGGAGGCAGCGGGGTGTTGAGACCGAATGGAATGAGGAAACGGTGAAGAAGCACTCCCTGACCCTGAGGAACACCCCCACCTTCGTGCCCTATGAGATCAAGGTCCAAGCAATAAATAATTTAGGAGCTGGGCCTGAACCAAATATTACCACTGGATATTCGGGAGAGGACAGTGAGTAATGGGAACTTTTGTATCCTGAGAACTAAGTGCAAGCTCTCAGCTCTTGGGCATTGTAAATTATTTTATGAATGATGCCACGTTTCCATGTGTAACTCCAATTTTGCCCTTTGTCCCCTGTGTCCCTAAGGCCTGCTCCTCTTCTCCAGCCTGGGTTTCTGCCCAGCAGCTTTCCGTGGTTCCCTGGTGACACAGGTAATGCCGATGTCACCAGGCTGTGACAATTGATGTGATCTCTGGGACAGTGGATAATGGCACTTCTGGGGCCATCCCAACATCTCTGAAAGCAGCCTTTCCCCTCTCGTGTTTATTGCATGGTTACAGAAGGGATTTGGAGGACTGGAACTGTATCCAGCTGCAGTAATGAAATGCCAGCCTTGCTTTAGAAATC
Source organism: Numida meleagris (assembly GCF_002078875.1). Taxonomy (NCBI): domain Eukaryota; kingdom Metazoa; phylum Chordata; class Aves; order Galliformes; family Numididae; genus Numida; species Numida meleagris. The sequence goes on from NC_034419.1 coordinate 17,341,058, forward strand.
AACGTAGTTAAGCACTACCACCACCTAAAAAGGAATATTATTTTTTTGTAGGATTTAAGGATTTAAATCATCGAGGGAGTTAACAGCCTTGTGGCCAGCTAGTGTGTGGCTCCAAGCTTCCCTGATCCCAAACACAAATGCTTATTACATTTGCAAATGCTTAGCAGCAGGGGCTGGGAACAGTTGGCAAAGGAGAGTCAAGGGTGTTTGCAAGAGCTCCGCGTTTCAGATCTGCCAATTAATCTTATTAAAGTCAGACAGTTCTCATCCCATGCACAATCTGAAATCTTACAGCTGTTTTCCCCAAAATGAATTAAACTAATGGCTTGACTGGCCTTTGGAAGGTCTGCAGTGGCTTAACCAACTGAGACCAGCGTATGTCGTGCTGCTTACTGAAACATCCAGCCATGACCTGCCTGTAACCTGCCAGCACTCCCCACTGCTGTGGCTGGACGTGATGCTGCAGCCACCTCTACACTTGCTGCAGCTCCTGCAGCAGCCATTATGAAGTACCAGAATTCATCGCAGGTGATGGCAAGCAGTCAGCATAATTCATTTTGACGCTTAACACCTGCTGAGTGACTCCTGGTGTTTCACCAACAACAGGCTTCAGAGCCTGAGTCAGAGGTGTGGGCAATGGGGAGCTCTGGTGATGCGTTCCTCTGCCCTCTGTGCAAGACAGTGAGAATAAAGAGACACCATGGTGCGCTTGTTTGCATTGTGTGTCTACGGTGGGTCTAATTTTACACCTGCTGCTATCACTGGAAAAATCTTCCTTGCTAGTCAGTCATTGGTAGATCAAGACTTCTTTGTTTAAAAAAAAATATATTCTCTTGCTGTATAATAGCTCTGTGTTGTGCAGTGATTAAAATCCTACTGTTTAATGAGTTTAGCTGTAAAATGAAATTGATTGTAAAAGAAAAAGCACAAAACAAAACTGTTGTGATTGCCTTCTTGAGTGCTGTGTTAATCATTTTTTTATTCTTCTCACTGCTGTAAGCATTACTTGAAACAGGAAATCATAAATAGAAATTCATATGTCCCAGTGCCCCTGTATTCCAGCCCTCAGCAGAAAGCTCTGATACCACAAAATAATGTTTATTGGCCCGTATCACCCACTGGATGCAGGTGGAATGGCTTTTTTCTTGCCTGCGGGAAGATTGCATGAGCTGGCACAGCTTGAGCTGGAAAACCAAGCCCTGTAGCATATAAACAGTGTGAAATTGAGCTCCTGTAAGTGTCTTTAATATGCAGCACTCCTGTTTTTATAGTTCCAGATGCAGCTCCTTCCGGCGTCTCGGTGGATATTGTCAACAGCACGCTGGTCAAAGTCTTCTGGTTTGGAATACCAAGGGACAGAGTTCGTGGACATTTAAGAGGCTATAAGGTTACGATTTTCTCTTTAATTGCATGCAGATTAACAAGCTATTAAATAAATCCTCTGTCAATGATAGATCGCAGTCTGTCATTTCTGGGACGGTGAGAGAAATCAATGTGGTGTTCAGCCCCAGCAAAGGTAATTTGTTATAGAAATGCCAATCTCAATGCAGGTCAGTTGGTGGAAAACAAAAAGCATGCTGGATGGAAAAAGACATCACCCAGAGAAACACTTCCTGACGTTTGTAGGAGACAGAAACTACGGGATGATCCCTGGTCTGGAGCCCTTCAGCGAATTCCGCTTGACTGTGCTGGCATACAACTCCAAGGGCGATGGACCAGAAAGTGCTCCTGTGGTCTTTGAAACTCCGGAAGGAGGTAAGTGGGATGGAGAGGAATAAAATGAAATTGTTCATGTAACGAGGCAACTGGATTTCATAGATTAAAAGGAGTTGTAAAATCTCCAGTACTCATAGAACCGTAGGTGGGGAACTGTAGGTATTGAGCTAAACTTTGTCCTCGGTAAACAAATGCACGTAGAGACAGCGTTCTCTGTCAGCTGATCCCTGTTTCTTCAGTCCCCGAACAGCCCCGTTTTCTGAAGATCCTGAACTTTGACAAGGACTCTGTCACTCTATCATGGGGACATCCCAAGAGAGCCAATGGCCACATTACTGGCTACAATTTGCAATACCAGATAAGTATGTTCTTGTTTTTCTTCAATTTTTGAACTCATGCACTGTTAGGTGTATTTATTAATAGTTTTGGATGTGTAGAGTCATATAAGACAGAGACTGATGAGAGAGGCTGTGTTTCTGAGTAAGAGCCATGCAGCAGAACAGCGTGTTTTGAGCTGCAATCTGCGCACAGCCTGCTAGAGGGCAGGGCAAAGTCATTTTCCAGAGCAAAAACTTTTCCATGCGGGTTTCTGATAGAGTAAGCTCATATTGCTGCCATCCCGTATTCTACATTATAGGCTAATTGGGTTGTTCATATTTACAAATTATGTATGTAATATGATGGTTAAGATCATTAAATTTTAGGTGCCTCTTACTGGATTGAAACTCATTCCACACAAAACATGCCTATGAAGCACTGAGTAACTGGGATGCAGACCTTGAGCAGATAACCTCAGCCAGGGAGTGGTACTGGTCCCAGGCTGCCCAGTGTGCCATCAGGGTACTTTGTGAGTTCTTTGAGGATTGAACACGATCAGGCCAAATGCTACCTACAGAAACAACGATTCACTTTTCACTGTTCTCTGCTAATAACGAAGCTACCTTTGCAAACTGACTCCTCTTTTCTTTCTCTTTCAGTAAATGAGACGCATGAGATTGGGCCTCTGGTGGATGTCAGCATGGCCAACCACACCACGCTGAGCTGGAGGCTCACAGACCTCAGCCCCAGCACCAAGTACAAGTTCTACGTCAAGGCCTGCACAGCCAAGGGCTGTGGGAAGCCGGTGACAGAAGAAGGGCTGACAGTGGCTCAAGGGAGTAAGTTATTAGGCAATATGTTTTTACATGGAGAAGCTTTTGCAATAATGGAAAAATCTATTGAGAATATTTGAGAATTGACATTTCCTTTGTAATTAGAGGAAATAAATTTGTTTTCCTTTCCAGGAGAACAATCAATAAGCTTTTTAATGTAGTCATGCAGCTCTTCTGAAAAGCAGAGCTTATCTGTTCCATTTTGCTGTACAGTGCTGTGCTTCTGTCTCCGCCATCAACCCTGTAAGCTGTACTAGAATCAGCGCCTCGCGTTTAGTTGTGAACAGAAAACTGAAGATCTAAATAATCTGTCCTCAGCATTATTATAGAACCAGATTCTGCTGTCCTGTGAAGATAAATCTCTCATTATTCATTTTAAGACTGGTAGCTTCTGCTGCTGCAGTGCAACCTGTGCCAGGGTATTGCAGAATGTCACAGTGCATTCTGCCAGGAAAGCGGAAATGTTGAGGTAGAAGCAATGGAATCATTCACGTTTTATTATTGATATACTTGATCTACACCACTTCTGTTGCTTTCATTTATTTGTAAATATCCCTGTTGGCATAGTGTGAAACTCGAGAGACAAGCTTCATCCCAATTAAATAACTCTAATTCCCTGTGCAGATAAAAGGGTAAATCAGGCTCTCCATCTGCAACTGCAGCATCTTCTTCTGTGAATGAAACATCCAGATTCACTTTTTTTTGTGTCAGGAATTGCACATTCCCTTGAGTTAGCAGCACTTTACCAAAAAGTCTATCAGTGGTTATGATAGGGAAAGAGAATCAGCTCCCATCTCTCTTCCTTCTTTCCTTGGGGACAGTGCCTGCAGCTTGCACGTGTCCGCCAGCAGAGGCAGAACCCTCTGTGCTGCAGAAGGTGCTGTTTCCCTGTAAGTATTTAACCAAGGAGAACCACACTTTAATATTAGTCTCTGGGATTAAGCCAAGGCCCACTGGAATTAGTGAGACAGAATTAGGCCATAGAAAAGCTTTCGTTTGTAGCATCCTTGTTGCATGACTGAACGCCACTGCCATTGGCAGCTAATGCGAAGTCTCCAAACTAAAAGACCAGTTTCCTAGGAAATATCTCAGATGTATTCAAAATTATTCAAATATGAAATGCTACCGTATGCCCAAAGGTTGTTATCTATGTTAGATAAAGTACTGAGGACAATCATGAAGAACCTGAGCAAAGGAATATTTGCATTGTACTGAAAAATAAATAATACTTGAATTTTTGTGGATTTATCTTGGATTCATTTCACAGAGGAAGGTATGCTGTCTTTAGAAAACATTTTATCTCTCATTTTTCATTTTCAGGCAGTATTACCTAAATGACCTATAAACTAATTAATTTTCCTCTTGAAAATGTTCATTTGCCAACGATTGTTAGCCCTCAGAAGTATAAAACAAAATAATGTTTTTACGTAAGTGGGAAAAAAAAATGTAATATGACAGTCATTGTTTAACACAAAGCTCCTTTATGTCTAGAGCTGACAATGTTTCTGGAGGATTACCAAATACATGTTGACAATGATTGCTGTGTGTCCAAAAATTCAAAGTTTAATGAAAACTCCATTCAGAGGATGCTGCACAGCTGGAATGCTGGGTTGCTGTTTTTTTTTTTTTTTCCAGAGAAGATAAAAGTTCACCAGTTCCATCATACTTCAGTGGCAGTTGGCACCTAACACCCACAGCCATTTTGAAAACCTTAGTTGGAGGATGCTAGCCTTCAGGACACATCCTAAGATGAGGAAAGCAGCCTTTTGTAACAAAACGTGTGGTTTTAGTTCTCTTTTGCTGCAGGCACAATGAAAGAGGAAAAATACAGGTGTTTTAGCCACATGTAACCACTAGCATTGTTACCAGCAGAGCCCCAAATCCTAGGAGAAAGTGGTCCCTGTTTAGTCACAATGAAGAGAGCTTGATGAACTTGGTGACAAGTTTCCTTCTTTATTATTTATGCCATCATCCTCTGCCTCTTCTGCAGCCGGCAGACTTGTAGCATAGGGAGAAAGATGCGATACTGCACTGTTTCAAAACCCTGACACTTTGAGCTGGAAAAGTGGGCCTATTAAATAGAATGTGCTAAATATATCAGCCTTCAACTACTTTAAGCAAATTTGCAGTTAACTGTATGTCTTGGCTAGGTGTTTTGCTTTTCCTCCCCTAGCTGCCTTTCCAAGTGTAGCCAACACAAAGGAGAAGCAGCAAGAGATGAAACAAGCTTGCACCTTTCTTCTTGTCTGAGCTCACCTTTCTCTTACAAAGCACTGATTGCAAACTCACTAGCCTCACCTATAAACCCTCAATAAACTTTGCACGCACCAGGTTTGCTAATCTCTGTAGCTTAAAATATTCCCAGTTTAGCATGAATTACTTCCTGCGCTAAAAAAGCACAGAAGATGAAGAATACATGTGATGCATATTTATACAGTTTTAATAGCCAGGTAGTAGGGGAAAACTTAGTTCAATTTTCCATTTATTGCAGCAGATGTATTTAGAAAGGTACACTAATAAATTAGGATGTTGCCCACAATTAGTACTTAGCCGTAAGACTGCCAGCTTTTTTTATATAAGTATGCTTTATAACAGATGTGCTAACTTTTGGAGAACTAGTTTTCTTCTGAGTCTTTGGGGGCAGTTTATATTGTTTTTCCCTTTATGCCATAAGCTTCTATAAAAACAAAAAAATGCGTGTTCTGTTGTTCTCATAAATCTCAAAGCCCGGCAGGAATATTGTAAAATTGCAGTTCAGTGTTTAATGTTCATGAGAGTCCCCTGGTATGGCTGATAAATAGCAGGGGAGGAAGAGAAGTGCTGGTGATATGCCTTTATTACTAATGCTTCTTCTCCCATATTGTAGATTAAAAACCTAACCCAACTGCTTTCAATTTTCTGAAGCTAATTTCTGCAGCTCACTGACCTTTCTGTACATTGAGCTTTTCCTTATCTGAATATCTTTGCTTTTATTTTTCAGGATGCTGCACTGCTTTTTCTATTCCAAGCACCACGCTTGTCCCAGTTAGCAATGCTTTCTCCTCTCTAGGTGCCAATTTGATTGTCAAACACAGACCAGAAAGACGTCATGTGGAAAGAAACCTCATAATCGCCTATCACTGGATGCCCATACTAAGTTTGACAGATTCCCTACCCTCAAAAAATATTGTTTAGAGTTTTGGATCATGGGGTGTTAAACAGCCTGGGAAGCCAATGGTAAAGCCCTAGCTCTGTGTTCAGTGGGTGCTGAATACCGTTTTAGTACCTCCCAACCTGGCACTGGTGGGGCTGTATTCCCCCTTTCTGCTTCTTTAAATAGCTGAGCATTCAAAAAGTGGAAATAAATAGGTAGGATATATGGACAGGTGTAATCAACTGCCCCTGAACCACAGCTGTGGTATACTGTTGAGCTCCAGGTTGGACATTTGCTTCCTAGGAATTCAGTGACCCTAAGAAGATCTGTGTTGTTGGCAAACTGGAATACGTGATGGTCATCTCTGCTTGGCATGCATATATGTTACGTGGTGTTTAATGCACGATGGGTTTAAGTTCATATTTGTTCTTGTCACTTTATGGATACTGTTTTGATTAGCTGTATTTAGTAATGTCTTGATTTTAGAACACGTGGTTAAAACATACCTGTGATATCCTCTTGCTTAACTTGTAGTTTGATTAAAAATTACAGCTCAGTTTCACATACTCAGCCAAAACTACCGATAGAGGGATTAGTTTATGCTAATATGCTGTGCTTTGCTATCAGCAGTATTTCAGCTGTATGTGTTCCCTCTGGGTCCCGATGCTCTACTGGTTTAACTGCTTGTTGCAATACCTGTGTATGTGCCTTGGAACACTTTTCTTGAACTGCTCCTTTGATAGTGCTTGCATTGGTCTTAATCTTTATTTTTTCCTTCCGCTGTCAACTAAAGCTCTAATCTCTCAAAGCTTCTTGCTTTGCTCATTTACTAGTTTAAGTATTAATGAGCGTTGTTTTACTGTCAGTGCTAATTGGTCGAGTAGTTTTCAAATTACACTGTGGGCTCAGTCCTTAATTTGGAAGACTTCAAAAGGATGGCTAGATGAATCTGGCAAGTTAGGCAACTGAATGCAACTATAGAGCTGTACTTATTATTGCTAGCTTCCAAAACTTGTTTTCTATCATCAAGAGCGAGCTCGCCCGTGCGTTGTACCTGCAAATTCACTACCGGGATTCCCATGTGAACACGCAGATCTAAATGGAGCTTTTGTGTTATTCACACCATGGGTGCTAACGCTGGGATATCATCTCTCTGTTATCCAAAAACGCTATTTTTAAAAAGCAGAGTTAATATCCTGCAACCTTAATGCAGACAAAAGTTACAGCTGGCCTTCTGCAAGTAAAAAGGCTGGAAAGTGAGGCCGACTGGAATCTCCCTTCGGCCTCTTCATCAAATATTAAATCAATCAAGAGCTTTTAAAAGCCTAAACATCAATTTAAAAGAAACCTTCCTCTTTATCTAAAACAGTGCTTCCTATGGGCGTTGTGGACTTTAAAAGGACGTGGAAAATCACCGTCAGGGGAGAAATGAGTAAAAGTCCCAATGTTAATTTTTTCATGAGACGTATAAGAATCCATTTCCAGCTAACAAGCTATCTGTGCTTCCCCGCTGCGTTTGGTTCAATAGGAGAAGCATCAAGCCCCAGATTATCTATACAAAGCAAGCCCATTTTCAAGTTGTAATTTTTTAAGTACGCATTAGTTAAAGCAGATCCGTAATCCCCCATCAATATTGACTTTCATCTTGGGAAATGTACAAAACCCTTCATAAACATCAGGATTATTTCAGTCTGCTGTTTATTTTATTTGATGGAATATTAAAAATCAAACGGAGGAATGTTTTTTAGTTTACTGTCTGCTTTTGAAAATCAGATTATCTGATGACAAACGTTAAAAATTCTCATGTGTCGCATTGAAGTGTTACTGACGTTATTTCTAACTGTGCATTTCGCAGGACTTTTGTTCAATGAATTCAATTAATCAGTATGACTTGAATATGTACGTTTCGTAGGTAAAGGGATCGGCAAGATTTCAGAAGCAGTAAACCCCACCCAAAAGTTTCACCCCATTGAGGCACTTGAGCCTGGAACTGAATATACAGTTCGTCTAGTGACTAAGAATTGGGTTGATAACAATAGCATTTTTGAAGATGTAATTGAGACAAGGGGGAGAGGTGAGAAATGAAACCCTTCAAGATGATACAGATTGATTTTGAATGTCAGTAAATGTTGACCTTATGTATGACATTGTGCAATGAAAGTGCACCAAAGACGTTACCACATCATTTTGTTCTGTGATTTTTTAAGTTGGCTCTTGTAGTCGAGTCCCATGGGAACATCAGTGAGCCTTGTGCTTTAATTGATGCACAAGAACCTGGAACAATTACAAACCCTTACAAAGAATAGCTTTACCTCTGGTGTGATTTTGTGTAGTGCTGTGATATAATCCATTTTAAATGTGCCAGTCCAGTGCTTTGCATGCATCAGGTGCACTTTTAACTCTGTTTCTTTCACAAAACTACTTTTGCATGAGAGGCTTAACAATTCTTTGTTCAGCTTTCCCGTTTGGCATTAATCCTTTGAGTCAAATACTCTCTCAGAATTACCTTTCCAAAATGTCTATATTGTGCCCTGTAGACAGCATGTTCACCTGAAGTCTAAAAATGTCACGCTCTGGACATATTTCTGTCTTGTATTTCTTTACACTGAACACGATAAGTAGTGATTGTCTGATTCAATCACAATTCAGTGAAGAAAATGTTATGTATTCACTTAATGGCAGGGTGATGCCATTTTCATCTGATTAATGTTTTTTCTTGTTTTTTTTAACTCCTGTTTCGTGAAGCCTATGCAGGCATTTACGATGGGATTTCCACCCAGGGCTGGTTTATTGGACTGATGTGTGCCATTGCCTTGCTCACTCTGATGCTGCTAACTATTTGCTTTGTCAGAAGAAATAAAGGAGGAAAATACTCAGGTAAATGGATTTATTGTCCTTCTGCTGTGTTCGCATGCTAATAACAAACATTCTTCAGCCTGTTATCTCTGGAGGCTGCAAAGCCGCAAGCGAAAACATCCAATTAGGATTCGCAGCTTTTGATAAATATCCACGGAATGGGTTCTAATGAATATCAGTGAAACCGTGCTCTCTGTGTGAGACAGTGTGGTGTGCAGGTCAGAGATGCAGCTCAGGCCTGGATTCCATTTGTTGGGTCTCACAGTGTGTAATGCACCTGCAGAGCCACGTCCTTCAGCAGCGGCTCTGAGCCCTGTCTGCTCGGGCTAGGTGCCCACTTCCTACCTGATAACTGCTGCCTAACAACCACCATAACTTGCATGAGTAGCCAGACTGCTGAGCACCAGTTTTGCTAAATATAATTCTTTATTTTTCAAAGCAGTGAGTAAGGGTTTAAGCACAGACACTTAGCGGCTTTTTAACAATTCCATGATGGCACTAAGCTGTTGGTAGAAGCATGCTTGTTGGGTAGGGTCCTTGCTGCCCCCAGGTTAGGCTGTGTAGGAGATGACAGGTGGTTCTCCCATCGTGCCTGCAAAATGAAAAATCCACCACGGAACATGGCATACAGATCTGTGCTTTATTTTATTTGTACAGTGAAAGAAAAAGAAGATTTGCATCCAGACCCTGAAGCTCAATCAATAAAAGATGAAATCTTTGGGGAATATAGGTAAATAGGACCTGTGTTAACAAGCGTTTCTGTCTGTTGGGCTTTTGTTTGTTTCCAGACGTCATCATTATTTAGGACATTTTTATAGCATGCAAGTAACACTATTTTTCATTTCCAAAGCAAACCTGACGTGAGCGGATAACAGTAGGGATATACAGGTATATCCAGCGTACTGAGATCCATCCAGGTTGGGATACAAGTAAATGTTGATGCATCAGTGGTTATTTTTTCACTTTTTTTTGACATTGTATGAATAATGTAAATATATTTGATAGTTTGGGGTCGTGCTCTGATGTCTGCTGAAGTCAACAGAAAGAATTCTGTGTCTTCAGTGGGCTTCTGAAGCCCCGCCAGGCCCTTACCCTGTAATGTGAGGAAATTTCCTTTCGTGAAATAAAACAAAAGTTTGAAATACTGTAAGAAAGAGTTGGCAAGAAAAAACGAAAGCAACCAACCAAAAAATACCATCTCACTGCAGAAGTTTCTGCACGAGACCTGAAATTATCACTTTGGCTGCTTCAGAATAACTAAAACTGACAATATTACTATTTAACCATGGTATGAAGAAAAATATATTCTTATAAGAGCCATGCTGGAAAACTGGTGCAGCTGGCCTTAAAGACATAATGTTTCTGGTGAAATCCCACTTTATATATACTACATTATTTGTACTGGAATATTTTTTTCTGCATAATTTCATCTTTATTTAATTTTTAATGCTTTCTAATGGGACAAATATTTAGAAAGGTAAGAAAGTCCTGAGGTTAATCACTTTGACCCTCCCCCTTTTCCCCAAAACTCCAAATTTGCCTTTTTTTTTTTAACAAGTAGAAATGTTGTTACTGTATAGATTATACGTGTAATTGAGTATATGCTGAGGAGTTTAAGTTTAGGTGTGGTTGAGTTGAAGTCCGGATGTGTTTCTCTGTCATTCCTCATATAACATTATCAAAGCTTTCAAACTGAATTGGCACTAGCAACGACTGCAATTGATTATGTACCTAGTTCAGAGCCCTAATTTTTGCTTTTAATAATCTTTTAATCTATGATGTTCCCTGTCCTCTTTGTGTTTGATAATTTTTGAGAATTGAAATTATGTTTAGAACGTGATAGATATATTTAGAATCCTGATGTCCCCTTCCCTTCATTCAGCCCCAACGGAGCTGGGCCGGGTGCTGCACTGGGGGGTTGCAGCCAGTTGGGGCACCTTGCCGTACATATGGCCAGGGCACTTCTCTGTATTGCTGTGATAGGCTTCATGGGAATTGCTATTGAGCAAACAGTGGCCTTTTGTGGAAGCGTTTTCCCAATTGTTTAGAAATAAGTAAAGGTCGATGGAAAGTCATATTCAGTCAGCAGAAGTTTGGCTGCTTTGGTTATTCTTCTGCACTGCCAATAGAATGAATAGCTAATGGGATTTCTTCTTTTTTTTTTCTTAATTTTGGTGATGGATTTGTCCATTTACCCCCCAAAATACCATTGAACCAATACAACATTTGAGCAGACTAATATGTTATTAATTCTATTAATCACAAAATCACGCACATGGGAAACTCAGGCGCGTAATAGATCAGTGTAGATGAACTGTGTGAGATGCACTGGACCCAACAGGACTCGAGTTGCTCTGAATGTACAACCCACAGAGAAATGTTTCCTTCACTCTTCCCTCCTGCTGCTTTCTTCACAGTAAAAGAGTAGTTTCCATGCATGCCATCAAAAGCTAGATTTTTGGAAAGGCATTTCTTTGTTTTGTAGTGACAGCGACGAAAAGCCGCTGAAAGGCAGCCTGCGGTCCGTTAACGGGGACATTAAAGCCACCGAAAGTGCTGATAGTCTGGTAGATTATGGCGAAGGGGAGCACGGGATGTTCAATGAAGATGGTTCATTTATTGGAGCTTATTCTGGATCTAAGGAAAAAGGATCAGTCGAAGGCAATGGGAGCTCTACGGCAACGTTTCCCCTCCACGCCTAAAATTCTAGTGAGAAGATTCATGTTTAATTGTGATATTTATATTGATCAGTACTCCACAGTTGCCACAAGGGATTGGAAGCAGGTTGCCAACTGAGCAAGTCTGACATCAGGTAACGGGGAAAAAAGTCACTGCCACTAAGAGATGATTTTTTTGAGACTTTTCCATCCTAATTTTTAGGTATTTTCTTCTAATTGAAACAAAACAAAGCATTCTTTACTATACAAAATGTGTCAGTCTTACCAAAACAGAATTTCTCAGTGTCACGTACGTGTAGTTGACTGCTACTCCATGTTTCTTACGTTTGTAATATGTTTCTCTGTATAGTATTTTTTTTCCTTCTGTGGCTGTTGTCACTTTGTACATACATTTATGCGTGGTATTCCCTCATGTATCGTGATCTCAGTATTACGGAGGTCAGAATACAGCAAGGAAAGTGAGCAAAAGTGCAGGGTATTCTGCAAAGTGGCACAATGCATCCTCCTGAGAAAAATGATATTTTAAAACACTGGAGAAAAACGTTCTCTATATTGTATAATATTTTCATACAGGCTTTCATACTCCTTTGCTTATGATACTTAAAATTATTTTAGTGGTTACAGCTGACTGCAATTACCGATACTTTGAGGTGCAACTTTCTCCACAGAAAATTTGCTCTCAGAAGACGAAGCTCTGGCCTTGTGGATGATCTTCTGTCCAGTAGCTGGCACTATTTCCTTAAATAAGTTAAGCTGCAGTAACTTTCCTGTGGCAAGGCGAAACAGGGTTCCCATCCACCATCGTTAGAAAGAATTTTAATTTGTTTTCCGGAGTCTCTGCAAGCTGCATTTCTAAGCAAAGTGCTTTTTGTCCATCTCATATCTGTATATTTGTGTGCTAGCATACATTTCATGGAGATGTTGTACAGATGATATTAATAGTGATACAAGTGAAAATCAGCCTTGTTTTATTTTGAAATGAGACATGTTGCTAGCATGGGTCTGTATAGCTGTGTAGGAATAGAATTGCTTCTCAGTATGACTTTCAACCAGCAAAACAGGTTTTCAGCAGAGTTGTGTGTATACCGGTCATATAAGTCTCACTTCTCTCTAGTATCCCATAAAATAGATCTACCTGACTTTCAAAAGATTGTTTATTTTCAAACTATTCATTGTTAAATAAACAGAAGCAAAAGCAAAGAGAAAATATTACGGTACAGTTTCTTTATGTTGTGTTTGCTGAATGCTGGTTTAAATCTGGTTCTGTTCTTTGCCAGTGCTTCCCACGACTAACTCAGCAAAGCTGCCCAGCACATTTTTTTTGGTCTTTTTGTATTGGAATCTCCTGATATACTTTTAAAACATTTGTATTTTGAAACATGCTTGTTTGAGTAGAGTGTTAATATTGCTTCATTTCTTTTTGAATTTACAAGTTATCATCACTTCAATTAAAATATTTTTTAAACTGTTACTCAAGGAAGTCCTAAAAGCCATTTTATGTCATGGTATTAATTAGGCAAGTATCCCCAATGGCTCCTTCATGGTCTTCATTACTTCAATGGAAGAAAGAGAGGAAGCAAGAATTACTCAAATGATTACGGGTTTACAGATAACCCTTACAACTAAAGCTCTACTGGTTGTGTGTAGAAATGTACTTTCCTAACAGTGTAAAGGCAATGGACTACAGGCAGCTTCTTGTGCATGGTTTCTGAACATAGGAAAGGGGCTTTGGTGCTTGATGCTCCTGCTAATCTGTTCCTCATTTGTTTTGTTTTGTATTGGTATTGTAAGGACCTTTCCTGCAGCCCCTGTTTTGAAAAAGCCAACCCCAAAAACCAAACCTCAAACTGCGTTGCCATGTGTATGAGCAGGAATCTGTCAAAAACAGCCCCCACTCCGTATCCGTGGCCCCCGTGTTGTGAAGGACTTGACCATGTCATTCATTTTTTATTATTTATAAAGTTTTATATTCTTTTACTCAGTCTGAATACTTCATTTAAGAAGCAGGGAGCATCAGTGGAGAAATGTGAACATGGGCATTTCTTCAGCAGAGCCATTTCCCACCAGGATCTTTATGTGCTGTAGCCTGAAACAGATGAAGCCTGAGAGCTGATGAGGTTTGTGGCAGCCTCTGCTGCAAGCCTCCTCTGGTTTTAATGTATATCCTCTAGGAATCACCTGTATGGGCTCAGGCTACTGCATTGGTTTGTTTTCCCAGTCATTTTCATGGAATGTGTTGTGTTTTACATGGAGATCTTTCAGCCCATGCTGAAGTTCCAGCTCCATGGCTCCTCACCTTCCCTTCCCAGCACCTCCCCAGCTGCACAGCTTATGGAACCCCCGGGTGTTACTCCCGGCAGGGCACTGGCAGTGTCACTGGGCAGGGGTGCTCAAGGGATGGATGTCTGAGGAATGCAGTCAGGATGGGCTCCCCACGAGACTGCACCCCAGTGTCCCTGTGCTGAGCTTGGGATGGGCTGAACAGGCGGTGCTCCCAGTGGTGGAGTTCTCACCCAGAGCCCTGCTGGATGCCACCCATCAGCAGCCACAGCTCTGTGTATTCTTGTGCTGTGGGTCGATGCAATCCACCAGACTCAATTGTCCTGGAAAACACCTATGTTAAACAGACACAAACTTCAAATCACATTAGCGGGTGTCAGCTTATCGAAGGATGAATAAATCCCCTGTGCTATCACTTGCTCTGCTGCTGCTAAGCTATGTTTATGACATTCCTGTGATGTGCTCTCATCTGTGCCGGAATGAGTGCTTTTTCTATTAAAATTTTAATTCCGATCCTTAAATCTTAATGTTAGTGTTTCATTGTGCCTCAGGGCCTAAAAATCATACAGTGACAAAAAGATGTGCAATGGAATTTGTGCAGTGTGCACTGACTTTTGAGGAATATGCCCGATGAATATTAAACAAATGGCTGAAACTCCCAGGGAGTCTCATGCACACAAACGTTTTTCTCTTTTTCCAATCATTTATTTCCCCCTCCCTTTTTTTTTTTTTCTATTTTCCTGCCCGTTGTGGTTTTATTTTATATTGTAAGGGCACCACTCACGCAGCATTATCTTGGAAAGTGCAGGGCGCTCGTGGATTTTTAGAGATTTGTTTTCAGAAGTGAACTACAAGAGCAAGCTGACCTAGGGTGCTGCTGCATGGGAGAGGGAGTGCGGCCACGCAGGGTGAGTGGAAGGTGCTGCCAGCTGTCCGGCTGCTCTGCAGCAGCCATTCAGCATATGGCAGTTTTGCTCTGGCCAGGGGTGTTTGTTAAAAGGCGATGAGGGAGTCAGGGGTGGCCGATGTGCGAGCCTGCAGGCTGTGTCAGATTGGCTGTTAGTAACTATGGGTTCCAGGGGTATTCGTTTGATTGCAGCTGGCTATCCTATGCTATTAGGGTTTTTTCTTTTTTTTTTTTGCTGTGAGAGGAGAAATGACTCTTTCAGATTTGGGATCTGTGCCAACGTGGAATGCAGTTTTATCCAGCAAGCGGAGGCATTTCCCTGGCCGCAGGAATCCTCACTTGCAACTTAAGCAGCCTCCTCTGGAGCAACTTTGGAGCAAGAGAGGTGTGGATGTTTCTCAAAAAGTTGTCAGGATTTGACTTGTAAGATAAGCAAATAAAATCAGCTCCTCCTAACTAGCGGGGAGCACACGCCCCTGAAAAACAAACAAATAATTGATGAAAACAACCCTGTGTGCAAGCTCCAGTGCTGGTGAGCTGTTTGGAGTGCATCGTTGATTTGGTACAGGTTGTAACTTCAGTCCTACGGTTTTATTTAATATATGGATTATTAAAAAATTGGCCAAATCTGGGGGATGTGGTCTCAATAAGTTCTCTTTTCTTTGCCACTCAGCAGAGGGCTGCATGCAGGGCTGGGTCCTCAGCAGGAGCGGGGTTAGAAACCACGCTGGGAAATGACATTCCCCTCGGCATTAAATGTCTGCATGTACAGTAAATATAAAATCTTTTCTGTTACACAAGTTTTAAATGGATTTAAATAGCGTATCATTTAATGATTTATGATTTTTATTCTGTTGTGGCCTTATTATCCCAATTTTAATGAATAGCTCTTTATTCTGATGACTACTTCCATTGACTTAATAGGTCAAATTCAGTGCATGAGAGGTTTTCAGGCCAGTATTCGAGGTGGAAGCAAGTCCAAGCACAATCTTTCTACTTGGAGGAGTTTTTTATTTTTTACAGTAATTCCACATGTAATTTTGTAAACTGAAGTTAAAATAACATTCACTTCTGAAAGGAAATCTCATCATAATTTTTATAGTCATTATTTTTCAGGTGAGTGGTAAGTCGAAATTAGTTTAAATACCTGGAAGAACAGATATTTTATATATATGTATAGTTCTTCATGGTAAGGGGATTTTCTTTCTTTGACAATGGGTCAAGCCCTCAGCTGCATCCCTTCAAATGTTCAGCATCCCAAAGTATGGTGAAGAGCAATGTTGGAGTACCAGTGTGTGTTTACATTGCAGCTCTGCATCTTCCATGTAGAAGTTCCAACCACACGATGAGATGAGCGAGTTCTGTGCTCTGTGCTGGTTTTTTGCCATGCAGAAAACAATAGGTGGGTTTGAGCCAAAGCATACTCTCTGTTTCCTTTCCTTATTATTATTACTTTAAACAACACTTTGTAATTTCATGAGAAAAGATCAAAGCAAATGTGGTGTCACCGTTACAATGTTCCTTTTTGAGCTAAATGTTAGTGTGCATTGATTAAAGTTTAGAGAACCGTGTTGTACTGTAGTGGCTGTTTGTATCATGCATATGTGCACGTACGGTTTTAAAAGATATTTTCATTCTACATGAAATTCAACTTTCCTAATAAAAGTTTGACTTGATGTAATCTTCAAAAGCCTTAGCTGCGATCAGCGGGTTTGGTTTGTTTGTTTTTGGGAAGCATTGCTGTGCTGGGCATTTGCACCGGGCTCCTTCTGTAGTGCTGGTGGTGCGGTGGCTCCATGGGGGCTGTGGGGCACCATGGATGGACAGACAGACCTGACCCCCAGCAGGGTGAACCTGCACCCAAGGGCCTTATTTCATGCCTTGATATTTTCATCCCAGTCCTCAGCACAGTGGGATTTACTTGGTTTTACACTGACCCTCTATGGTGAGGGGTCAAGCAGGCAGCACTCCGAACAGTAACACTGCTGCTATTGGGGAGTCATTAACAGTCATCGGACAAATCTGTGGCAACTGATATAGCTACAAAATCGATTTTAAAAGAAAAAAGAAAAGATCTTTCATAGAAACGTTAAAGATTTAGTCTGTGCTCAGGTGTGGGACATGAGTTGCTCACACAGAGCAATCCCTGGCTTCCAGCCCTGGGGTGTTTACTGGGCTCTCATGAGAACAGTTCTCTCAGGAAAAGAAATGCTCTTGTGTTTCACTACTTCGCTTTAGCAAGAAGATTTCAGGACTTTTCTAATGCTTTCTGCACCTGCCAACCTTCCAGCACACATTCCATGTAGAAGCAGGGCTGTGCTAACAAGCGTTCACCTTTCAGGAAGGTATCAAGGACATTCCACATCTTTATTATTATTATTCATATTCTGGAATAATGAGATTTACACTTTTCCAATAGCATAATGGAGAAAGCAGTCTCACAATCATGTGCTTCACTGGAGGGAGAACGAAGCGGCGGGGCCAGCACTGCACCCAGCTGCAGACGTTCGAGGAGATAACACGTTGGTATTTTGCTCTTAATACCAAGTTGCCACTATTGGCACTATTTTGAGGGCAGAGCATTGTTTCTAATGATCAAATCTTTTATTGTGTTCCTCGATAGTAGAATAAAATGCCATTACTTTGGGACTTTTGCCACCCGTCAGCAAGCTGGAAATGGAATTGAAGCGATGCACCTCCGTCACCGTGGGAGATGCTGCCAGTCCCACTCATCAGCCCTGCTGCCCGGTGGGTATAAGCACTGCAGGTTTGTAACCTCGTTCAGCAAGAGCCATGGGTCGTTTCTGATGTGCTCCAACCCAGTGCCGTGGGTCTACGTGGTGATGGTTGGACTTGATGGTCTTAGTGGTCTTTTCTGACCTTAATGATTCTATGATTCAAACGTTTCTGAGTGGTTTGAGACTTCTAAGTAAAGAAAAGGGGAGAGGAGGACTAATCTGCAGGTTTGAAGTTTGCACGTGAGAAATGCTT
Organism: Numida meleagris; assembly: GCF_002078875.1. Lineage (NCBI taxonomy): Eukaryota > Metazoa > Chordata > Aves > Galliformes > Numididae > Numida > Numida meleagris. Next base: position 17,358,770 of record NC_034419.1, read on the forward strand.
GTGGCAGGGGTTATGTCTGCCTCTGATTGTCCAGAGTTCACAGGACTCCAGATCTGTGAATAACTCTTCTGGTTGTGGGTTGATTCAGCAGGGAAAAAATCACAGTCGGCTCCAAGGGAGAAAAGTTATCGAGCTTGATCTCTGTTTTACTGAGAATTTTAGATTTCAGGTTAAAAAATAACAAATCCCCCCCAAAACCCAACACCCTTATCACCAAGCTCATGGAGCCCTGAGAGCACAAACCTAAAGGTTCGAGCAGCAAAGGTGAATGGAAGAACAGCCCCTGGAGTCTTCAAATGTTCAGGGTGGTGACTGTGGCTCTAGCTTTCAAAATGGAGAATTTGTCTGAATGAGCAGACCATGTTCTGACTAATTTTGGCAAATCTCATAAATGCATGAGTTTCTCAATCCTATTATTTATGAGTGTAAATTTATCTGCATCCCTCCCTGCTGAATGTTCTGAACATTAACATTTTCTCGCATCTGCAATTTAAGTTTCCACGTAAGGAAAAGAAACTTTAAACTCAACCAGCTCATTTCATCAACCTGTTATCAGTGCCCGTTGTATTTTCAGGTTTCTGTCAGCTTGACAAGACAGAGCTGAGCCATTTCTTCTTATAATCATGATAATAACTGCTAAAAACTGATGGATTTTTGCTGCAGTTGAAAATACAGACTAATTCTTGCCATAATTATCAAGTCTTTAAATGGTAATTGCACACTGTTGCCATCTATCTGCTGTCAAATTTATTTCAGTAATTGACCTCCTAGTCCAGGAATTAGAGACAGCCTTTGATTATTGGTTCAATTAGTCTTGAAGCAGCATGTCTCTTTTTATTCTTCTCTTTTTTTTTCAGCGGTGGGGGTGGGCTGTGTGTGTTATTTTAGTTGTCCAGGCAGCTGAAGAAGATGCTAAGAATGTCACTGAGTAGTTCTTATCGTCATCACTGTCTGACTGTATTCACTAAGTCCCATTTTAACCGCTGCATGCAGTTATACTGAGGTTTTGGATGAGAAAATATTGACTGGTTTTGTGGTTTTCCCTTAGTTTCACCATGTCATGATGCTTTTCTTGGGCAAGGGAATGAGTTGTACTACAGCAGCAAAGCCCATTGGCTGTGTTCTGACAGAAGACAGCAGTTTGGCTATTCCCTCGTGCTGAAGGCTCCCAAATACTCCAAATGGAGCTGTTCCCATCAGGCTGAGTGCTGCTTGGTGCGTTTTGTTGCAAACGTGCAATTTTACATATGAATTATGTTGCTCCCTTGCCTCAGGGAACACGGTTGGGAGCCTGGGCTGGGGCCCGTGAAAGAGATTTCTGTTTCTAGGACCCCCTATGAGGCAGTGGGGAGATCTTGAATTTGGTGTTTGCAGCTCAGGTTCAATGTGATTTAGTGCAACAAGTGAGATACCCGCTGCTTTCCCAAGCCATGACCCACTCATGGTGCTCACCAGTCTGTTTTCAGCTTCTCCACATAATTGCTTCCAGTTATACCTACAGAACAGCTCCATGGATATATGCAGCAACTGCTGCTCTGCTTTTCCCCATGTAAATGAACGAAAATGCATGCCAGCAAGGGCCAAATGTGACTGTTGCTTATCGACAACTTAGGCTCTTTTTTTCCTTTGTGAAAAGGATGTAAAGCCCTCCCTGGGCTCCCACTGCTGTTTGCTGTGGCTGTGCTGGGTTTGTTGCTGGGACAGGAGCTGGCGGTCCGCTCTGTGGTCTTCATTCTGCCCTCACCCCATTCCCCAGACTCCTTTACCACACATTTACCCATTTTCCACATGGAAATTCAGCACGTCCCACCAGTTTGTGTGGGAATATGTGCTATTGCATTTGATGCATGAACGCGAATGTTTGTGTGGCAATAGTAGAAAATGAGCGAAAGAAAACAGAAATCTGTTTGTTGGTTTCTGCTCTGAAAGGAACAGCAAGCAATAAAACCCCTTACACGTAACAGAGACCTGATTGAGGCTTTAGAATCACTTCTTTTCAACAGTATTTTATCCAGTTCTGTCTTAATTCTAGTCATCCTTGGGCGGCGTCGCTGAGTTGCACTGCAGCCTGCACTCCCAGGCTGGCAGTGGGCAGTGCAGTGCAGCTGTCTGTAACACAGCCCTCTTCTGCAGCCCAAAGCATCTGCTGGCGGTGCAAACTAAAGCCCTTCTAGGGTGGTTAATTCCACGCTCTCACCGTGTGATAACTGTTGGTGGTTTTTCTCTTTTTCATAAAAGGAACCAATCCTCCTAGGGGGCCCCAATGCAGAATCCCACGTTCTGTGGTGTTCACCTGGCATTCCCACTGCCTGCTTTTATCCCCAATCCCTTCTGTTCTTTGCCACGGGGAGCAGAAAAGCAAGTGTTGCTGTGGTTATACGGGGGAAATAGGCAGATGCTGCAACGTGCATGATGACTCTTCCAGGAAATGCTTCAAGATAATTACAAGCGGCAATTGTGCCAGGGATATTGCTTGTTCCTGTGTCTCTTCAGATAATAAGTTTTATAACCTCCTTGGCTGTGTCCTCTGGAAGGATTTGAGGACATAGTGATTGTAGGAAATCACCTGACATTATTATTTCCCTGGTTTTCTCCCTCCTGGACTGAAAGAAGCCTTCTCTGTACCTCACTGATGTGTGCTCTGACTCTCTTGCCTCCAGTTCTTGACTCTAAACTGCGTTTCAGCATCTATTTTTTATTCTTGAAACTTTTGCTCCTTGAGGATTTGAGACTAGACCTTAAGAAACAGTGAAAACATCCCAGCCCAGCTCTGAAACTCTTGTTTAGAAGCAGCAGCCTGACCTGCACAAGTTCTTGTTACCCATTTGTGTAGAGAAGCAGGTGTATTTTGATATTACGCTTCATTGTCTCCTTGGATGTGTGCACCTAAAGCTCAGCCCTATCTGTGCAGAGCACCTCCTGCATGAGCAGCAGATTTCCATCCGGATCTGCCTCCTCGCAGCTTCTTCAGGTGTGGTCAGGCAGACCATATGGGGACAGGAGTTCACTGGTGTTTGTTCTCCTCCAGTGTTCCCATAGCGGTGGGACTGGGCCCCAGCAGCATGGCCTGGGGAGGAGGACCCTGGGACTGAGGTGTGACCCAGAGGCCTGACCCAGCTGAGGCTGGAAGAGTCCTTTCTCAATGGATGCTCCAACCAATGGTTGGGCAGCAAGATTCAGTGCTTAAAAAATATTTTTTAAAAAAATCCCACAGCAAGAAACCTCCTCCGCTCTTCTTTTAACATGAGTTACTCTTCTTGCAAAAGCTCTGGAGAAGCACAGATTTAAGGCATGTGCAAGGGACTCTGAGCTGCAGGGTTTCCTCTTTACTAGGATCTACTCCTGCTGTGGTTGCAAAGGGTGTGCCCAGGCCTCACCTCAGATGTTTGTAGGGAGACTGAGCATCATGCGTGAGCTTGGTAATTAGCGGTGGAAGGACCATCCCTTCCAATCTGGCCTTCAGTCAATTCATTCATTATGTTATTAAAAAAGCATAAACAATCAGGGAATTCAGAATCCCCCCCTCTCTGTAGCTCAGCCATTGCATCAGAGTTGCCAAATATCTTTTTTTCCCCCGCACAAAGCAACAAGCTTAGCTGCTTCTCTGAGACTATTCATTTTCACCACATCAGGAACTTATTAATTCTTGATGAGAATTCAAGCATTAATCAATTCTTGATTGAGTTCTCCCCGGAGGGAAAGAGGAGAAACTGGGCCAGATTTGCCTTTTGGCTGCTTTGAGTTCTGTCTCTGACTGAACACACATGGCAACAGTGGTATAATCAGTCTGCTTTGCTTCTGCTCCATATCAAATGCATCTTCACAGCTAATGTAGAACTCTGAAGACAATCTCCTTGCTAAAGGAAAAAGCCGTCTGATGAGAAGAAAGCATCTGAGCCCCTGCAGTGCCTTTACCTCTGCAGAACTGCAGCAGCCACAGCAGGAACTGGGGAGAATGGCCTCAGGGTTGCTCTGGTGGAGGTCAGGTGTGCACAGAGCTGCCAAGGCAAAAAAAAAAAAAGAGAGAATATATACATATATGCATATGTATGTGTGTGTGTATATATGTACATACAATTAACACACATATATATAAATGAATATATGTATGTGCGTATATGTGTCTATCTTCCTTTTGCTTTGTGTGTAACTGCTGTACTGTGGGACCCATCTAGCAGGTAAAGATGAAGAAGGACGGAGCTCTGGGAACCTAGCTCAAGCCTGATGAGGGGCAAAGAGCCTCCATCCTCTGCTGGTCCACCGTCATGGTCAATGTAGATGCAAGGATGTCTGATTTCTGCAGTGGGGTCTGACATCAGCCCCTCACTTGCTGTTAAGAAGTCTTTATATTGAAGCTATTTGCCTTCTGTGCAAACCTTTCAAGTATGCTGACTGCATTTAATATAAAGCAAGTCAGATATTCAATCTGAGATTTCCTTGTGGTTTGATTTAGTCATGGTATACTGAGGAATTTACATTTAGATTTATACAGCTGACCCACTTCCTTGTAACTATTTTGCAGAAGAAGGAAATTTCCCTCTGAGATTTGTAGAGCTGTTTAGATAAATTATACTTGACAGCTCTATGTCATTTATTTTATGACTCTCTTGCAATGAATTAGAAATAATTTACCATTGTTCTAAAGATTTGCCCTATTTTCATAGAGATCCAAACATCCTTTATTTTTCTTACACTTCTCATGAAAAATAAAATGTGATGACTTCAATTCAAGGTGAATTAGACATGGCACAAACTCTGAAGTGATGCATACAAGATATTGAATTTGAGCTGCACTTTCATTCTCAGTTTGTGTGTCTCTTAACTTGGGTGTGTGGATTTTTTTTCCAGTAAGTTTGCTGTTGTTTCCTTTTCAGAAGAGGCCTTCTTCCTTCTCCTCTTTCTTTCTTCTTCCTTCTCTTTCTTTCCTCCTTCTCCTCTTTCTTCTTTCCTTCTCCTGGTTGAGGTAGTGGCACACATGGAGGTTTGGGTTTTTATGAACTGCTCTCCATCCCCTCCAGAAGGAGAGCACCTTTTTTCCAGCCCTCTCAGCTATGTAGTGCGAGTAGCTGAGTGCAAAGGGTAGAAAACAGCTTAAAAAAAAAAAAGGTCAGTAAGAGACTGAGGGAGCACTTCACATGAAAATGTCAGCAATGAAATGGAGATTTATCAATTCTAGTGCCCTGTATAAACAGACATGAGGAATTGTAGCTGGTCACTTACGACCATGTAAATTTAATTAAATTGGTATTGCTTGCAGGAAATATAGAGTATTGAATATGACAATTAGTGGCTCTTTCTGCTCTTTTGGAAGAAGGAAGCAAGCAGAAGGCACGGGGAAATGGCACTTAGATCATAGTGCATTACCCTTGTCAGTCACAGACAATTAATACAAATGAGCCATCAGCGTTTGAGTTCAATTTTCTATCAGCTAAAATACGAGCTGGGGCACTTGGCCGTGCCTGCTGGGAAAACTAACCACACAGGATGCTGCTGCCTGTGTTCTGCAGTGTGTGTGTGTACGTATGGCCAGCAAGTCTAAGCCAGTTCTATAACATCCTTTAGACAGGACAGGAGGGACAAGAAGTGTAACAAGTGCAGCAGAGGGTTTGCTGGCAGTGCTCCCATCCTCCCCAGCACGGCGATGCTGCTGCCTCGCAGGAGGGGCCCATTTACATCTGGAGTGGTTCAGAGGTGGTTAAGTGACAGCTCGTGAAGTTGGGCTCTGTTAAATGGACAGGTCTGGGTAACGGGCACCTAAAATTTTTAAGAGCTGGCTGAGCTACTCTTTGGATCATTAATGTTTATTTTTAATAAGTCTTGGATCGCTAGGGAAACTTCGGTAGGCTGGATGAAAACTCATGTTCTGCCATTATTTAAAGAGGGCAAATGGGATGACCCGAGTAATTATAGGCCTGTCAGAGGAGTATTCAATCAATATGTGTTTCATACCGCAAAATGTAAGGTCGTACAACCAAGAATAATGAATGTAGCTGATACTTGCAGGATAGGAGATCTTATCCTGAGCATCAGTGTACAAGAGGAAATGGCTGAATAAGTCTGGAGAGAGCACTGCTCTTTCTCTCTGCTCCTGGGGAAGGCGAGGCAGCGATGCTGCCATCCTGTTCTGCTGCTCACAACTTACAAAGCCAGCTGAAAATTCAAGGGGAGTTCAGAGAAAAAAACAGCTGAATAATTAAAAGGTTTGCAGTCCAGCCATATATATATGAAACTGGCGTTATGTTGAAGCTGCAGGGGAAAGTCAAAGGACTTTCCCAGTTGATCTGTAATGATTCATACTGGGATATCGGTGGCAGAAAATGCAGTGACTGCAGCTTGGACTTGGAGAGCTCAGGCTAAAAACAGTGTGCATCAGGCTCATTAATTATTGAGCGGATAAATTAGTATTGCAGCAAATCTCCTCCACTGAGTTTCTCTGTGATAATCTCTATTTGTTTTATAAAGGTATCTTCCCTAGTCCAACCATCGCCCATGGCCTTTGAACTGGGAATGACCTTGGCTGGTCTTTTCCTGGTTCAGGACTGCAGCTCGTGGCCACAGGGGTCAGAAGAGCTTTGCTGGTGACTCTGATGGGTTTGGGCATGGGGTTACCCCCTCGGTGCATCTCGCTGTAGGACCTCTGCAGTCAAGGGAAGGGAATAAGAAACGTACATCTGCAACAAAATGGGAAATTGGTAGTCAGCCCTTCAGAGTGCCAGGATCTTCCTGACCACCAGGCTCAGGGGTGATGTGTACATAAGCTCCTCTATTATTTGTAGCTGTCTAAATGCAGGCTAAAGGCTATTTTTTGAAGGCACAGTGTAAATCTACCTTGAGTCCTATTTTTAGCATCTTTACAGGAGGTCAGAATGCACAGGTGTCTACAGACTCTGCAAAATCTAAAAATGTTTTCCAGGTATAGCATTTTCTAAATTACTGTGGAAAACTCACGCTCTTCCAAGTTTTTAAGCAACCATTGAAATCCTGCATGGCCCAGATTCCTTTCTAGCTTCCTTTCATTGCTAAATCAATTGATTTCATCAGTAACACTACCTGCCCTGTGTTTCATCTCTAGTTATTTGTTGGATCTTCTGTATGAAAATACTGTACAGTACGATTTGAACATTTATAATGCATTTACGAAGTTAAAAATAACGTTAAGGATGTTAAAAGTATATAAAGTAATGTTAGAAAATAACCACCAATGTCTTTATGAAAAAAAAAAGTCATGAGAATCCCACAGTCCTGGAGGTACTTTGTTTGGAAGAGATTCCAAGATGGCAGAGTAGGACTATTGTTTGGGTACAACTCTCCTGATTTTCCACGTGAAGTTAAGGTGAAATGGAAAAAAAGAAAATCTGTGGTGGGAATAAAGGTGTGTCTGACAAATTTCACCATTAATACATATATTTAAGTATATATATTTTTTCAAGTGAAATTTTCATTTGGAAGAGTACACATGACATTTAGGTTTGGAGTTTGAATCAATATCCACTGTTTCTGAAAGATCAAAACTAAATGAAGTCCTTCAAATCTTTCACTGGGGAAAAATACAGGTCTCATGTTTAGTAGCACACTTCCACTCTCCCCCAGGTTTTCTGCCATCCATTTAATTCCTGGGCAGGTGAAATTTAATATTGATATTTCTCCCAAAATAGGCCAATATTTGTCTCCTAGCTCTAGCTACTCGTAAAGAAACACTTCAGGAGGCTGAAGTCCCTCGGTGCAACGGACAATCATCCCAGTACAGAGCTGTTCTGAAGGGAGCAATGCTCCGAGCGGCTTTGACAACCCATTCGTCTCTCTCCTGCTGTGTTGAGGTTACACCTTGCTGCATTCTCTAGAATGTATTTGTTTCCAGAACTTCACTTTCGCAGACTTTCCTTTGACTTTCCCTATCCTTTTATTTCTTCCAAATTGCAGATTTTCTCCTCATTCTTTCAAACAGCAAAACTTTGTAACTTTGCTTATTATCATATTTGTAAGGTTATTATAATATTTACTGTAGACCTTCATACTCAAAGTGTTTGTATGGAGGTCTACTAGAATTAACATATATCTGGGAGTCTAATTTGGCTCTTCCTCATGACTGGTAAATCAATTTCTGCTTATGTGAAGTTAATGAGCCTGATTATCAATGCTCCTTTGGCTAGTCGATGGAATTCCATTGATCTGGGTGGAACCATATCAAATCTATCAGTTAATTTCTAATCAACAGATTCCCGGTCAATGGAATATAATTGGTAGAACTGAATCACTTTCAACCCAAAACAATTAATAACTAACTTTTTTATTTTTCTGAGTATGCATAATTTCTTCAGATCTTAAAGCTTCTTAATGTGTTCCATAAAGGAAATGAACATTATTTTCAATGTTTTAGTTGTTTGTTTTTTTTTAATGAGGGCTTTTTTCTTTTGTACTGACAAAAGAGAGCATCTTTGCAACTGCAATGTTGTTTAATGGCATCAGTAATGTTCAGAATATCATTAATTGATATGATTTTGTCAATTGTAGCCAGTTGGAGTTAAAGAGGAAAAGAATTTGTTCTTTGGCTGGATGACATTGTACTCTGCTTCCAAGTCCTCAAAAAGATAAAATACAGTGTGTAACTATTTTAATGCTTTCAAATGTGCTTTCCATAATGAAGCAAAACCAGAATCAACGAGCAGCCAATGTTCAATTTTTGTAAAACTTATGGAAGTCACTTTTCTAAAGGGTTTATAATGAAATCTTCATTATTGTAAAATGCACATATTTTGAGCGTTGTCAGGCTGACTTTCATTGGTGTTCGTGCTAACATATATTAATTGACAAATGACTTTGAATTACACGGAGCTGTAATTTCATGTAGGGGTTCTGGTTCTTATATGAGTCACTTGGGAGTGAATTATCAGAAACTAAATATGAAATTTTGATCATATAACCTGATTTGTTCTCTTCTTTAGTATCATGTATACTTACGAGGAACTATAGCCAAGGGAAACAGATGAAACAGAGATTTCTTAGCAGTGAATATTGACTGCCAGTACATGATTTTCAGAGAAACATCAGTCACAGAAGAGCACTGGGAGCCACCTGCAGCATCTCTCTATTATGGCCTTTGAAGCCGTGATGTTTTAGAGCTGTAAGTGGAAGATCAGGGGGATAGGAGTGGAGGGATATGTCTCTGTGTGCTGGTTACCATCAGCATGTTCTAACATGGCATCCTCTGCTGTGTGCTAGGATGAGCTAGGGGGCTCCTCTGTTGGATTAAAATTGTGAAACTTGTGTTCTTCAGTGAAAACCTAGCAGAGAGAGCAGCCTGGTGCTAGGAGGAGAAAGAGCAAAGAGCAGAATCCCAGCCCTGGGACCCTGACCTGCACTGAGCTGAGCAGCAGGGCCAGCACCACCTCCATCTCTTGCTGCTCCAGCAGCATCTCCTGGGGAGCACTGCACAGGCGATGAAAGCACACATGCAGGCATGCAGCTCCAGCTCAGAGGCTACAGCCACATAGTTTTTTAGACATGAATGTATCCCTTATATTTTATTCTCTCCTGGTTATTATTTTTATCATTGCCATTTTCCCTTGAAAGTGGTAATTATTTTATGTTCATGCTTCAGCCTTTATCAATTGATGCAATCATAGCTTTGAATGCTACAGAAGAATTCCACTGAGGGCAATATCTCTTTGTGGCCAGCATAAATGCAATGAGAGGAGTCCTGTGTGGGGACTGTTTATTTTTCTGATTTGCTGCCTAACGAGTTATCTGAGTTGCGCTCTCATTTTCAGAATAACTCTTTTTTTTTTTTTGTATGCGATACAAATGTGTAATTACAAATCTTAGCAGTCTTCTTAATAAGGATTTAGTACCCAGGAATATGGAACAAGGAGGAAATAGCAGTTACATTTTTCCAGTCACTAGTTTTCAATGTTTAGGCTGAAGTATGCTAACAGAAATATTATTGATTAGCTTTCAGGGTAAAAAATTAGGTATGTTTGCACAGATACGTTCAGCATCATTGTCTATTGACTAAACGTAGTAATGATAGATAAGATACAAGTGTGATAAGCATATCTTCTTGACTGAAGCAATGGCCTTCATTAACTTTAATAATGAAGTAAGTGTACTAACACTCAAGTCCTAGAGCCCTTCTGCATAAGATTTGAATCTTACAGTCTTACCTAATGCAAGCTTTCCGACAATATATCTTCAGTAAAACATGCCTCATGCTGCTGTGAGAGACAGCTCGCTCAGGGAAACAGAGCAGAGAAGGAAAGAAACTACTCGCAGGAGCAACTTTGGCAAAGCATGAGAAAAACATGTCTCTTTCACATTAATAATTGATTATTGAGTTTACTTTCACAATTGGTTAGAAAATGTGAATGCCACTTCATTTTCCTGGGCAGCTCTGCTTTCTGAGGTGGTTGTTCTGTGCTTTAGTTGTATGAGACCCTTCCCGTGGGTCATTTAAATCATTGCTTCCCAGTGTGAGCACGAGTAGCGAGTGTGTGCCTGTGGTGGGCTGACTATTGGCTGCAGTGCAGCAAGCAGCAATAAACACACTCAGATGGATTTTGGCACTTTATTGGATGAGAGTCCTGTTTCTGAGTCTTTAAATGATTAGCCTTCGTTGAAGGGTTCTAACTTAATTCTGGAGGTTTGGGGGTCGTTGCTTTGAGATTGCAGTTCACACCAGCTCTTCACACCTTAGAAGTGCGTATTTAGGCCCAGGTGATGTGTTCACCTTGTGGGGGTATTCACTGTGTTGCAATGAGGTTGCCTGGGCCAGCTCCATTCCTTCTGGAGTTTCCATGCAGAGGAATTTGGCTCGTTCCTGTGATGAATTAATGGGCCAAAAAGATGAACTGCTTTAATCATAATTGCATGTTCATGAACCAAATTTCAATATCTTTAAGTGCAAGAGATAATAATAATTGCAAAAGTCATATTGCAGAGAGTGATTTCAGTCTCTAAAATCACTCTGAAAAGACAACCCCACTCAACCAAGTAATTTGTGTGGCTGCATAAATATTCCCTGTGTTCCTTAAAGCATTTCTTTTTCTCCTGAAGTCTGCAAATTACGCTTTCATGAGATGCTGTACAAACTAACTACTACGTCTATTCAGAGTATGATAATATCTCCTCGCCTTCGAATGAAATATTTGACCCTTGAGAATCTGGCGGTATCTTGCCTCATAAAATACCCGAAAATTGAGTAAGATCTTAAGCTTTATTATGTACGTATAATACTAGTACCTGTGGGATTATGTGTAGTAACCTTATTTACAGAACCTTAAGATGTATTTGCTGAATATAATTTAGGCTAGGACAACTGTGGAACATGTGTTTATAATCTCTTTTTCTTGTGAGACTTGATCTGCAAAATATCCCAGAGCTCTTATCTCAGGCAAAGTACGCACATCTCCAGCACAAGCTGAGCACACCTTCAAATCCTAACATTTTGCAGCAGCAGGCATAAAACCTGCACCTGGTGCAATGTAGTAAGTCAGTCTCCTGGGCTGCATTGTGTCTAAGTCCTTTTTTTTTTTTTTTTCTAAATGCAAAGAAATTGTAAAGAAATGTAGCTTCTCTTGTAAAACATACGTCGTGGATGCTGCAGCCATAGTAACACTTCTGTAGAAGCTGGAATAGGGCCATGAATTTTCAGGTACCAGAGAAATCCTTTCGAGACCTAATGCTGATGAAAAGAGTGAACTTCCTTCCAAAAGTGCACTGCCTCTGATCTGGAAGCAGAACTTCCTCTGGCGAAACATTAAAGGAGCCACTGTCCTCAGAAGCACGGCCCAGGGAGGGATTCCTCACTGGGCTACGGCCACACGTGAGACCATCCCAAAATGAAATCCAGTCCCCAAGGAAGAAAGGGAAAAAAAGCAAACCACATACAAACGATAAGAGGGCCTACATTTCACTGCCAACCTGGGAACGGATTTCATAGCCTTACTTTGCGGGTAAGTTACAGAATCTGTTTCTCAGAAGATGTATACGCCTTAACTGCTCACTCTGGCAGAGATTCCTCTTGGCCAAAATCTGGATACCGGCTAGGGCTTCGCAAAGTGTCCTGGTGTTATTCATGGGGATGCTGACTTGAAACATTTGAGATGTAAAGGGCAAAGCAGCTTTTATCTCAGAAGAGATGGGGGTTTCCAAATATTTTATTTTTCATCTGATCCTCCTAGGAGTTCCTTTCACAGATAAATAGAATTATAGAATCATAGAATCCTTAGAGTTGGAAGGGACCTCTGAGGGCCATCTAGTCCAACTCCCCTGCAGTGCACAGGGACACCACAGCTAGAGCAGGTTGCCCAGGGCCTGATCCAGCCTGGCCTTGAATGTGTCCAGGGATGAGGCATCAAGCACATCACTAGGCAACCTGTTCCAGTGCCTCACCACCCTCACTGTAAAAGATTTTTTCCTTATATCTAAAATATTCTAAAATATCTAAAACTATTCTATTATGTCTCAGATTGAAGCATGCAAAGATGATCGCTTTGGTCGTTTTTGTTATTTTTCTTCATTAAGCAGTTCTTAACAGACCTTTTAAGGAGCTGAAGCAGAATCCGTGTCCAATCAAACTGATCAGCATTTTGGGGCATGGCTTTTCAATCACAGCATGATCTGCAGTCATTTAAAGTAACTTTATACAACAGAGCTGTTTGGATTATTCCCCAAAGATTATCTGCAGGATCTTGAAGAGCACTTTGGATAGCTCAGAAATCTCAGCACTATATATATTTTTCATTACATTCCCACTGCTTTTGTAATGTTTCTAAAGTGTCAGTGTTGGGTACAGTAATAGAAAAGGATTTGCAGTTTACTTCAGTGGGATAGCAGTGCTGTCTAAGCTAAAATTAAAATAGACTTCACTTATCTGTGGAACTAAATATTTAAATGTGCTCAACAATCACTCATGTCAAGCATCCGTGTTTGCATTTTTTTTTCCTTGTGCAAATGCCACCAAAGCAACGTTTTGTGGCAGCAAGTAGCTTTGCATTAATGACAGCAGTCCTTCTTCTATCTGTGGTATTATTTAAAGTGAGGTTGAATTATTAGTTATTCAGGGCAGTGCACTTGTTGGGAAGAAGGTAAGTGGGGAGAAGGAAAGGGGAGGTACATGAGCTGCCTGGGAAGCTCACAATTGTCCTATGGAGCACTTGTATTCCTGGTGTCTTGTATTGATTCCTTCCACTTGGAACCTTCCATTTCCTTACGCTCAGCCCATTCCCAATCAGTTGCATGAGCTATCAGTGACAAAAGCCTTATTTATTTTCATCAGTATCAAACACTACAAATACAGGTGAAAAATCAAAGACTTTAACTTCTGGACAAAGTGTGCAAATTTTATTATTTGACTCAGTTGTTTCTCCAGGTCTGCTTCTATGGGCATGGGGAAGCTCTTGGTTGGCCCCGTGCTGGGTAATTCAGGAAGAGCTCCACAACATCAGTGGGCAGCAACTAAATGAAGATGGCAGTGGAAATCTTACCTCAGTTTCCAGAGAGAAAGCCTCATTAAGGGTCACTGAAATGAGTAACGTGTCAATGCTTCTCATGAATTGTACTTACATCACTCAGCAGCTTCATTTCAAAGTATGTATCTGTTTGAGAGTACAGTTTAAACCTGAATAATATGGGGTGGATGTGAAGCAGGACATTTAGAAGGCCTACTCCTGTGAAGAGAACAAATTCTCCTGAATTCGTATCTTTTTTTTTTATTATTTTTAACAGGGATTATCTTTGAAATCTTTCCCATCAGTTCACTCCACATTCCAATTTCAGCTTTATAACACCCCTCACTGTGCAAGTCTTGGCAGGAAACTTGCCCATCTTGCAGAGCTTTGCATGAATAATTCATTTAAGTGTCATGCTGATTCACAAAAGGTTGGAATATTTCTTTGGAGAGAACGTTTAATAGGGTTCTCCCAAACAACACAAAATAGATCTTTGCACGAGTTTTATGGGGTAGTATCTCTTAAAAGGTTTTGCACAGTCGAGGATTTAATGAACTGAAAACCAAAACATACAGCAGTCCCTTCTACCTATTTGCTGCCTAGGTTGTAGAATGGAGATGAAGCTGCTGAACTGGGATCAGAAACTTGAATCTGTCAGATCTGAAGGCATAGGCAGAAGTTCGGGAAAATCGATACAGCTCCTGTTTGGCTGCCTATAGTCATATCTTCATTTGGGTGATACTATATGACAAAGATAAAGACAGAGCATGAAGCAGCACTTTGGCTTATTTTCCAAGCCAACAGAAAAGATACAGCTTCTGCAAAACACGGTTGTTCTGAGGGGCTCCCAGCTTCACTGTGTCCCAGACATTGTGTTAAACAAGGCATAGTTTAACCCATCAGATTGAGGCACCTAGGTATTCTGACCCCTCTGAAGAAAGAGCTAGTTATGTGTCAAATAATGGGTATTTAGAAGTCAGTGAAGCTTACTGGAATGGAGGATATATATATTTTTTTCCTTTTGAAGAAAACTTTTAAACAGGTTTCAGTGATCCCCAGCTCCTCCTTTTTCACAAAAGAATCTCCATCTAAGAGACTGGTTTGAAGTGGGGAGCCCCATGGAATCTTTCAATGGACCTCAGCCCATTTTATTTTTGTTAATGCTGTTTTTAGCATTATTACATTTTTTTAATGGGAAATATTTTGCCCCCCCTCAAAAAAAAAAGAAAAAGCTAAGCCATAACCAGTCATTGCCATTAGAATACAGCATCCCATCAATCTTGTTGGTGTTTGCAGGAACAAATTTCCATGTGTTTTTGGCAGCTTTACAATTGGGATAAAATACTTTGTGTTGCTTGGGGGATGGGAGGCCATCATATTTCCAGTAGTGCTATATGCTGTGAAGAAAAGTAGCTCTTAAGGGAAGTGTTCTTGGCATACAATTGGATCTCATTATTAAATGAATTGACCAGACAATCGTTATATTGTTGCCATTTCATCAGAAGAATTTGGCCTCAAATCTAAATGAGGGCATAAGCTCTTGTTGGTGTTGAAGTGGTTGCACAATTCAGTAGAGCTGAGTGTAGAGGTTACTGGCCTCACCTTGCCAGCAGTGAGCAAAGACGAGGAGACAGCAAGAGCCCTCTGGGACTTCCATCTGTCATGCAGTGACTTTGCCCTCTACATTCTTTCAAAGCTGGAGTAAGCTACAAGATTTCTTTCAAGCCTGCACTTTGAAATGAGGTAGGGAGTTTCCTCTCAAGTTTTCACCCAGCAGTGCTGGAGCCAGCTACTCAGGAAGCTGCACAACCTCCATCCTTGGAGATCTTCAAGACTTTGCTAGACAAACTCATGGCTGACTATGAGAGGGGAAATGATGACCCCTTATGGCCCACTCCAGCCAAGATCTGTATGGATCCACAAAACCTTCAAGGTGAGGATCCTGTAGGGTTTCACTGAGGCTGTGAACAACACCCAGCTGTACAGGACAGGTCATGGCAGGTAGATAGGGATCCTAAAGTGTAGCTCTTTGACCTTCAGTGCAAACATGCCAATAGAGCTAAGCAGGTGGGCTGCCTGTGTGCCTGGCTCACCCACCTTGAGGATCTTGCCTGTTTCACAGTCCAACTTGCAGCTCAACAGGCTTGAAGGCTTACACACTGATTACTGCTGAAATGCCTTGCTACACAGCCATTGCTCCTCATAGTGCCTTCCTGGGAGCTCCCTTAAGGATTATATGGGTGAGTGGTGGTTTTCGGTATTTGTGAAGTAGTTCTCATAATCAGGATCTAAAAGAACAGAATTTCTTAAACTAGCTGATTATTTTTTTTCTTTTTCCTAGTTATCGTTTTGTTGAAATTAGTATTGTAATTGCTTTCTCTGCAGACTCTATAACTTCATGCACTCTCGGTTATAGAGAGGACTATGGATGATGGGTGACTAATGCTGCTTAGTTAGGGATTTTTTAAAAATAAATACAGAATCTGTCAATCCATTTTCTGTCAGTGAGAGAAACAGCTCCTGCTTTCACAGCCTTTTCCTTCAGGGGATTCTGTCTTGGGAAGTACTGTAATAGGCAGAAGTATGGGTTTTGACTTCTTTGGCAGTTTTCACTCTGTCCTTTGCAAATACCCTTGCAGTTTTCAGATAACATGTATAGGGGCTGAGATGTGCACTGCCTACCAAGGAACAAAGCCGAGCAAACTTCTTGCAGTGTCACTGGCCATCGTGTGTCAAGTCAATATCCTCTAATTTTATAACGAAGGATAATAAAAATTGGACAAACAATGTCTGTACCCTGAGCAACTCAACTCAGCTGTACTGATTAGGATGGTGCTTCCTGGCTTTAAGTTGGCTGGCAGTCTGTCCCTGATTGCTTAAAAAAGTGGCCAGGTGTGTGAGGTTGCATGTGTACACCCTTAGCAAGCAGCTTGCCAACAAGTTTTCCTATCAGTAGCTCAGTGATCAATTAATTCAGTTCAGATTCCTCTACAAGGTTCAAGGGGATACTTTTTCATTTTACTTTTACGAATATACAAGATTTTCTTTCCTTGTGATTAGCACCTCTCTCCTCAAGCATTTCTCACATTTCCTCACCATGTGAGCTTCCTGTTAGCCACCGTTTAAAATGAAAAAGAAGCAGTCTGCTTTCCAAACCTTAAGGATCGGCCTCCTCTGCTTAAAAAACTGGTTGTGGGCTAGAGGGTGCAAGGGCAGCATGAGCAATAGGGATCCAACCAGAAACTTCCATGACCTAAATGAAGCATCTCCCTCCAGATGTCAGAACAGTGAATAAATGTTTCATAAAACATTGCTTTCCAGGTCAGGCCGAAAGCATGATTCCTATGTTTGTGCTCTAACCCTTGCTATTTAGTGAGCCCCATCTATCCATGCTGCTCTGAACGCTCTGAGCACATATCTACAAGTTTAGCAGCTGGGGCAGAGCAGTGGCTGCTGACTGGGCTCTGCTGTCTGTAAGGGAGGGGATGAAAGCACTGAGAATTTTACAGTGCAACAGAGGAAAACAGATGGTGCATGGCTGCATTTAGAAGGGAGGGCACGAAGCCAAAATTAAGCTCGTGGGGTGAAAACCTTTTCTAAGTATTGACCCTTACAGCTTTCTTCAAGCGCTGGCTGCTTTACCTACAGGTGAGGGGAAAAGCCCATTACTGCTGCCACAGCCTGAAAACCAGAGAAGCTTTGATTATTTGTGCTCATATTCCACCACTAAGCAAAGATGCCTGGCGCTGAGGTTTTGCTGTATGCGAGATTCATCCATGTGCTCCACACTGGCACCCGCGATGGTGGTATTGCAGGAGCTGCAGCCCAGCCTCAGCTCGCCCTGCCCATTGTTAGGGAGCTGAGCAGAGCTGCTCACCACGTGCTTTTAAGTGGAGCATGCAGATTGTCAGCAAATTCTGCTAACAAGTGGCGGAATTTATGTGCTCATGGACTAGTCACCACGTTGGAGATTTATGGTATTCTCCTTTCATGCTGTGCTGTTGCTGCTGCTTTACAATTAGAGGGAAGCTGGCATTAAAAACATCTGCTACTCATGTTGGTCCATAGTTGCCAAACTTTTTGCTCTCATTCTGCCAAGTAGCACCTTGCCAGCAGTACCGTTGTGCTTAAATGTTAGCTCTGTGCTTGCAGACATTAGTGCCACTGAATCAGCACTAATACTGACATTTCACTTAGGGAGGAAAGGATTTGTGAGGAAGCAGCACCTTCAGGAGCTCAATTAGCCTGGAAGAGCAAAAAAATAATATAGCATGTCCTACCCAAGAGCACAGTGGGAAGTGACATCCTGTGTTTTCCTGAGATTTCCCAACAAATGGTCTGGGCATGGTGCTCCAGAACTGAGCTGGTGACGGACTGGGCTGTGCCACTGACAAGCCAGGGCACACGAAGCCCTGGCATGGGGGTCCCAATCACATCCACAAGCACAAAATCTCCTGCTGTTTGTAGCCTCAATTTGTCCACTAAGCTGTGCTTTTGTGAGCCCTCCTTGCTGTGCTGAGATGCACCAGGTGGGCGGCAGGCTGGGCTGAATGGAGCACAGTCACTGAGACAGGGTCCTGGCATGCCCCATCCCAGCAACCCTTTCATGAGTTTTAAAATGGTAGAGTTAGATCTATTTCTATATCTTTATCATTAGATACTGAAACTAAATGATCTTTAAATTCCCTTCCAACCTAAGCCATTCTGTGCTTCTGTATAGGATTCAGCAGCCGTTCACTTCCACTCCTCAGTCTAACGGTGAGGGATTTTTCTGATTGCTCCCTAACGTGAACACCCCACTGCCATGCGTGCAGCCACACACTCTCACCGCGCAGAGAGAAGAACGGAGGCAAAGCGCTCCAAAAGGCGTGTGAGCAACACGAGTGCTGACCCTCTATCTTGGAGCTACGTGTTGAGACCAAGCGCCTCTAGGGATAACTACAGACGTTCAGCAGCCCATATGCGAGGGACTTTGCTTTGACCCCTGTAATATGTTACGGACATATGGAGAAGCGCGTCCCGCCGCAGGGCTGTGTGATGCTGCGGAAGGCAAGGGGTGACACGGGGACACCTGCCAGCACGGAACAGCCAGCGTGCCCCCGCCAGCTGCTGCAGGAGGTCATGCACAGGCGCATACAGTGAGTACCAAAACGTGCTTCTTTTCTCATTCCCGTACAATATAAGAATGATGAACAGCGGACCGGGGTTTGTCTCTCAGTAATGCAGCATGCAGTGTTCCTCGAGGCTCCCAGATGGAAAAGGTTTTGGTGCTTTTTTTTTTTTTTTTTTTCCAAAAGTTGGCTGAATCCTATTGATTCATATAAGCTGAAAGTTTGGGCTGACACGAAGTAGGAATTGAATGTAAACAGTATCGATAGGCCTCCAAAAACTGCTACGTGCATTCTTTTTATTCTCGTGGAACAATCCCTTCCTTCCTCCAGGCAGCACTTAGCTGGGCTGCCGTCAGATTTCCCAGCCATTGGATTTTTCCTCTTTTCATAACTGTTCTGTGTTCTTGTTAAGTGCAGTTCAGTTGTTTAAACAGACGGACTCCAATTGCTTTCCTGCAGCTTTGCACCTTTTTGGCATTCCCTTGGTTGCGGGTATGACCCTATGTGTGCTGGCAGCCCCAGGCATAGCTGCACGTCCAGCTGAGGCAGAACGGCCCTTCCTCCTGCACCTGAGGGATGCAGTGACACCTGGCAGCTCTCTCAGGTTCTGTCCCACGTCAGCATTTTGGTTGTCGTCTAAACAAGGATATCAGCCTACATTGCGTGTGCCATTGCAGATAGGAAGGGAAAAGTCCAGCGTTTTATATGTCACTTTGTTGGCATAAGAAGAGCCACCAGTAAGCTTTTGCTCATGTGTTTTTGCATCCATGGGCTGGGCTGCGTGTTTTACTCACCTGCTGTGTCTGCTTACCCCGTGAGTAGCCAAGTGCCGTGGCATGGGCTGTTCAGGTATTTTGTCGGCACAGGGCGGTGCTGCTACGTGGGGCTGAGGGTTCAGCACGTGCATCATTTCTCCCTTTAGATGAGAAGCTGCGTATTTTGGCTGCGCTGGGAGCGGGTACGTGCAGGCAGCGAGCAGCAGAGGGCACTGATCCGACAGCAGTCGGGGGAAACTGCCGTCATCTTCAGCGCAATCTAACGGGGACCGAGATTAATCTGCTAATATCCTCCCGTTCGTTTTTTTTCTCCTGTATCAGTGCTAATTGCCAAACAAGTGACAACTTTTTTTTTCAGTATATTACCCTGGTACATTGTGCACTGTTGCTGTAGATACGGTTGTTTGCGAATTTGCTACAGACTGCTCTCTGAACTCCAGAGGTTTTGTGTTGCTTCTGCATGTATCAATGCAAATAAATGGAGGCTGCAATTTCATCTATATCAAATTCACCCTACACGCTATTTAAAGCAGTCTAAACATCAGAAGCTGTGTGGTGGAATATTCCACGGGGGTTATTTTATTTATCACGGTTTACTTTCAAATAAACCTGTCGCCTTCCTTTGGCTTTATTTCCCTCCAAAAGACGCATTTTTCTCACGAGTGGAGGTGGCACTTTGTTTAGCTTTTAACTGTGCGCTCACAGCCGTGTTTAAGAAATGCTTTACACCCCTTGTCAGCGAGACTGGTAAATAAACCAGGTCTGAGGTTTGGCAGAACGAGCAATCACCAGCCTGCATAAGGTGCTGGGTTGCTACAAACCAAATTCCTATTGCCTTTTATGTAGCAGCGTTACTAAGAGCATTATAGAAAACATGACTATCTCCCGCAGCATTTTCTAAGATTGGGCTAATTTGCTGTTTTTAGAAGAGCTTTGAATGAAAGGAACTTACTGCTGAAGGCATGATTTAGATGTTTACCGAACATCAGGCCCAAAATAGAAAAGGGATCTGATTCTTTGCTCTCTGGGATTGCTGACCCCAATGAAGGCATGAAGGTGGGACCACTGAGGATAGCCCTGCTTTCTCTTTCCTGATCAATGCAATACAATAATTAAAATGTTTTGAATGGCTGGAAAGGGGTTGCCCCTCCCTCCCCCAAGTATACTCTGTGTTTAGTGTTGGTACTGCAAAACTCCTGTCTAAATACAGTTTGTACTGTTAGGAGACGGCAAATCATCATTGAAGGACTTACCTCTCTAACCTCATTATGAGCTTCAGCAGAACAATCCCAAATTAATGCTGTCTCACCTGGCTGTGGGTGCTCACTTAAAGTCTTCAGCCTGATCAGTCTGAGAGACATCATTTTCAGTGATGGGTATAGCATTTCCCCATCAATAGATAATGCATCTTTGTGAGTGCTGAGCACTTTTCCAAATACAGTATTCATATTGCACGGTCACTCTTCCGCATGTATATTTAATGCAAAGAAGTTAAAACTAAATTTGGTGTCAGGTTTTGCCGGCCTTTTCCTCGCTGCTTTATGAGTTCTGCTTCACCCCATCAGTATGAAGAAGGCTGGATTTTGTTCTTAATTAAATTTGCCCATCTGACAGAGAAAGCCCGTTCATACTGGTGAATGTTAAGCGGGATCTGGCGTCATTTCAGACCAGGATGTCACAGGTCAGTGTTAATCTGTGGCGGCTTTCTGGTTTGTTTGTTTGATTTAGCCTTATTTAGCAAATGCCTCAGAAGGGTTTCTGAAATGGAATTAGGTCTTCTCAAGGGAGGTCAAAGCGAGCTCCCCAGGGAGATCCCTGGTTTTAGGCTGTGTTTCAGCTTTCTAGTGGCGTAGGGATACAGCCCCAATTCCCTGCTGTGTGCAGTTCTGCTGGGCACCTGCTCTGCCCAAGTTACGTCCTGCTGCAGGGCCCAGTTCCTGCTGAGCAAGGAATGCACGTCATCTCCTAAGTTATAGCTGTATACTGTGTTAATGAGAGAGAAGCAATGGCTGCTGAAATGTGTAACGTTACCCACAACCCAAAAAGCTGTGCTGTTCAGCTGTGGGCAGGAGGGACAGCGAGCCCAAGTGAGCATTGCTTGAAGTGCCCTTCTACTGCATGTTCATAATGTCTGAAAAGAAATCTAAAACAGAAAATAGAGTAAAATAGAACTGTTAAACTAATGACGCTAAGCTAGGATAATAGGGAGCGGTTGTTCAAAGAGGAGGTCTTTGCTCTGAGGCTAGACTGCTGTGAGCAATATGGGATCTATCATTTCCAGTGACAGGTGCAGAAAACATACCAATGTCTTCATCCTTACATCCCTGAAAAATAAAAGTTAGCTTTCCTTGCCAGCCTGGCTTCCATATTGCAGAAGCCAAACATAACACTAGGAATAATTGCTTTAGCCTTTAGTTTTGAGTGGAGTTTCTTCTTTTTCTCTGTCAAGCAAATAGAAACAGCACTTGTAGTAGTTTAACGTACACTACTGTATCGAAGAAGAAAAATTCAATAGAGGTGAAGATAACTTCTGTCAGCAAAGAAAAATATATTTTTTTATACAATCTATGCTAAACTTTTCTTTGCAATTGTTGAGAAATACAAAAAATCTATGCATCACACTCTTGGCTGGTAGTTGATGGCTTTAGCCTTCAGTTTTTCCGTCTGTTGTCTTACTAACAACAGCAAAAATGTACAAGGTAAGCTGTTGTATCAGTAAGGGTAGAGCAGCAGAGTTCCCATGCACCTCATTTTACAATCTGCTTTGACATGAAGCGAGAAACGACTGAGCACAACCTTTACTGCAATAATTGGATTTTTGCCATCAGGAAAAGCCTGTTACAATTGTGTCCTCTGAGAAATAATACACTTTTAGGTTTATAGAAACTATTCTCTGTAACTCAAACTCCAGCAAGAGAGATGTGAGGTGCATGGGCTGGATCCTTACACATCAAGTATTGACCTGTCATTGCTCTGTCAGTAGCACTGGTTGGTTTACACCAGCTTCATCTGAAAATCATTTTGTGAGACACGTCTTAAAAGCACAGACTAATTTTAAAGCGATCTCCTTAGTCCTCCTCTTTTTATTTTGTTTACATTTTTGTTGTTGGTGCTTCAGCTCATGCTGTTTTGCTGGTGAATTTGTTGCTGGTGAATTTGGTGCCGGTGTGGAACTTCTTCACAACTCCATTTCAGCCACTGAAGCAATAGAGGAGGATCAGCAGAGACAACTGCAGAGCAGCCCTTTCTCAAAGGAGAGCGGCCTCAGCAAATCCTGCTGGATGCCAAAGGCTGGGACACCTGTGCCACATGCACCTGCAAGGACAGAGCTGCTGCTGGAAAGCAGTACATTCAAGACTGGTGTTGGTGCCAGAGGAACAGACTGAGATGGATCCCAAATGCCAACAGGAACTCTGCATCTGAGCATCTCTGCTGACAAACCCGGTGAGGCCAACCATTCATGTCTCAATGTGTGCAACACGTTGTCTCTTCAGCGTTAAGAAAACTATAACCATAAAATTATACCTTAGATGATATACTCTCTGTGTTTCCCCAAAGTAAGGTTTCTGAAGACTATCAGCTCTCTGAACTCCTCACCAATGGGTATTGGTGTGTATCTGATGATACACGTATCACATTCACACCTCTTCCCTTTGGAGCTCCCACTGGTATTAATGGCAGCAGGATTAGGCCTTGAATTATTAACAACACAAGATAATAGGAACCTGTTTTATTTAAGTACAACCACTGTGAGTTTGGAAGTGTGAGACGGTAGTGATGAGCCATTCTAAGTAGAGGGAGATGCATATTAAGTCAAATTGCCTTGTACTCAAAACCAATTTGAATTTACTTCAGACTTTGCATAACCTTCTTCTCAGTGCTATACAAATGTCTTGATAGACTCATTAAAATCTGGAAAACGGGAACGAGAATTATAAGACCAGAGACTCATGAAAGAGCTGAAATAAAAACCCATAACTGAAGTGTGAAGTTACAGAGCAGATCACTGAGAGTTTTAAGTTTCAATTTCTTTCTCTTTTGGGTTTAACACATACTAACTGTTACTGTACCATTTTTATGCAGTGAAACATACACATTTCAACCCATTTCCTCACCATTCTTTTCGCAGGGTGCTCTACTTGCGTGGCTGATAGTGGAGACCCTTACAATGTCATTGGTAGAACAAAAGACCGAATACCAGTAAATCTCTGTGAAATATTGATTCTTGCCCTTGATGATTTACCTCATCAAGGCATGTGTGCTAATTTGTTTTTCAGAGAGCTCCTCTGACTTGACACTAAGCACCATGTCACATGAGTGCATATGTCACCACCTGTCCTCATTCCCCTCCACATGGACAGTACCAATGGCAGCACTTCCCTGACTGCTGCACGACCAAACCCAAATTGTTTTCTCACATCTACTGTGCCACTGGGGTTAAAACTGGGCTCTGATCATTAAGGATACCTTGAAATGTGACTTGTATGCCGGTGAAAAATTCTCAGCTGAAACTCCTTTTTACACCCCAATTTGATAGAAAAAAAAATGAGGCTTTCCTTATCACAATTGTACAGTATGAAACAAATTGCTTCACATTATGATTCCCTCCACTTTAAATTGTCCCATTGTTTAGACTGGAGATGGCTGACAGTTTCTTCATTTATCTTTCGTGGTCTAACGCTGCAGTGGAAATATTCAAGGCATTAGGCTGGTGCTGATTTGTCAGCCTTGACCTTCCGCCACATTAGCTCATTGCAAACCTGACACTCTTCATTTCTCAGCTGTAGATTCTTTTCTGAGCTCTCTGAGTCAAGATTAGCCACCACTGTTTATGTGAAAGATGTATGGGCATGTATCAAAAGCTGACATATAGTGTTTTCTTTTTCACACCGGAACCTTTATTCACCAACCGGGTTCTGCAGCAGAAATGCATCTTACTGTTCTCAGCTCATAACAAAACTTAACTGCTATTTGTTTAATCTCTGATTTATGTTATAGACTTTGTCTGCCTTAATAAGAGCTGTTACACAGCAGACCAGCCTATACTTGAAATGAGCAGTGAGTTCATGCTATTTAGTGATCAGAACTACCCTGTGTGGGATATGATGGTGGTTTCCTCTAAAAGAAATGGACTCGTTCAACTTTAGATTCAGACTTGGTTTTAGGAGAGAACTGCCATTGTTGGAGCTGAATTCTTAGTAATCAGGCTTGCAAATCTTTTCCAATCTAGACGATATTATGATCCTATGATTTCAGCAGCATTACCCAAGTTAAAGTTGTTGTTTTACTTTCACTGAGTGGCAATGACAGTGTTATTTGATTCATAGTGTATGGAGCAAAAGTAAAACTATACGATCATTTCTTAAAAATTATTTTTGGAATTAGTGTGTATAATTGTGAGCCAGGAATATCTTTTAGAATGGAGCCAGGATCTCCTGCTTGGCAGCTGGGCTGAGTGATGAGCTGTAAGGAGTTACTGCTTGCTGCTTTTCAGAAAGTCTTTTCTAATTGAGGCTCCTACATATGAACAGGGAGTGAATGTGTTTTGGTCTGCTTGTGCTATTGCTACTCTTAGGCACTGCTGGTTGCCATCTAGAAACCCACCAGCATTGTGATAACTTGTTGAGATAGCATCTTTTGTGGAAAAGCACAAATAATAAAGGAAGGTTACTAGGATGATCAGGAAAGATTTGGGTGAGTCAGGATATGATTGGCAGTCTGCAGAAGCCTAAAATCCTATTGACGTTCAGATGCCACAAGTCCTGCTCATGTCTGCAAGATGAGTTTCTCATGAATCCGCACTGACTGTGATGATAACGTGTTGATCCTTATCCAGCGTGAGCTATCTACATCATCTTCTCCGACCGCTGAGCTTTCTGAGCAAACACTGCAGCTGAGGGACAAAAGTAAGGTTTTCAGGCTTGTTTTGGGAAGAATCTTTCTCATCCACCACTGCAAGCTGTAGAGGAGGTCGGATTCACCAACAAGTGTCTTCACCCTGCTCTGGAGCATGAGAAAACCGTGATTATCTGGCAGCCATTGGTTTACGTGTAGTGGGAGGTGAGGATGGTAATTCCTCTCAAGAACATTTCACATCTTTTCTCTACCTCTAAATAATATATTAATCTCTATTACCATTTTAATCCATGCAAAACACAGATGAGGGGATGCAACATTTTACTCATTTCCCATTCTCCAGTAACTGTAATTTACATTGAGCAGTAAATTGCCAGACAATTGAAAATAGCACAAAGTAAATGCTTCCTAAAATGCTTTAATATGAGAGCTGGTAGCTGTAATGTATGCTTCCTGTAACTCGGTTCACTCTAAAGTGATAGTTAATTGGATAAGGAAGGTATGTATTCAAATATGCCTAAACTTAATAAACCTGTCTGGAGAGAAGGACAGTATGAGTGGAAAACCACAAACAGACTTCTAACTTGTTTGTGCAGTAAGCTCCGTAAGTGTCTTTGCTAATCATAAAACCTGTATGATTTAGGTGCCGTTATTCTTTTTGTCAACGTGCAGACAAATTCTAGTAGTAGAGGAAAACCTAAAAATATTAAGTTTACTTAATAAAACCTATTAAAATGGGTGGCATGAAACTGAATTATTTCAGCTGGAATATATACACCGGGGAAAAGCAAGATCTTGAATATTCACATTACAGCTCATTGAAAAGGCAATGGGCTATGCAACAAGATTGACAACAAAGGGAAAAATGATGAGGAAAATTGCCTTACTTATCTGCTAGAGTGCTCTTGACTGCCAACTGTAATTTTATGGTTCATTATATAAAAAAATACCATTAATGTTAGTACTTGTGTATCATAATCATACAAAGAAGGGAAAAAGTTCATTGAAATGTGCTCCATTTTTAATCAAGACACTATAATTGTGTGTTTTTCAGGCACCATCAATTTCCATCAATTTTACTGCTGCAAAAATAATGTGCTGCTATAGTTCTTCCAAAGGTCAATTTCTGCATGAGGTATATCGACTGCAGGGATGTAAACTGTAAATAAACAGCTGCATAATTTATCTTCTTTGATATTACTTGATTCATCATGAGCTTTAAGTTGATCGGCAAAGAAAATGGAATCACTGCCTTGAAATCTCATGGTGCATCAGATAACTTAGAAATGATAGGGCCTTTGGTTATATAAATGTTGCTATATAGAATGTCAGGCAACAGCCAATATTAGCATTGCAGAGCCAATACTACACAGCAAATGTGTCTGTCAACCTATCTGTGTGCTTTTACTAGTTTTGAAAATCCCAGAACGGATCGAATTGTCTGAAGCAATGGCAGGCTCTCACTGTAATGTGTTCCTTGCTATGAGGGTTATCTGGTACTACCTCAAAACTGTGACCATCCAGAAATTTAGTTCTTTGCACCTACATGGGGACAGTGGGGCTATTATGCCATGCACTTGGCTGGTTTTTGTTATGGTTGGTTTTTGTTTTGGTTGGTTGGATTTTAAAGGGGAAAGCGCATGATACAGAGAAATTTGGAGCATGCAGATAGTTTCGTGCAGAACACGTTTTCAGAATTAATCATGCTTGTGTTATTTCAGTATGGTGTCAAGGACCAAGTGTACTCAGAGGAGATTCTGTGCCCCAAGGACTTTCTTGTCAAGAACACGGAGATGATTTCCGGATGATATCTTCCCAGCTAGGGGCTGTTCAGGCTCTCTTTATTCCATAGCTCTGTGATAGACAGACCTTGAGAAATTGCTGCACGTTTCTCTTGGGAGCGTGCTCTGAGTTTTCAAGCCTGGGTGTGTCAATTTCTGTTTAGACTTCACAATTGGCCACTGGAGAACAAAGAGTCCATGGCAGATATGCTAGCGCAGACTCTCATGTCTGTCTCTTGTCTGTTGGGACAGAATTCCGAAGAGTGCTATGTCCCCTTGGTTAAAGCAAGGAAGGCAGCACTAAGTTTCTTAGCCTCGTAACACTCTCTCTCAGACTACTTCAGTCACAGCTTATTTGCATCACCTGGAAGAGGCAGTGGTACACACTACACCCACAAAGAAAATCATTTTCTCCCTATTATCTGTCTTTAAAAAAGCAGGAAAACCCCAGTATGCTGGAAAAGGCTTCTCCTGGGTAACTTATGTTAGTGCAAAAGGGTCATCAAGCCAACACTGCTGGGTCAGTACATTGGTGTAATATGTCACTTGTACTGGTGTAAGACACTATTAGAATTGTGTTGCTTTGATGACATATTACTTGATAAAATAAGATAAGCTGTCAAAAACCCATTCCAGTGTCTGAGGCATTCAGTGTTTTGTTGGGGAAAAAGTTCATTTTATTCCTGAAAAATGCATTATTCAATATGGAGAACTGAAGGACGGTCAGGCTGAAGCTGAGAGGCTTTATTGAGGCAGACAAGTCCCCCTGAAATCCCACTGCTTAGCCAGGCTGGTAGGGCCCAGGGCACTGGGAGCAGTCCCTGCCCCTGGAGGTGCTCCAGAACCGATGTGGCACTGAGGGACATGGTCAGCGGGCATGGTGGGAATGGGTTGGGGTTGGATCTCAGTGATCTTTGCCAGCCTTAACGATTCCATGGTTCTGTGATCTCCCACAGCTCAACAATTGGCCTGAAATAGCTGAAATAATGCACACATTTATGTCTATTTGCGGATAAATGTCACCTAACACCTTCACGGCGTCCCATCCAGCAGCAGATGCTGAGCAGCAATGTAGAGCAGCATCTCCCTTTTCCTGCCCCAGCAGAAGGGAATGTCTGGGATAATGCCTTGCAAATCTTGCAAAACCATGAAAACATGTCATTATTCCCAGTGTACGATTAGTCTTTCATGCTTCCCTTGTTATAAATACGTAACACATGCTACAGCACAGAATGTGATAATGTATTCTAATGCGATCTTTAATGCTGATATTTAAAAACCTGTTCCTGAATAGCACAATTTAAGTTTCACATGAATGTACAGCTACCATTTTTCCTGTTTTAAAGCATAAAGTCTTTCAGGCAAAAGGTAGGCATTATGTCAATCCGCTTTTACTCCTTTCTTCCTATCAGTTATGCACAGTTAAATTTTTCTTCATCTTCTAGGGAAAAAAATGAATTATTCTAAAACAATGCACACCGCAATGTGTGTGTGTGTGTGTGTGCTGGTGAGTCAAAACGCAAACATCGAGAGAAGGCATTCACATTTGTTTCCATCCAAGTTTTAAGTGATATTTTAGGAAGCAATCATAATAAAGAGAGCTGAAGGAGCCGAAGGAATTATTTCTCGGTTAGACAGCAGCCTGCTGTTATCTCTAATCTAAGAGGCACCGGATAGAGGTCATCGTTTGATCAATGAGGTGAATTTCATTTTATGATGCTGAGAACAGACACAGAATGGTACAATCAAGTGCTTTCAAAAAGAAAACAGAAGCAGTAAGAGAGTGATGGAAGAACCGTAACACAAATAAACAGGTTTATAGCTATATTAAGCCTGTTTTACAAGGACGGCGTCGTGCAGAAAGAGGATGTCACCCGGCCGTAGCCCCCCAGATAGACACAGGATTTATAAACACGTTAACTGCCCAGGAGCGTCTTGTGGACAAATGGGGTTAACGCGGTGCACTGCTACATCCAAAGATCATCAATTGAGTTTTGGAGCTGAACACCTAAGCAGTAATGCAGTGCGACTTTCAGGAATCCCCGTGTAGGGGGGCTGGCAGCATCAGCACTTCCCTACTGTCCGCAGTGCAGTGGGTTCCTCCACGGTGGATGATCCCCGTGCTGCTTTCTGCAGCTCTCCAGCTTTTGCAGGTGCTCGGGGTGCAATGCAAAGTGTCCAGGTTTTACTCGCAGCACTGTCTGATATGGATTGCAAGGCCTGAGTTAATTGTTTCCTATTGAGGTTTTATAGCTCATTCGGAATATTGAGCACAGGCATGTTGTCATGATAATTGAGCAATTATTTCTTGTATAAATCTAGATCATATCATAGATGAACCTTAAACCAGCATCTGCACTTCCATTCAAGGGCAGTAAAAGGGACAGCGCGTTCCTTTTGCTTTTCATGTCCCAGTTGCAAGCGGCTGCCCAGGAAGAAGTTAAAAAAACACTTTCCCACAAAAATACTGAATTTCACAATGAACACAATTGATTACGTCTATTTGAAACGATCCATCGTGGAGCATCGTGGACAAAGATAACGTTCGGCAAAGGAAGCAAGGCAACCAATATTGATAAAAGCAAGCAGATGAGCAGGAGGAAGAGATTGCTCACATACAGAAGGATAAAGGGATTTGATAAACATATGTACCAGAAAAATGGACAACTGTGAATCTGTCACAGCACATCTGGAAATTGTGTGATTCTGAGTGTCTGACTTACTACTGGTGTCTCGGTTGTAAAAGGAAGTCGGACTGGAGGAATTCCTTGGTTAAGGTGTTAAGAGGGAGATTTTTCTGTTTTTTTTTTCTAGAGGAAAACCTTACACTCTATCTGAGCAATCAATAGGAAGTTAAAGAGAGCCTCTGCTGTCGGCACAGATTAGTCTGGAATTTCTTTGCGTCTCCAGATCCTGGTGCATCAAATATTAGTTTGCATCAAAAGTTGGAACAGTGACTCAGAGATCTTGGGAGTTCACAAAACTACAAGAGCGAAGGAAGGAAAATGCCTCCCATTTCTATGGCCTGCAGACTTCAAAACCCGTAATTGTGCTGCAAGTCTTTGATCTCAACATTACTCTCCTATCGACTTTGAAGTCAGAAGCATAGGGTTATTGCAGTGGGATGCTGATGTGTCAAGTGTTAATTCCCCATAGCCGCATTCAAGGCATGCCATATTAGCTACTGACCACTAAGTGCTAAAGGGTGTAACCACACGTGGAGTTTTCTTCCTGCTCACATCAGTAGTTTCGGTGCACCACTGTTTGTTACTAACAGAGAGGTCACTGCAGACCACTGACGCACAGGACCTCACAAATGTGTTTTCTGGGACAAATGAGCAATTACATATTTTTAATAATCAATTGTTACAGCTGAGCAGGAGTTAAAACGATGTCAAAAAGTACATGCGAACCTGAATAGTATCAAATGCTATCTTTGGAACCTAGGAGGGAGCCCAAGGAAGAGGACGGATGGGCAGAGGCTGGAATGCTGGGAGCTGTGCCTGCTGACCCCTGGCATGGGACCTGGCCACCACAGGTTGGTACCCGCATCTCCTTCATGCAGCAGATGTGAAAAAAAGAAAAATGGAAAGTGATTCATTTATATGGCTTGTAAAATATTCATTTGTGTGCTTGTTTGAGGAGAATCGATCTCCAGAGAGCGTGAGGTTTCTCCACCTCAGTCAAATTAGGTTGGAAGTAAGAGCTGGGTGGGGTGGAATGTCATGGGGATGGCAATGGGGTGAAATGGCACTGAGCTCTGGTCACCGGAGGGGTGAGACCACAGCAGGACCGAGCCATGAGGTCCTGAGCCAGCACCTGTAGCTTTTGATTCCACTGGATGCAAACTGTTTAGATCTTTCAGTACATTTGGTCTCCAGTGACTTGCCTTAAGTGTGACGTTAAAGCGAGGTTAAACAATGTCAGCATCAAAATGGTTTATTCATTTCCAGCATTGTTTTCAGTGTTGAAGGAGAACACAGCAATGGGCACAGAAATTCTTACTTTGTTCCTCCGCAGATCCCCATCGCTCCACGGCACTGCTTCTAACTTTTGTCATGCTGCAGTGAAGCATCCCTGGAGTTTTGCAAGGGTTTTTACGTGGCCGGAGTGGCTTTCTTATTTCAACCTCTTCAGCATCGATTGTTGAGTAGCTTCCTCATCATTAAAAGCTCATCGAGGAGAAGGACTGAAAATACAAATGCACAGTGATAAAGCAGAATCAGCACATGTTGTGGCACTCAGTGACTAAGCAGTATCTACCTGGACATCATTAATCTTCCATGGTGTAGCAGTGATGGTTTGAAGGGAACAGGACTCCTCTGGGCTGGTACAGCCCCTCACCAGGTCAGTACACGGGACATCAGCTGCTTGCCCGTGGCTGTAGTGACACAGACCCGGTTTTATTTTCAAGTTCAAATGCTCTTTGAAGACTTTAAGTGAGACTTCAGGTAAATTCCCAAATGGCTGTTGTGAAGAGAGTCTCTAAAGATAGACTTTTACATAGTTAAACTGAGAAATATCTTATGGAACGTTTTCAGCTGCTTCTGACAATAACATCTTTACCTAAGGAGCAAAGTATTCGTGCCAATGTCAATAAAGAGCAGCTCTGACAGCAGCTTTGAGTATCAGCATAGATGCAGAATGCTGAATATTACCTGTGTTATCAATTGGTAACACCTTCCACGAGCAAGATGTCTCTGCAGAAAGCTGAGGCTTTTATGAGCATCGTCATTTCCTGTCAGGTTTGACATGGTTGGGTTTGAATGGGTTTGAGGTTTTTGCTGTTTAAATTTGTGATAACAGAAGTGAGCATCTTCTGAGGGATGGGTGCTGAAAAGTGTGCTGTGTTCAAACAGCAATGTTTTCATTCTGATGTTTCTTCTCTTTTCTGAGCCCTGTAGAGGATAAGAATTAAGCAACGGGGTGATTCGGCACATTTTTCGGTACTAAAACAGTGCAGGTTCAGCTCAGAGACAGAGACTTATTACAATGCTAAATATCTTTCTCTTTTAAAGCTCTGTGGTTGAGAAGCTTGCTGCAGTCACCACGGCCTTCGGATGCCCCAAGGGCACGGGCAGAGAGGAATGAGGGCGGCGAGAGCGCAGGCAGCTGTGAGCACACTGCAATGTCATGCTGGTAGGAAACAATATTTAATTTTCCACACCATGAGCAAAAATTCTCTGTATTCCTAACTTAATGTACATCAGTATACATTCCTACTTTATTATTTCAGATACACGGTCTGTTGATGCAGGCACAAAGTGGACTGGCTTAAGGGAAAAAAAAAAATTACCATTTCAGCTTTCTCAGTGTTTGTTGGTGAGCAAAATGTTGAAAAGGGATGTATCATAGATTGTATGTCACAGATCACTGCTGGCTTATGTCTGCTTCTGGTGGTGGAGGGCAACAGTCCCAAGTAGCAGGGAAGCATTATCAGCAAATAATGGTTGCTGTTTCCCTAATCAAGCGCTAGCTGGAGCAAGGAGCTGGTCCCCACGTTTATATGACAAAAAGAGATGTCTGGCCAGAGTATTCAATAGGGCCGATGGGCTTTCTCAGGCTTCACCCTGCTGGCTCTGCCCCTTCCCGTCCCAGGTCCTCTGTGTCACTGCATCAGTCATGTTCCCAACAGCTGGCAGTGTTTCCAGAATGATCACCACTTTGAGTGGTGGCTTCTCCCACTTGCCAGCCAGGGCTGATCACAGCAGGCTGGCTGTAGGCTGCAGTCCTTGAGCCACCTCCTGTGGGCACGCTGACCGCCCAGTGGAACCCGCTGCTGTGCCTCCCTGTATCAGCACCCCAAGTGAAACACAGAGAGGAGCCAGGAGCTCCTTCCATCATGGCTCTCTCTCAGAATATTTACATCTGAGATATAAATCACGCTAAACACATCACTCAATGTAATAGGTTCCTGTAATTAAACGGGAGCTTTATTGAATAAATTACCACGGTGGTAATTATGTGTGTAATACTCTCGCTATATCTCCAGCAATTCCATTGACTTTATTGCAGATAAAGCAATGGCTTTGTCTATTTTCATAATGTTGAAATGCTAATAGTGAGTTGTCCAAGAGTCCTTAAAAATGTTGCTGCTATTAGTGTTAGTGCAATATTGACACAACATTATTCTTAATGCTTTCTGCATAAGCACAGTACAGTGACACCCTCCGTTAGCTTTGGAAACACAAATTTGCCTGTACAAGGAATGGGGCTTGGTATACGTGAGAAAGACAGGTAATGTAGTGGGAAAATATTGATTTACTCTATGATGTCCCCGGATTGATTTTTCTAGATAGAATGGAGAAACAGACATTATCCACTTCCAATCAGAAAGAGCCTTTATGGTTGCAGAATTAGCATATAGCTGAGGATCACTTTATAATGTTGGCCTTACGTTTTGTACATTAATCGATAGTTAATAAGCTCACAATTTTCCCTTTCCTTTGGCTAAGTTATTTATATGAGCACACAAGTACAAGTCCTCACTCGTTGGATGGTTACATTAAATTCCAATAGAGTTGTACTTTTATTCACTGCTTTCTCCAACATAGGCACACCTTCCAAATCCTTACAGAGCTACATCGATTCCTGCAATATCATCTCCTAGTTTGTTGAGCGTGCATGGTGACTGATTGTCCCTTGATACCTCAGGAAGCCCTAAAATATGCCAGAATGTAGTCTGAAATCAGCTATGACTTCATTAAGCTACCGCCACATCTGGGAAATAATACAAGATGGTTGGGAATTTCTTGACAATTTTTTACCACTGGAAGAGAAAAAAAAAAAAAAGCTGATTTGCCAAAATAAAAAGAGTTTGCTAAGCAGAACTTGATTCAACATATCCAATTAGGAAGAAAAAAAAGCCAGTGCAACAGCAGGTTGACACTGTTAACTGAAGACTGTGTTTTTTCTTGCCATGGCAATTTTTCAAAATTTTAATGAATTTATAGTTTAAAAAAAAGAAAGTTGAAACCAATTAATTTGACTGAGCTGACAGAAGTTGGTGGTGGGGAGGTGGTGACTGAAAACGTGAGATTTACACCCTTGCATCCTGAATGCAATTTTAGTTCCATCTGTGCTGGGAACTTCCCCACTGTGCTGCCAGCCTCCAGAAACCCCTCAACCTCTGCTTGGTTGAGAAACTAGGGAAAAAAATCTGCATCTCCATCTAGAAGCCATTAACAGTCACTTTTCCTCCTTCTCCCTCCATCTTGTGGTTGATGTTCAGTTGAGCTCCCAGGGCATGAGCAAGCCCACGTAACCCAAAAGGCTCCCTCCTCCACTCTTCACTTCTGGCCAGCATCTCGTGTGATTCCAGTCACACATCTGGATGCCACGACATCATTTAGGAATTCAGTTAAATCTGTAATGTAATAATGAATGTGTCTGCTCAGTCTCATTTAATTATCAAACTTACCTGTTTCTTGACCTACCAGCCTCCATCCCAGAGTCCCAAGGGCTCTTTGGACCCAGGTACGAGCTCACACCGGCCCTCCTGTGGTCCTGCTTTGCTCTGCAGAGCATTTCCTCTTTGTCTCAGTCCTCTGAACTGCACATTTTTGCAATTTACTGATATCAGTGCATGTCTAACGATGGCTTTCCTTGAGACTGACATTACAGTAATATCAGGTTCCCGTCACGTTAGTTTGAAAAACACAGAGAAAACACTTGAATTACTTTAAGTAAAATCTGAAACTATCCAATTAATAACATTAAAAAGATTTATTTGCACTTACACTCAGTAGGGTGCAGGAAGGATAGCAGAGTGTTTTACTGTGCTTTGAAAAGCCCAGCAAATGACTTCTTCAAGTAAAAGATAGCAGCTTTCTACAGAAATTCACAGTATTTCTCTGCTCAACGGCGCATGAAAATACATGTGCTTTGTTTGAATATAGAAATGAAGAAATAATTTATCAAGCAAACTTCAAGAGTTTCTGTTGCTTTGGGAACATTCTTCTTTTTTGACATAGCTTTACAGATCTGCTGTCTGAGGGGTAGATCTAAGACAGGTGAGGAAATATTTTCCCTCACTTTATGATAAAGGGAAGAAAGAAAATCTAAGCATTAAGATGCCACCGTGTGTTTTATCTACTTCAGTTCTGCCTGGGAGAACCAGATTCAACAGAACAGCTTCACCTTTGCTGAAGTTATTGCCTCACCTTCTCCACCCCTTCTCACAAGTTTTCCTCTGTTTTTTCTTCGCTCCTTTGTAATTTACCTTTCACAGGAGAGCAAAGCATCTGCTCTCTGAGGTGACAATGCATTACACAGAAATCAATGCCATCAAGTACCTGAGAGCCCTAGGTCTGACGGACCAAGGGGAATAGTTTTCAGGGTGATGTTCTGTAAGCGCAACGAGATATTTATGTGCCTTTAAAACTTACACAGTGCCTTGTGGTATCTAAACACAAAATCTGCAGCTAGATGGCTGTCGATAGACAGCCCCGACAGATCTTGGCATGGGAGACATCAACAGACAGAGGGGGTTCAGAAGCAGAAGCCACTTCTCCGAACTTGTCTCTTCTCCATCCTGAATAAGTACATCTGCATTAGACACGCTTAGCTAATGGCAGAGGTGCTCCAACAGGAGTACCCTCACTTTGTGTAGCAGAGATTGCTCAGAAGTTACATTTGGTACACGCACCTGCTATGACAATATTATTGTGACACGTATGTCAGCCTCTCATTGTGATCCTGTCATTAAATTTCTCAGTAGAGCCACAATGTTAATAATAGATGGAGTAATTGAGCTATTGTTTTTCCTTGCCTGTACTTTCCTATACTGATAACTGCTGTACTCTGCAGGAAAACTGCCTGAGACTCTTGTGAGTGTAATTGTTCTAAAGATTATGTTTTTAGCAGGGCGACTGCATTTAGGTTAG
Source organism: Numida meleagris (assembly GCF_002078875.1). NCBI lineage: Eukaryota > Metazoa > Chordata > Aves > Galliformes > Numididae > Numida > Numida meleagris. Next base: position 17,394,624 of record NC_034419.1, read on the forward strand.
GCTGAGCAGCACACTGTATTTGTTGAAGGAAAGAAACAGATGCCTAAGAAGAGACTAAAATATATATCCTTGCAGTTTGAGGAAAAGATGTGATTATGCATTTTCTTTAGCAAAATGTGAGAATCATAATAGTTCTTAGCTGAGGGCCAGAGCTGTCACCTACAAGAAATAAAATGTAAAGTGTCAGGAATTATTTCACTTTCACCTCCATGGTCAGATGATATCCTTGACCCAATAAATGGAAAGGTCGTATTTAAAAAAACAAAGTAGCTACCGCTTTAAACAGCAAATACAACGGGTAATTAGCTCAGGTAAATTTTCCAAAAATGAAAGTAATCTATCAGTAGGTGTTTGGAATCACTGCCTCCTGCCTTTCTGGGCCTGGGCACAGGAACTTTAGGGAAGTGCAGTTGGGTCTGCACCTCTTCACCTCTTTGTGTTCCTGTTTTTAATCAGATTCAATGTAGTGAACCCAGGTGGCATTCTCCTGCTACGCATTAACGCAGCAGGACTGTGCCAGGAGTCCCAGGGAGCTCCCAGGTACTACAAAGATCCTATCCCTGAATTACTCCAGATATCAGTAAAAACACAAAGTCATTTTCCAGCTTAAATATTTAAGTTAAGCAATCTGACAGCACAGGCAACAAGGACTGGTAAGTCTCATCCACTATCGTGAACAGAAGAGTGACAAACAGTGGTAATACCTCAAAGGAAGGTCAGCACTCCAAACAAATTACATAGAAGCCTTCAGCTCAGGCATTCACTCTCCGAAGCAGGAATATATGGTGGGGACAAAATTTAAGGATATGAAGTCATTTAGCCTCGGAGTCTGACTTCATGATAGAGAGTGGCACTGAATTCCACGGCTTGATTGCAAACCATAAATAGAGCATGTGTGCCGTATTGAATACATGACCCAATTTCATTTATATGGAGAACGCATCTGGAATAGGAACTATGACAGCCATGGCTACGTAACACTTTTGTAAATTTTTAAAAATCATTTGTAACACTAATTCTGGAGCTGCAAATTAATTTCTCAAAACGTTTCCTTCAGAACTGGTGCTGAATTTCAAAAACGTTTTGGCTGCTCCGAACGTTGCTTATTTTTGTCTAAAAAAAAATGCAATCAGAAACCCGTTAGTGCGAGCAAATCTTTTTGTGTTTGCTCAAATGAATTTGTCTTCACAATGGTTTTTTCCTCTCACTCTGCTTTCTCAGATTTCCACACGTGGATTTGTGTCCCTCGTACCTTCAGAAGTCCTTCATGGCTCTCCACTCACACTGGGGGTAGAATGGTTTTGCTGTTCCCGTTTTCCAGATAAAATTTCGTTCCATGCTTTGGGGACCATCATGGCAGTTGGACGCTCAGATAATGCAATTTGCTGTATTCATCATTTCCCCACAGATATCTTCTCTGTGTTTTTAAACAGCAGCACAGCAAATGCCAGCACCGAACCAGAGAGAAAAGCGACAGCATTTGGGGATCACTAAATGGAGGACTGGGTATTGAGAGCTTTGTATTGCCCAGCAGTGAGAAGCAGACGTACGTAAGTGATGAAAAGAAAAGCACTAACCACATCAATTGTCCAACAGAGAGGACAGGTGTATTTCATTAGGTATTACAGGAATAAGGGCTGGGAGACAGAGCAGTGCTCTCACCCTCACTCTGGGGCTGCCGGTCCACATAGAGCAGAGCAGCACAGGGTCTCTGCTCCAGAAAATTCAATACATGAACCCACGGAAAAGTCTGTTATTTAACTTTCATTTTTTCGGGGGGGAAGACATGGATTAGGACCAAAGTTTAATCAACTTCAGGTTTGGCTGCTTGAGCGTAGCTGCAGGGACATGAACACTGCAGCTGAATGAAGGGCTGTGGCTTTCTGTTCTTTGTTCATATTTTTGTCTCCTCGACTGAACTTTATGTCCCCACTGTGTCCCTGAGAACACTTGAGGGCAGTGGATTTTCTGTTTTTCCGATGAAGACTGCTTATTTTGGGAAAGAGGAAATAACAGTGAAGCAACAAAAAATAAATCTGGAGCCAGTTCCCTTTCAATAGTTTTAATGTTCTGCTCTTCCAGAAGAAAAAAGTGTTGAAAAATGAAAAAGATATTTCTCAGATGTATCCACTGAAGAAATCCATTGCATAGGGGGTGGAATTATAAAGCAGGACTCTCAGATGAAACCAGCTTTTTTTTTTTTTTCTTGGAGTATTTAGCACCTGGAAATCTGTTCTGGTATCTGTGTGCTGAGTCCATCAGCTCCGCAGCTGCAGCCTGATCCCCAACACTGCACTCACAAGGGACTTCAGTGAAGGATGAGCCTGGTGGAGAAACCCCCTCTGGAGGAACAACCAGGTAAGGGAGGCTTAAGATACAAACAGCAGGTGTGCTGGGGCCAAAAACTACCGAAATCCAAGCTCTGCTTCAGTGCCTACAGTTGTGTTAGCAGAGAGGTGAACATTGCACTGAAAATGGAAATCACCTTTTGTGTATTTCCTTAACATTATCCCATAGGCATTGAGAACAGAGCTGGGACAAGGCCCTGAGAGCCCTCTGAGTGCACTGATATTATTGGCAGTCTTCAGAAGTCTGACAGTTCCCAATGCGCTCTTTAATAAAACCTGGCATGGATCAGTAGAGCAGTCCACCTGTCTTTACTCAGTACTGCAGATGACATCAGCAAGGTCTGAGTCGTTCTTCTCACGGTGAAGACTGTCTTTTTAATGCCTGTATGGCTCTAATGACTCATTGGAAATTCATGCTGACTGGCACGGAGGCACTGAGTTCTATTTTCTATCTGGATACTTAATAGATTTTCATGATGCTCTTAAATCAGTTATGCATTCGCATATATCTGTTTCTGGATGGTTACAGCTCTCAGATGCCATGCTGGGATGGGGCAGCCATGGGGCAGCTGGGGGTGGTGGGACCCACACATCCTGACTCCAGCACTGCCCAAACGCAGCCACCTCCTCTCTTCTGCTTATTCAACAGCATTCATCATGGCACAGCTAATGCAGCATGTGGTAAAGTTGGTATTTGTGCAAGCAGACAAAGATATATACACAAACTATTTTTCCAACCACGTCGTATTTAGCATTTACCTGTTGCTAAACTTAATACACAGGCAGGCATTGCTATTTTTAGAGCATTTTTAGCATGCATTCTGGACACACTGGACAGAGTATCTTTTTATAATGTTTTCAATATCTACAGATATTAGAAGAAATATGCAACTAAGAGCACGCACTCGGCAACAGCCACAATCTGGCTTCACTTTTGGTATTTGCTTCGTTATTATCTTAATGATGTATTTTCCATGCAGACAAAAGAGAGCGACTTTGATGTGAACTTTGTGCATATGAATATTATTGGCAGAAGCTATTTGTTTCAGTGTTAGTAAGAAAGGGAGCAAAATATGAAGGAAATATCATGGCATTTATAGGTTAACAGAATTAGGATTTTGCGTTTGTAGTTGGTTGCTTTTCTCTTTCTGTTGCTCGAGTCAGTGGCATTTGGGGCTCAACATATGCTGGTTTAGCCTTGTGAAAGGCTATGGAGTGCCTGTGTTGATCTTGGGAGGGGTACAGAGAGCTTGGCAGTGGTTGCAGTGGGAATTAGATCATATTTTGTATTCAGGCAACCTATAGTTGCATTCCCAACATTATTGTTCATAGGTGCACCCTGTGGTTTCCTGCTCTGCTCTCCTGATGCTCTGGGGGCATCGTGAGGCTGGAGGGTGGCATTCTGCACATCTTCCTTATGCCTTGGAACAACCCTACAGGAATACCTACAGTAGTGAAGACACACAAAGTCAAACCGACGCAGTGGGGCTGTAAGCGTGCAGCAGAGGACGACCACAGTTCAAAGAAATGCTGGGTTCTCAGAGCCACGGTATCTTCAGGTTTAAAGGATCAAGATTTAGCAGGATTTGATGGACTCCAGCCCCTGACGAGGTGCTGATGGGACTACAGAATAGGGCCTAAATTAGTAATCAGGCACAATGAGGAATAAAGTCCCGGGAGAGAGAAGAAGAGGAAATTTAACACTAGAAAAGGATGAAGAACAGAAGAGAAAATGAGGAAAGGTGATGCAATCTAAGATCAAATAAAATCTACGTGTTTGTCTTATTGCTGGCACTTCTCTTATTTCACATGCTTTGCTGATCTCATGTACTCCTCCACCATAAAAAGCTGCTCGCAGTTACAGTGATGTTTCTAGAAGGTGAGTATATGTATGTCAGGAGAAAAAATAACACTTGCATTGAAGGATGATTTAAGATTATTCTTCCACACTTCTGTATAAGATTGGATCTATTGTAACCTTCCTAAACCTTTGTTACCTTTGTAATTTAAACTGACAGGTTAAATGCTAATGCAATTCATAGGGGTGAACAACTGGTCAAGGAACAACCTGATCTGACTGTATAATGCATCGGAGAATTGCAAAAATATGCAGGTCAGATGTAATTTTGACAGAAAATGGCTCGCTGCAAGGGTTTATGTTTCCCCGGATAGTCTTAAAAAGAGTTGGACTCTAGTAAGTACCACATTGCTTGAAAAAAATATCAAGTTAAACTTAATGGAAAAAATCCAAGTTCTCAATATCCTCAGATTTCATTATCAGTTTTTATTGGAGCCAGAGTAATAAGATTATAGAATTAAAAGAAAAGTTATACCCATTTTCTTCAGCCCAGCACCTCTAATGTGCAAAAAGCAAGCGGCACTCATTTCTCACCATAAATACACACTGAAAACTACCTGTAAAAGGAAGTGGTCTCTGACCATGGACAGCCTGATTTGGTCCTTATTGAAGTAGAAATTCTGTTACTTCAACAGGCACCGGGTCACGGCAATTACTGGTAACAGTAGATAAAAAGATGTTATCTCATGCATTAATCCTGGAGTTAATGGTTTTCCACTTGGCACAGCATATATGGATGGTGAGTGAAGCCGGGTGCTCCTGTTTTAACTGGGTGCCCCAAACAGCTGCCTGCAGAAGCAGCCTTTTGCAGGTGCAACACATTTAGGTGAAACAGAAACACCTGGGTGGACAGAGGGCAGTTCTGAGAGACCACCTGATCTGCAGGCTCTACCACCTCGCTGCTGGGGAAGGAGCTTGGAAACTTCCCATCACGAAGAGAGCAGGGGAATCTGCAATTTGTCTTCACTGACATCGTACTGATGTATTTTTGGAAGGAGGGTGTTCAAAAGAGCATTCATTTGCTTTGTTTTTAAACTCTGAAATGCCAGAAATTGCTCAGCCTGTGCCACCAGCAGGCACTCCCCAGCTGGAAGAGGTGGGAAGGAGCCCCTCCGACAGCCCACGAGCAGGCAATAAACAGAGCAGCACAAAGAGAGAAAGAATGGACATATAAGCTCTCCCTCCAATAAAATAATTTTAATATTTTACTATTTTTTTTTACTATGCTTTTTTTTTTTTTTTTCCAGAGGAAACTTCAGGGCTGAATTTCTCCTTTAGTCTGCGCAAGTGCTCCCTATATTCTATCCTTCAACCACGTAAGTGCTTATAAAAGAAAACAGAAATGTAAAATGCCTTGGTGCTTTTAAATACCTTAAAAATAATAATTCAGGGACTACTCTGTGAGACGGAGCTGTCCCTCACTTCTTTAACCTGCAGAGTAGGTTAGCATAACATGGAATCAATTATTGTACTAGACATATAAAACTGTCAGGTTTAATACTTAACTGCAGTATTTCCCTTGAATGTTTGATTTCCAATTGCATGTGCGAAGCTCCAGAAAGACAGATCTCAGACAGATTTTGGTGGAAGAAATGACTTTGAGTACCCTGAGCTACAAAGGGAAATCTGGAACGCATGATACACCCTGGGAACAGGAATCCTTTTTTAATCCAACATTTCCCCGTCCCCTACGGTAACACAGAACACAAACTGCAGAACAAATATTAAATTTCTATTCTACATTGTCATAGATGAGACACCATCTCATTTCTTTCCCAGCTTGTCTGGAACCAGCTCTGCTTTTGCTGGAACATTCTTCTCATTCTTTTTTTTTTTTTTTTTTTTTAATTTTATTTCTGTACACAGAGAGAGAATGAGAAACACAAAAGTACTGCCTTGACTTTCACAGCTCTTCTACTGCTTACAACTAAGCTTTATTATATTGTTATTTATTATACACAATGAAAATAATTATTATTACAGTCTTTCCTCTGACACGTGCTTTATTACGTGACCTTGTTACGGCCAAGGTTGCAATCTGACAGTCTGCATTGCATTGGTAGTGGTGACTACTGGCAGCGAGTCCTTGGTTTGGGATCTAAAACTGATGGATTAAACAGCATTAAGGACAGTGAAGTGCTAATACTGTGGTAATGGATGCTGTAATATTTCAAAATATCTCACAAGTAGAACCAAAACAATCCACTGGGCCTCTCAAATCATGCAGAGTCTGGTTGGAAGCTCTCGGTCACTTGACAGCTTTGGTGTATTGCTTGTAAGGCCAAAAACACTTGCTACCTGTAGTCCATAATAACTTGATAACAAAGAGCGATAACAGTATGAAGAGGGAGAGAGATTCATCTTGGCAGATTTCCATCTAGAAATGACAATCCTGGATTGATTCATTCTCTGGAAAATAAACCTCCTCTTAAGAAAAAAAAAAAAAAAAAAAGTTTAAGGAAACCAGGATTTATCCTCAAGATCACCACTCACTATCTTTTAGAAATTACATTCTAGGCACTAAGTGATCACAGACCTGTGAACTGGATTTTAACTTTCAGGTAACACATTGAGGCTATAACCAAATTTGAGGACTATTATCATAGCAAAATAACTGTAATGCTTCAAGGCTGTAATAACCATCTCCTTTTTATCATCCATACTACCATCAGGCCAAGAAACAGTGAATTTCTTTAACGTTATTCCCCCATAACCTTTAACTATATGCATTATTTCAAACATCCAAAATAATACTTTATATGGAGCAACAGAATAACACATTTGCCACTCACTGCACACCGTAGTTTGCTAAACCCAGATGAGTACAAATGCTTAAATCTGTTGTGCGTATCGTAGATATACATCTATTCCTTCTATTGTGCTGTGGAATGACCTTTATGCGGTAAGTAAGTTGAAGGAACATTAGAAAACATAAGGTTTGTACTTAAAGTCAATGAAGGCTCTTTCAGTTATATCATCGTTATAAAACTGTACCGCTTACCCAGTTTTGGGAGGGCTGTACTTGGCTAGCTCACACACACTTTATGTGGAAAGTACAGCATAAATACTTTGTGGGTTCATTATAAAAATACGTTTGTGATATACCTTTCCGGTGTCCTTTGTGTTCTTTCATGAAATGTTTATTCCTGTTAGATCCAGTAGGTGCTAATGCATAATACCAACACAATACACAGAGCATCTTGATAAATAATCACACGTATGCTCCAGCGGTTTTGTGCATAAATGCTCCTATATATAAGTTACTACAGCCCTGGGCCCTGAATGGATCAAATTTGTAAACACATCACTATATTTCTTAACTCTGCTGAAGTGTATTATGATAGCAGTACTGGCATTTATCTAGACTGTTGATATAAAGGTTTCTAGCCACACAAGCAATGCATATTGCATTATGAAAGTCTGTAATAAACTGCTTGAAATATTACCAGAGTCAGAGGATGTTGGAAAACACTGAGTGAGCCCTGAGGTGGAATGGTTCCTACTGAGTACAGAGCGCTTTGGATCAGGCCTTGGAGAATACTACCTATAAAATAACACGTTTGAAGAACTTAATTGTGATTTCCTCAATGTCACTGTGTCACTCTGAAAACCGGGTGCTTTAGTTCAATGAAAGGTCTCAGCAGCACAGTACAGCTTTTTGTTAAAAGTTTAACTGCTTCAAAGAATTTGGAGATTTCATTTCTATGAAATCGGGCATGGCCTTGAGTTGTACTAAAGGACTTAATGTAATTGTGAGTGTGTAAACACAGTGGCAAGGCTTTGGTTCTTCAGTTTGGTGGGATCGGCTTTATGGCTCTGTAGGAAACTTGCCCAAGAGATCTTTGCTTCCAAAATCAGCTTTGAGCATCAGCCTCCATTGCAGGGTGCCAGGGAGGAGACCTGTGGTGCTTAGCCTGAGTGAAAAATAATAGTGTTCCAAAGCTATCAGTTGTTTCACATCTCCTCTGCTACAGCACACAGCTGGTGGTGACACGGAAATGGGATCCTAGCAAATTGAGGCTGATTTCTCAATAGCATTAAGGAAAAGGGATTCAGATATAAAGGATACAGGTGCAGCACAAGGGGCAGCTACTCTCCTACTGGGCAAGCAAAAAGTTATTGGACTTCAGTCTAATTTTTCTGTGATTTCTTCTGTGACCTTTTACAAGCTACACAGAGTCTGCCCAAGGAAATCACAAAATGATTTCTATTGGCTTCAGTGGGTGAGAGATTAAGGTTCTAATTTCTCTTTGAATCAGTGTTCTCATTAGTAAATTACCAGCCTCAAAGCTTAATGTTTCCAACGCTCTTCAGTATCCTTGAAGGGAAATTGATACTGGAATGTTAACTGTCCTCATTGCCAGCAGCCATATAGCATACAAATCTAGATTAATATGAACATTTCACTGGTGATGACAGCACTGTAAAATCCATACCTACGTTCCTACTACCCTAGAAGAACTAGACAAGAGTCAAAAAGATTAAACGTAATAGCTAAAGAGAAAGTTGATTTCTCAGCAGGTGCCTTGTATTTCCTGCAGGTTTTACTACAGTTTAAGACATTTTCATTTGCTGTCATCAGAGCCTCCGCTAAACTACGAATTTCATTCACAGAGTTAATCAGCAAGTTCACTTTGCCTGGGTTCAAAATTTCTGGAGCTGAACATTCACTTTGTTACAGTACTTGAGGGCTTATAACGTCCAAAAAGCATCATGAACTCAAAGCTCAAGGGAAACTAAAAGTTGCTCATACTGTCAGTGGTCATCTTCTGTATAAAGATCTGAAAGGAAAAGGTGCAAATTTCAGAGTAACCTTCAGTGGAGAAGATACTAAAAGACTGATGGTGAATTTGCTGGTGAGCTAGGTATTTCAAAAAAGGGCAATTCTGAACATTTCCAGCACGAAATCATTAAATCTGAGTGATACAGTGGGTTTACTTTGTTATCTTGGAAATTAATTAACAATTAGCAAATCGTGGAAAACATCTGTCTATAGTTTTTAGCCTTACTTAGATAATAACAGCATTAACCCAGTTACATGTTCTAAAAGCAGTTTTTATTATACTTTTTTTCATCATACGATGTTTGCATCAGGACAAAGGTTTTACACTGTTTAAATGTTATGTGCTAGACTCACTAGAGTATTCCAAACTCTGTAGCTGTGATTTTGGATCAAATGCCTAAAGGAATGTCCTCAAAGCCTCATCTCACATGCCTCCAAACCCCGGAGTTATTGGCTGTTGTGTTGGCTGAGCAGATGAGCCTACATCACAGCTGATGGCGTTTCCCAGCTGTCATTCCTGAAGGACTCAATGTGATGGATGTTATGGTCTGGATTTCATGCAGGACACAGTCCCTTGTGTCTTTCCCACCCAGAAGGCCATGAATTGCATTGCTGAGCTGGGAAGAGGCAGATTGAGGCTGAGCCCTGTTATCTGCTTTGGGAAGGGCTGGGTTCCTGCCTCTGAATGTCCTCCCTGGACTTGGCCACCAGTTATGCAGCAGTAAAGACTTCTCAGTGTTTCTTCTCAAGCTGTTCAGCTTGTATAAATTCAGTGGCCGTAAAGTCTTCATAAACTACTGGAGTAGGGCTTGAAAAGCAGCTGCTTTCCTTTCCCAGTGTGCGTGCTTTAACCTGTAGTCCCCCATAACCACACTTACCCTGGAGCACTAAAGCATTCCTTGTGCCTGAACTCTTGGAAAATGCTAACTAAATCTAGCTATTGTGTAATCCACTGTTTGGAATAAACACCTATCATCTCCCTCATCCCACACTATGCTTCAAAACAACCTCATTTTGCCACCACCAATTAAAAGCCCATCCTTGCTCTATCTCGCATATGGTCATTCATATCCACCCTTTCAAACTATCCACACAATTCCAATACACTCTTCCTAGCCCTCTCTGCATATGATTAACCCAAACTTTGACTCACCAGTCATCCAAAATCCCCCAGTGGGGCATTCAATTGTATATTGGGTGAATGGGTGACTGGTGCTATGCATAAATTTTGTAATAAATGACTTCATCCCTTTATTGGTGATAATTGGAATGGTAATTCTTAGACTGTGACAGATGGTGCAGATATTTTGGAAGACTCAGATGTCAAGAATCTAGGCAGCAGATAAACAATATTTAAAAAATATTAGTGATATCTAAATTGAAAATTTAAATTGTGTGCAAGTCAGAACAGGCTTCATAACCTAAAGGGCAAAATTCGAGCACGTGAGGTAGATATAGATATACAAACCCAGCAAGATTAAAAGCCTGTCTGGAATGGCCATGCCGCTGTCATTATTGGGATTGGAGTTACCCACCTGTCTGTGTGACTATTTTATTTTCCCTTGGTCAAAACACACCTTGGGGCACAATCTTGAGCTGACAGCAATGTTCCCAGGAGAAACAAGTGGATGCTTCAGTAGATCTTTCTCCTTTACACTGGCATGACACATAATATAAATCATAAGCCTTCTTTCTTCCTACTATTACGTGGTACCATTAGTGATGGAATATTATTATTTTCAACAACCATTCATGTACTGCCTGCACCATCTGAATGTCCCAGCTGGAACTGCACAGGTAAAGGCCTCAAATCAATCCTTCCTGCTAACAGCCCAGGGAGCAGGCAAGTGGGTTTCTCACAGAAGGAGAATCCTGACTATCTAGAAGGGTAAAAAGGGTACAGACCTGACTTGGCAGTCTCATTTATTCCATTCCTTGCATTTCTGATTTTGCCTGTTTTGCACCTCAGGCAATTATTTTAGCACTAAATGCAACAGTGCACATGCACATACACTCATACCTTGTACAAAAAGTTTCTTCATAACTATGTCAGCCACGCAAGCCCATCAATAGTTCTCTGCGAGAGGAGGTGAAGGTGTGTATCCAGGAACATTTCTTGGCAATGAGTCCTTATAGCTTCATCCCTGTGAGAATAGAATGTGCCTTTCAGTAGATTAAAAAAGAAACTTCCATCTTCACTGCAGAGTATCACTTGACACGCTTGTTGATTTACTCAACTTATTTTTCATTCCGTAATTCTTCCAGGCTGTGTTCAAATGATCTCACCCTGCATTTGTTTGATGAAGGTTACCAATCTGGAAAATCTATCTACTTCCACCTTCATTATTATGACTGATATTTCTGCTGCTCTGTTTACTTGCCTTTAATTTACTCCAAGGCTAACATTTGTTTTTGGCCTCATCCCCCCATCCCCACCTAGGCAGTGAGAACCTCTGCAAGACAATGAATCCTTGGCTTTGCAATAGTGTAGCATTCTCATCAGTGTAACTTCTCCTCTAGCGGCATCAAGAACTGGAAATACTGAGTGGAGTGGTCAGGACAACTGTAACTGACCCTCAGTGGTCACTGACTTGAGCCACAGCCTGAGAAGTCGATCAGGAGAATCATTTCAAATTGGTGCAAAGTGAATACGAGCAACTGCTCAGCCTCAGCGTTCATTACCCCAACAATAGTTCTGGATTAATTTCTAGTCCCACGGGCCAACAGGCAATGTGGGCAGAGCAGAATCATTCCTGAAGTATTTTAAAAGCCGTCTATTTCCAAAAGTGCTTTATGTTGAATTAAAGCTCGTCCAAACTATTCAACCTGGCCATATTTCTTCACCATTAGTGTTGTATATGTCATCTGTTGTTTCACCACCTGTTAATCCGTCTGTGCTCTAGCTGTAGATTTGATTTATAAAGATGCCTATATCTTACTTGTTTGCTACATGCGCCTGATACAGTTCCAATTGTCGTCTGTCTTCTCATGGAACACCCACCTATTAGTTTAAATTCTGAAAGATAGGAAATAAAAAGAAAAAAAAATTAATTCCCACAACTGTCATTCACACGTTTCTACCTTTTCATCATGACACAACAGGACATTGTTCAAGTACATATTTTGATTTACAATTTTTCACCGCCCCCATTCACTGCTATCAAAAATGAATTTTTAACCATGTGTATATAAACCTGATGATTTGTATTCATAATCAGCTAAGGTTACAAGGAATCTCCTGCTGTGGTTAGTCAAGGTAAAGCAGACTAAAGCAAAACTGCTTTACTCGCAACCTGTAATAATTTCACAACTGTTATTTCTATTTCTTTCAAAGTTCTCGGAAACATTAGGCAGATAAATGACGCCTTTTGATCACCAAGAATGCTCCTTTCTCCAAACATCAGCTTTGCACTGTAAGCATCAATTCCAATAGGGTTTGGGTTTTTTTTGTTTGGTTGTTTGGGGTTTTTTTTGTTTTTTTTTTTTTTACTTTCTTATCTTTGTGCTTATAGATATCTGCTCTTCAGTACTCTTGCTGTTCCAATATGCTAGCAATATTTTTCCCTTTGCTGCCTCATTTAACCTATGTAATAAAGATGCCTGTCATATCATAAAGAAAGCATTTTCCCTAGAAATTTCTATAAAAGTTCATGTCAAACTAGATATTTCTATTGATTTTTTAATAGATATTAGCAGGTTTTCTTCTGCCTTATTTTTAAAAATTGACTTTTAGACCTTCAAGGTTCTTGAAAGAAATATTGCTCTAAGTTGCAATGACCCAATGCAATCTTGACCTGCTCTTTTTCTTCTTTTATCCCTCAGTGCTCCAGTATCCTAACAATTTTTTCTTACGCTTCTTACAATTAGCCCAAAGAAAATTAGAAGAGATAATGGTTAATGGACAACTGACACTGTTAGTGAAGTGCTACAAATGAAAAGGCACTTTCTGAAGTCAGCGAAATAATATTACAGTGACAATAAGCCATGTGGTGCTGGGGAAAAAAAATGGAAGGATACGGAAATTTTCCTCAATCAAAACACTTGCATAACTTCAGAACACTCATCTCTGTGTGGCACTTACTCAGGTCACACCTTGAAGAACCTATCTATCCCTCTATATTTGCAGTGAAATAACACTGAAGGTTTCACGATAAACAAGATTGACAGAAGAGGAACATCACCTTAGGAAGTAGCATTCCAGGAATACTGGAGTATAACCCCTCTTTGGTAGACTGCCTGTAGCTCCCCAGTGCTCAGTGAGCATGGAGAACCTTTTATTTTACTTTTGTTTTGGCTCTAAAAGTAGTAACACCAAACTTAACATAGTCACTTTCAGAATATGATCCCATACATAAAAAGAGAGAGTAAAACTCTCGAGCAGGCCACTTCCATTATTTACTCACCTAACCAAGCTTAGTTGGGAACACCCTCAAATGTGGTTCAGAACAGTGTATGTCTTCATCTGGGAAAAAGATCAATTCTGTTGTGGAAACACAGTGCACAGCATGAGGTCACAACAATCAATTCAATCAGGCTTTGGTAAAACTATCCTTTACTCTGCAATCCAGGAGCATCAAAGCTAATTAAGATTTTTCTCAGCTTTCATGAATGTATTAGTAGTGAATACTTGTGTAGAAGCTACGCATAGCTCAATAATCCTATCACATTGGCATTATTAATAGGACAGGTATGTGCCTTTGCGTTGATTGATCATAAAACCTATTAAACCAGATTGTATCGTGCCTTCAGTTACCCCTGAGAAAGAGCAGCAATTTCTAAGCAAGTAACAGATTCAACATATGAAGGTCTTTTCAGCTTCCAAGTGACTGTGACTAGAGAATTACAATGACACATTTTAAATAACGTGTGGTCTACAGGATTATGGAGTGCCTAAAACCAAGGACTAAGTGTCCTGGATGAGGAAGACCCAGACTCTTTCAGCTCAAACCAACTTTGTGGGGTAAGCAGTAACACCAGGTCGGGGGGGGAGGGGGTAAAAATTGCCTAAGCATGAACTAATCCACTCTGCAAGAGGGAGAATTTCCATTACTCTCTTCACCCTGCTCCACACACATAAAAACCTGCTGCGCAGTGCAAGCCTATTTATTTAAATAAATCTGCGAGTTGTTTCAGGTGGGATATGAGTAAACAAACCAAGCACTTTCCAAAGCATGCTGGAGAAGAACAATATTTTGCTATTTCCCTCTACAGGCTTTGTGTTCTACACAGAGAAATAAAACAGGACTTCATCCTTTTCAGCAGCCTTGAAAACTTTTGCTTATTCATGCCTCCTTACAGCAGAGGACAGATAATCATCCAGAAAGGGGAAAGCAACATTCAAATGCTGTGGAGAGAATATACAGTCAGATGAGTTCCATGTGAACAATAATAAAAAAAAAATATATAAGGAAAAAGCACTTTGTTCCTCTGGAGACTCATCTTCTTGATGCACTATTTCCACAAGATCTTCTAATTGCTTCTTGTGGGATTGAAGTGTTTTCTCTTGCAACCTCGGTTTAGACATTTCTTATGTTGGTTGGTAGGTGGTTGTTCTATGTTCTTGTTTATTTTTAGGTTTGAAGAATTATTTTCTTATACTTTTTTTCCCCATACCTCACATTTTCTTGTTCACGTTGTTACTATCAATGAAATTTAAGTGTATACAACGCTGTGAAGCTGAATTCTCTTTTATAGCCATACTTTCTTATACAGTGGGACAGCAGTGAAAGCTGCCAGCTAATCAGTTCTGAAGCCTTGCATGCAGGCAGGAAGATATGCCATTAATTATCCATTGAGGTGTATAAAAAACGTGAATTCATTTTCCATTCTGCACTGCATTTCTTCTCTAGTTGCACTATCTTTATTAGAACTATATAAAAGACAGCTAAAGGGGGAAGAAGAATGCTGTGTAAGAAGCCATGCTGTGCAAAACCTGAAGCAGCGAACATAGGCGTTACGGCTAAGAAAGGAGAGAGGTTCAGACAGGTCAGCCTGGTCCAGGGACTCTGATCCCATCAAGGCCCCTCACAGAGCACAGCTGCATCAGCGCCCAGCTGCACTTCAGAAGAGAAATGCAGTTTTACAGCCCACATCCCTCCTGAGCTCGATGGCATACTACGGTGGCTTCCTCATCCATCCAGGTCCAGCTCTTCATTGACAGCTGGCATGCGACAAATTGTGAAGTTAAGGCCTCAGAACTAATTAAGACATTCTTTCGCAATGCCACGATGATGAGAAACACAATGAGCTTTCACCTCCCTTCACAGGGCTTTGACTGAATGGGTTAAAAACGTTCCGTTATTGTTCATGGGGCTGAGCAAATCACCCATCATTAATAATGCATTAATCTAATTTCAGCACTTTTGCTCTGTGAAATGTTTCTGAATAGATAGAAAAGTATTTCTTTCAAAGACTATTGGTGCTCGAGAACACAGTAACAGATATTGTATCCGCAAATAATAGTTACAAAAACCAAGTCATACTGTAAATTAAGAAAGACTCATATTACCTCAGCATATGCTAATTGAAAAGCACGTAAGAAGTTACTTCAAAAAAAATTTTTATAGTTAAAATGACTGTGTTAAGAGTAGTTTGTGCAACTGAAGCTCACTTACCAAGTACTTGAGGAAAGTCATCGTGAAGGGCAGAGGCTGAAATAAAAATTAATTATTTCTTAGCATGCCAGTAAAATTAATGTTATCACTTGATCTGCCCTAATTAACAGTTCTGTAGCTTTTTAGGATAGATGATACCATCTCATGTATACAAAGGCCATATACTTTCATCCCAATATCGAGCTGCTCTCAAACAAATTGCCTGTGTTTAACTAAAACATGTCTCAGGATTACATCAAATCTTTTATTTCCATCAATGCAATTCTGTTATTTCCCTCGAAGCACTCTGTGTAGGAGGTTCAAACAGAGGGAAAAACAACAACCATCGAGGTAATGTGAGAAGACACAGAATGAAAATGTGTCTAGATCCCCACCTGAAAAGAAATTGCCTTTCTGGTAAGTAGCAGAGATCAAATGAGGCAGAAAGAGCCCGACTGCCCACCAGTCTATTAAGGGCAACGAGAGTCAATGGAAGATCAATACGTTCTGCGTAAAGCCTTGAAATAGACCTCTCATGTGCATAATTAGCCATTCTTGGAAGTGTCAAAATACTTCACGCTAAAACACTCTCACATATGTGTTTGAGAGGACAGCCAGTGCTCATGCCCACATAAACTCAGGCTGACCAGCAGGTGGGACAGGAATAGAAAAGTGGAAGAGTGATGACAA
This sequence comes from Numida meleagris, assembly GCF_002078875.1. Taxonomy (NCBI): domain Eukaryota; kingdom Metazoa; phylum Chordata; class Aves; order Galliformes; family Numididae; genus Numida; species Numida meleagris. Next base: position 17,410,896 of record NC_034419.1, read on the forward strand.
TATATCATAAGTGTCATTCATTCTTTCCACTTGGCGAGAGCATGAATTAAAACTTCCAGGCATACGCCTGGAAACCAGGAACGAGCTCATGTTTTTCAGCTCCTGCAGCGCAACAGACAAAACCTTGTTGCTTTAAGAAGCATCACTAAAACTCCCTGCATGACAAGCAAAAAGCAGCTTTAAAAAATGGTGGCTGATTAATTATCCTCCTGGCATTAGTTCGTAACTCTCAGGAACTCTGAATGAAGATGTATGCATGGATTGTTTACAGATGTTTGTATTTCTAGCTGCAGAAAGTCCAAACACACCAGTATAAAAAGCAGCTATTGTTCATACACAGCAAATAGGCTTTTACTTTGCAGTTAATAATCTGCAAACAGATTTATTCCCTGAGTAGTTAGCTATCCTCTGAACAGCAATAGCTTTTCCAACCAGGCTGGGATTCCTGCCTTAATGAATGAAGGAACTAAAATATACAGTTACGTTTCTTTCTTTCTTTTCTTAACACTCTTTTGACATTAGATTGACATTTGAAAATGATCATTACAAGTCTCTTCCTCACCCTCAGGGTGGGATAGTGCATACAGTGCATACATTCTGCTATAATGTATATAGCATTTAGTGCTCAGGACTCTCAACGTATTTATCAATAACCAATTTTTGTGTTATCATTGATCTGCTGCATACTGGGACTGCTGTCCTTGCACAGCAGTAGCAGCTCAAATTCAATCTTTTCTTCTCCATCTCTCAGTGGATTAAGTCCCCAGCATACACACGATACACTCTCTTTAAGAAGATTATATGCCACTGGTAGCAGACAAAATAAAAACAATAAGAACCAAAAAGAACAATAAAAAGGCAATTTGTTTAAAAAATGATGAGGAATTATAGACTAACCATCCACAGCTCTGTGCCCATAAAGGTGCCCAAATAAGCTGTCAAACCTGCCCACGGCACGGGGTGGAACTGGATGATCACTGAGGTCCCTTCCAACCCAAGCCATTCTGTGGTTCTAAGGAAAACACAGGCAACAACATCATGTTTGTTCTTAACTGTAAGAATCAAGATGCAAGAAAAAAGTATAACCTCAGACACCCGTTTTAATTTCCAGACAACACTTCTTATTTCTGAGAACAATGAGTACATAGGTCCGGCCTTGCACTGTTGATTCTGTGGACTTGTCTCCACATGTAAATATCTGCAGAATAAGAGCCAAAGGTTTCTTTAAATTGGATGCTTAGTAGCCAGCAGATATTTGTTATCATTCTTCACAAAGTCCTGCTTTTGTGAAATAAATACACAAAGGCAAATTTTGTATTTCACTTTGTTGCACTCATTTTATGAGATATTTGGGTTTAGTGGTACTTCGTTGGTTTATTATTGTGTTTTCACCCAATAGTTCTTCTACAGATTTATAGTAAAAAAAAAAAAACTAAGGACACTTTGTACCTAACCCTTTCATAAAAAATGATTGAAAAGTTCAGCTGAATATGCTCAGCGCATTTTTTCCCTTGTCATCCTTCACAGATTTATTTCTCTCCATTCCATCGAAAAATATTGTTTTGTTTAAGAAGAAAAAAAACCTATCCTAGTGACAATTTGCATAATATGTTAATGCTGATATGCAACGAGACATCTGGATGGCATTTTAATATCTCATTCTCATTCAAACAACTAGAAACCACACAGATGGTAGAGACAATTTTAAGAGCATTGTTGTAAACAAATAAGGCAGCCAGGAAATCAAACACTCTAAGATAGGCTTTAGAACCTCCACAGCTTTCTGTGTGAGAATATGCATATGACATGTTTTGACTGCAAGAGAGAGCCGCCTTCTTCAGTTTCAGATAAACTAAGAAGCAAATGCAGAATTTTTAATTGACATTGGAAATCTTTTATGGGAAATTTCTTACCCTCCCCAGCATAGCTGGCACCACAGATCGCACTCAGCGCTTGAGAGATTAAGGTATCTGAGGCTCAGGATGCTGCTGGACAGACTGCACGCCTTGTTTTCATTTCACAACAGAAATATGAAAAATCCTGATTCCTTCAGGAAGAAGACGCATCAATTTTGTTTTCATACTTTACATAATAACGTACCTTCTAATAGTTATTTGCCTCTGTTCTTAAAAATTCCTCCGTATGAAGTTGCACAGGACTCAGTAGCTCCCTGCAGGCCTCTTTAATCCGCTGCCTGTTTGTACCTCCTTGTAGTTAGGTAACCTTCCTGAGCTAGAGGAACTACCACAAGTGCCAATGTTTTGGATCTATTCAATGTGTTTCTATGAGAGCTATAGAGCAGCCTTTGCTGTAGGTGGAGCTGATGTCTCACCAGCTGCTGTAGGTTGGTGTATCTTTCTGGAGTGCATTAAAATGTCTCACTCTTATCTCTAAGAAATGACATCATAAACTAATTACTTTTCCTCTTACTACTGTTGTACAGTTGCAACTCTTAGCAGTTACAGTTATAGATCCCACAGAATTAATTGCACTGACATATAGAAGTTTTCAGGGACTTGTATTGTGTGCACACAATACAAGACTCCATTTTGCTTAATCTTTTTTAGTCACAGCCAAATGTGACGGTGCAAACTCAATTACTTCTCTATGTTCTTGAAAGTACACAAAAATACCATAATTCTGTTGAATTTGTAATACAAAACTAGGTGTCCAGGCCTTTCATGGTAACCCATGGAACATCTCAGATAGCGAACAGCAATGAGACATTTGACAAACTAGTTAAAAATTTGTGTTCGATATTGTCTAGTCTACTGAAGACAACTGGACTCTCTTCAATTCAAGAGAACAAGATTAGAATCTCACAGAAAGTTGGTGGGTAACCTCCTTGGAAAGTACCTTATCAAGGGACCTAGAAAACAGTAGTTCTTAAAATCTTCCTGGTTTTCCTCTTACCTTAAAAATCCCAGTTTGTATATGGGGCATGCTAAGAAGGGAATAGAAGACAATCCACAGAAAGGAAAGACAAATCCAATGGAAATTAAAAAAAAAAAAAAAAAGACCTTAAGTTATCCTATCAAACATAGGAATAAAAGTGATACTGCAGCACAAAATACACCAACAGAAGCCTTTAACATCAAACACTCAATTAACCCATTCCTGTCAAGACTATAACCTGCTCCCAGGCTGACGACCATCCCCACTAACCAGTGGGTGGTGCCTACCATTGGGTGACTTCCTTCCCATAGAGGTTTCTCCCAGCCTCCCTCTCACACTTTTCCATCCTTTAAGAACCCCTACGTACCTGAGTTTGGTGGCCCAGACCACGAGCAAGGTAGCCACAGTGGATCTAAACCTGTCACTGGGACCGAGGTTGGGAGCTCTCAGCAGCAGAACTGGAGGTGGCGGGAGCTGGAATCTGGGCCAGGAAGTCTTCCACAGTCTAATGCACCTATGAAAACTTTATGTACCATATTTTAAGTTTGCCTTAAAAAAAAAAATCAATAAAATTTTAATCCTAAGCATGCTTACTGTGACAAATTTAGTTAGTGTCTGGCAGAAAAGGGAGGATAAAAATAGTCATTTAATTTTTAGTCTGCAAATTTTAAGATTGCAAACAGCATTTGCTCTCAAAGATGATTCTTTACTTTGTTCACACAGCTGGATTTTTGTGATGTCTTGTGCATGCTTAAAGAAAATCACGATCTAATTGTTCATACTTCAAACCTCTTAATGATGCAGCTACTGTAGCAACTAGAATGGATGGAAAAAACATTAATAACAAATGATGCAAGCGCCTCCCTCTGATGACAGAGTGCTGGAAAGCAAGAAAATGATTTAATTATTATAGGAACCATCAGAAAGCAAGAAACAGCCACTTTTAGAGCACAGATTTATCCTTTGTTTTTAGGCTGAGGAGGCTGACACCATCCCTGACCAGGCTTGGCTGGTTGGGTCCCTGTTTGGACCTGGGAATTGTTCTTCCAACAATTTTTGGCAGCTAATCAAACAGCTGGACTTCAAATGTCTCTGAGACATTCATCTGATGTACTTCCCACCCACCCTGATTTTACAGCAGTGTGCAGTAGTAAGCCAGGTCAGAAAACCCGAAGTTATTTTTGAAGTCCATCATCTTTCCAAATATCAATCTTCCTGTGTCTCAAAAATCACAACAAGAAGGCATTTTTATAGGATTGCAAGAGGTTTCGGTGAAAGGTTTTCGTAAAATATGTATGAATCCATTGTATATATGCAATAAGAAAAGAACAGATATATCAGAGAAGTTCATATTTTTATGTCATATTTGGTGAGAAAATATAGATCAATCGATTCTAAACTCTTGTTTCACTGGTACAGGAACAGTACAGAAAGCATTGATTTAACCAATGTAGACATCCCAGAAAGAGTTATTATCTAATGAGTTTTCTCTATTCAGATCTGTAACTTAGACAATTCCATATTGAAAGAAATACATTTTGTTGTCTAGTATCCTTTATCAACTTCTGAGGAACATAAAAAGGCATTTCAAGCCACTCATTTAAGTCAAAGAAACATTAAAGCATTTCAGCTGAAAATTTATAAGAACTTTTATGTAAAGAATATCTTTTCTCCTTAATTCCATTTCCAAAATGAATGGCTTTTTTTTCTTTTTTTTTTTTTAAATTGAAATTTCTCCAAAACAAAGCAGCTGAATCTTCAGGCTGCACGATTAAATTTGAGGATTTGAAAGCAACGGAAAATAGGGTATTAAGTCAGGTAGTATTGATCGATCTGCTTTATGAGTATAATCCCTACTGTTTGAATAGGTGGATGAGAGAAATTGCATTGCCTGAAGATGACTGAAATCCGTTACCATTAATTTGTGCAGCCCTGGTTAGGAAGCAGAACATCAGATGGTAAATTGAGGGATCATGACAGCCAATCTTTTAAAGAATTTTTAAAAGTATAATGAGGAACTGAGATTCTTTAATTTCTGTAAAGAGCCCGTCATTGTGGGTATGCATACAACAGTATTAGATGGAGATATTCAAATTTCTACCAAGTTATATCTATGATATCAAAAGCTACATTATTAAAAAGAGAGGCATAATTAAAAGGCAAGGGGGATAATTCAGATATGAAGTATAGTGGCTCCTTTAGAGCTCTTCCAGGCTTTAGTTATTTACCTTAATCAATTAAAAAAGAAGGTGGGATTGTCTCCCCCATTTGCATGCTTAGAATAGCTCTTTTGGTATCATTCCAACACTGTGTGTAATTTCAGACTTAGGACAGCTGCTCGCTCTAGTCAAGCTAATAAAATCTCACAAAGGAACACATCACTTAGCGCACAGAACTAAGAGGCAAGGAAGTATCAAAATGCGTGATTTATCTCACACAACAAAAGCCACCCCTGCTCTCAGAAATACTGGAGTGTTTGGTACCACACAATGCCTTTTGAGCATAGTGAAGTGCCACAGGATAAAACAAAAGGTAAGAGATGCAATTGCTCTGTCAGGATTTAGTTGTCATTGACATTCTCTACAGGATCCCATCTCCCAGCTGTCCTGAAGGAAGTGATATACAAAATGCTCTATGGGGGCATGTGTATATCTGCCAAGCGGCCATGGAGTCCTAAGGATGGGATGATTTAAGACTGAATTGGGTTTATTTGGGTACTGACCTACCTCCAGTATTGCGTCTGTAACGCCGTTGGAAAAGTCATCTTTATGATCCCTCTGGTCTTCTATTGGTTTTCAGACATGCTTGTATGCATGTCTGCCCTGGAGAAGCCACCTGCAATACATTCACAGATCAATTTACTGTCAAGTGGTTTGGAGTGGTTCTGTGCTCAGTTAGAGATGTAGTTGCCATAAGCAGCTGAATTTCAACAACTGTTTCCTAGGATTGTACTTACAGTAAATTAGGCCATTTCAAAGGTTTTTCATTTAGATACAGGGAAGTGTTTCTGTACTTAATCAATGTTGTTTTGATTAGGATCTACGCTATAGGATGTCTATGTAGCTCTTAGTCCTCCCTGCAAACAGATGGGAAAGCAGAGGTCTCTGTGGCATATCTTGGTCATGTAAAAAGCCAATTGCAGTCACTGTAAGCGAGCCAGGGTGACTCTCCAGTCACCCCTTCAACTGGGATAAGCCCCAGTGCAGCCAGACTCATCTCACACATGCTTCAGTGTGAGCCCTTACTCTCCTACTAGTGTTAAACCTGTTCATCTATCTCAAGATGGTTGTCTGTTTTTTTTCCCCAAACATTTCCCTACTAGTGTACTTTGCAGTGCTCTATATGCTTCTTGTTTACAGGCAAGTTGATCAATCCTCACAACTTAGGGGGCAGACAGGATAGATTCAGGCAAAGCCCTTGAAAAGTCCAGCAAAAGGGAATCTCACTCTGTTAATACTCATTAATTTATCTTTCTTTTATATTGCAGATCATGTGGCAAGAGATCTGCCACTTTTTTCTCTTCTAAAACTTCATCTCGTCCTGATCATCACACAAACCATGCATTGTCCTAAACTGGTATAACAAAGCAAACTCATCCTGAAAGAGCAGGTAGCACTCTGCAGCAGTTTGGATGAAAAGTGTTTCCTCTGGCTGAATGAACCCCATCTGAATGTAATGAACAAATGCTGTGTGTCTGTATGCACTATGTACGTACAGTACTTGCACTGTGACTGTTACTTTTTAATTTTCTTAGCTGTTTTGCATTTAGGAAAATCAGTTTTGCTCTCTTTCTTCAAGATATCTTAATCATATTTATAGCATTTATAAAAATCTCTCACATCTTCTTACAGTTTCTAAGACCTGAGGTAGTAAATTTTTAGTAAGAAGCTTCTCTTTCTTTCCAATCTAACAGGAGTTCGGACTGCACTAGATTATATGAAATTTAAATGCATTAGTTGTTAGCCAAACTGAATTTTCATATAAATTAATATTGTTATTGTATTTTAATAAAGCAATAGCATTTATGGAATTATGTAGACATCAATCACTTGGGGGTGTCTTGGAACAATTATTGCCTTCATGCATCATCTGCTTCTTCACTTCAAAATTTGTTGCACTTTTCATAAATATCATATATCAGCGAGCAATGCAACACATTTTAAATGCCTTCTAGCCCATCACAGACACTGTTGTTAGAAAAAGCCCCTAAGCTGACGCCATCCTAATCTGTGACTATGTAATTAAAATTTTGACATATGCAAAGAATTGTAAAATAGATAAAAGAGTATGTATGGTAAATAGAAGTTTAAAGGCATTGAGCAGATGGTTTGTTTGTGAAAGAGGTATGGAGAGTGCCAAGAAATGACAAACAGATGGCTTAGGTGTGAAGGACAGGAAGGGAAATTTGGAAGAGTTGAGGACATAATGGACAACTCTCTGGATTTTTGCACACACTAAGTGAATCATGGGCCTTGAATAGAAGGTTAAACACTTCACATTTTTGTATTTGCATTTATATAAACGTGTCAGTGGAAAATGTCCAGCAATAAAGGCTGATAATAATAATAAAGACAAGTCATGCTTCACGGGCTTTGGAGACGATACAAATTCTGTTCAAACTGCAGATACCATTCGAGTTATAATCCAGGCACTTCTACACCAAGTCATATGCGTTCACTAAAGGGTCTGAATTCAAACAGATATATTCAGAATTGTAGAAAAACCATATTGCCAATACTTACAGGTGCCTAAAAAACTGTTTTAGTAATGTCCTAATAAATTAACAAATGTTTGCCAGCTGCTGCTTCTTGCTCCTCTACTAACTGTAGTGCTACTGCACGAATTCTGTTCAAGTTTTGGTCGTTACATACGCCAAAATCAAGAGCAAAATGCAATCCTTCCAGTGGCAGGAAGAGCAAATGAAATAATGCTTTTTTATTTTTATTTTTTTAATTTTTTTAAGTAATGATGAGTTTCAAGCTACGACCAGATTAAAATTATGACACTACTAAATCTACCCTTGAATCCAATTTTCTGTTATGTTTTGATTTTCCCATACTTTGGACTCCAGGCAAGCTTGAAAAACACCTTCCAGCTACAAAATAAGGAAATTTGTGCGCCTAAATGGGCAAAAGATCACTTTTCACAATAAGAATCAACTTTCCTATGAACTGTAAAAATGGAGGGATTTTGAAAGTGCTCATTGAACAGATTCTGCGTGAAAACTTGATGGATGTAGTAAAGAGGGATATTTATGAACCTTTTTGCAGGAGCCTGTTAGTTTTGTCAGCGGGTATTCATTCCGAAGACGGTAACTGAAACCATGAAAACCTTAGGCACAGCCAAATAGGCGTCCTCATTTTAGAGTAATGGCTGGCGCCCAACTGAGAAAATACACAGAAACTTAAAGCCTCATGAAATGATCTTCCATGTAGCTTTGGGAAAATTTGACCAAATAGATTTTTAAAGCTAGAGAGAATGATTTCAGGGATTATTCTAGACAAAATTAAAAGCAAGATGGGGACCTCCAATCCTCACAGCAATTGCGCTGTGCCCACCTCGCTAGGATGAAACATCTCATAATAAAAAGTTAGCATGGCAGATTGCATTAACGTGCCTTAGTATTTGTTGATGGCCCTGTATTCAGAACTGCTTACAGCTACTGGAAGGCATTACCTGTTTTTCAGAATCTTGCTTTTACAGTACTGTAAGGAAAAAGACCTAAGTCTGCACTGGGTGCAGACTGCTGAAAAGCCACCACCCTTCAGGAGGTAGATGTAGAAGTCTTACAAAACATCATTTAGTAAAATTATTTTTGCTTAATTCTATAAATTATGTAAACAGTACTTATTCTTGTCATCTAACACAAGAGGCTATTTACCTTTGAAATGGCATTTATGATTAGGAAAACTGAATTTCTGCAAAGCGGTTGTTACCCAAGAAATGAAGGAAGATTTTACTTTGCAGCTTTTTAACTTGCAAAAAACCCAGCACAAATGCTTTTGTATTGCATAGCTTCTTGCATAGCAGTAATACAAGTGGAATTGGAAGCTAGGTGCATTGTAGATATTATGGTAATGGGGGGACTCGGGAGCACTAATAAAGAAGTAGTCTTTGCTACTTACTGCTGCATTATATAAAGGCTTGGGAGTTGATTGCAGCTACTTGAAAGACAAGCAGCTCCTCTAGGAATCAAACCAGAGTCGGGCTGCAGTGTCCTGTAGTAAATGTTACTGAAAACAACCATTACTTATGTTTGTCTTTGAGGACTTCCGTAAATTGGTTAAAGCCAATTCCATTCTTTCTGCCATAGGAACTCCTTGAAAGCCATGCACACCTTTAATACTCTATTAGCTTTTTTTTTTTTTTAAACTTCATCTGCATTTGTTTTGCTTGCTGGATGATCTCTAATCCCTGACACACTTCATGTCCTATGCAATCTTGTTCTTTGGTGCATGTCTCTCAGCCTAGCTAATTTTGCTTCTGCATTTCTCAGGCAGGCCAAGCTGCAGCTCGCATCCTTCCAGCTGTCACCCCTTGTTGTGGTGACAATCCCTTCTCCTGCCAGCTTCCCCCTGTTTTTCCCACTCAGAACATCTCTATTGCTCTGCTTTCCATTTCCATGGTACTAGAGCTTGCTATCATGCAGCTCATCATCGATCCATCTTTTTTTTCCTAGGATATCTGTAAGTTTATCTTCCATTTGCCTGGAGAGGAGCTGCGTTGTTCAGCTATGTGTTATTCTCAGAAGCATGAACTTGTTTGACCTCCCCTCTTTTTTTTTTGGCTGAAAGAGAAACTGTTACTTGTGATGTTTTATATCTCACTCCTGTATTCCAGGCTATCCTGCATCTTCTTCTTGATTTCTTTTATCTGCTTAGTATCACACCAGAGCAGCTGTCCAGAGGAGATGAATTTTAGTAGGGCTGTTTGTGCTATGACAGTTAAGACTGTCAGAAGAGTATTAAAAATGACATCTATCAAAAGTTTCTAGCAGCCATAAACATTTGTCCTATAGATCTGTAGATTTTGCTAAGATACTGTTTTTATCTTTTTAAACCTACATGCTATTTGCATAAATACTTATCGATTATATGTATATAAAATAGATCAAAATATTATAAATGCCTAATAGAAGCAACGAAGCTATAAAATAAATGCATAATAGCTACAGATTACAATTATTTCCGTGGTAGAATTTCTCTTATACAAAAATGCTATTGGAATGACAGACAATGCACTTATTTTGGGATACGTCTTCTTCAATACCTTTAAAGACACAATCTCTCCTCAAAATTAAAACAAAAGCTTGCCTCTGCCTAATTCTTTTTCCAGAAGAACATTAAAGATAGTGTCTAAAGGTGCTTCTGAACTGTGCCCGTGCAGGGGCACGTGGCTGCCAGGCACAACGTGGGTTACTGAAGCAAGGCACATCCAAGGGAGAAAAAAGGAACTTTTAAAGGATGTCTGACAGTCATAATCACTTCTCTCCCCTTCTGTCAAGGCTGTGGCAAAATCATAGTAAATTTTGTTCTGTTCTCCTCTACGAGAATAAAAATCTTAAGTTCATTCCACTCAGGAAGGCTGTGCCCTCATTTACACAGAAGTCAACGATTTCTTCAGATGACTTCAGATTTACAGTGCCCTGAGTGGAAGAAACATTTGACCCATAATTTTTTAAAAAATAGTTATGGTTTTTTGCAGTCTTCCTCCTGGAAGACTCACTTTATTCAGCCATCAATATTCACACTTTAAAGGCTTATTTCCATCAAGTTCCATCAATGACCTTTAGAAATTGGTCTCTTCAAATAAGAAAAAAGACCTCAATTACAACAACATCTGCCACCATCTAGCACTTTATTTGCCTTAGAGAAGGGATGGAATGATGATTAAGTTAATGGATAGGTCATTTTCATTTTTCACATTTACCATGCAAGTGGCTCCATGAGTCACGATTTATCTGGGGCCCAATCATGGAAGGCAGTGGCAAAACATCCACTGACATCCACAAGCTCGTTTTCTGAACACTTTGGAGAGGGGAAGTGGCATTATTCAACCTTTACAACCCATAGAATAACACATTTGTGTTTTGTTAGGGGTGGAAAACAAACACTACTGTCCTCAGGTTCCTGCTTCTCTAAAATGTCCATTGGCTGCCTCAGCTTTTTCTACTGGCACCCCATTAAGCAGCACCATAACTTCACATACTCATTTGCAAGCTCTAAGCTGACAATTTTTCTCCCTTAGGTAGGATAAAATAGAATGAAACGACAGAATTTGAAACAAAGAATTTGTCTACCAAATTCTACAACTTATTCTTTTTTACTAGACCAACACAGACACAGCCAGCGGTGATGTGAGACACGAATGTCCCCATCCTATGACTTACATCTTCCTGGGTCTTCAATGTGAATCTCCAGAGCGACTGCCTTGCTCATTGGTCCAGCTTCATCTGTGTCTCTGCAGAACTGCAAGGACCTTCCTTGGACGGTTCAGTTCTCTGACCTTGCTCAGCTTTGCTGTTCTCTTCTTGGACAGATGAAGAAGTCCAGGACCTTGCTGACACAACAAGGTGATATTCCCCGCGTGTACACACAGCTGAATGGGAATAAGTGTATATGTGTGCATATGTATCTAAAAAGAGATTGAAAATATAGATTGACTCAAACCCAGTAAATTACAAAAAGGAATAGAAGTTTTTAGCAAATGAAGGTTAAAGATGTTTTCAGTGAAAAAGAAAACAGGCCACTACTAGTATGTCAAAAGGAAAATAAAAGGGCTGTATGTACTTTACCATTGTGACTCATTTTCGATACATCACGTATTAAAAAAAAAGGGATGAAGCAGAACTATTTGTCATAGTGCCGCAACTGACACTGAAACTTTAAAAGACTGAGAGTGCACTGTAACAAATTGAACCAAGTGGGAAGCAAACACGCACAAAGCACAGCTCTCTTTGGAGAAATGTATTACAGTGAGAGGCTGTTTGGCCACTCCATTTGTTGACAAAGTTATAAAGATCAAGATCGTTAGCCTGAGCAAAAGAACAGCAACATGAGAAAATAGAGATGGAGCTATTTACCTGAACTGACAAATTACATTTATTATTCAAACCCTACAACCATCAACTGGTTCAACACCAGAAGGAGCCTTGAAAGATGAGACGTGAAATGAATGCGCAAGGCTGGAGAGAACAACATGATCAACATGAGGACAATAAAAGCCATCCCAGAAAGTTGTATTCTCTAGAACTTAGGCAGAAGAGATAAACGGGATGAATGTTGTGCATTCAGTATAAGCAGCAGCTGGACTACAAGGAATGCGGTCCATTTTACCAGTGGAAAGCGCCAAAGGGAAGAAGCTGCAAAGAGTACGTGCATAAAATCACTAGTGTCATAAAGCAAAGAGAGAGACACATAAAATGAAGTGCCTCCCCGATGAGCGTGCTGCCAGCTCCATGGGACTGACAGCAGTAACATCCACAAACAACGAAATACAGAGGATGCATAATTTAGCTGCATATAGATGCAAATTCAGAAAAAAACGTTCTTTCTTCTTGACTTAGAGTTCTGACTGCACACACACATGTACACACACATGCATATATATGCATTTTTTTCTAAATGGCAGAAGGCTGCCCTGTGTCCTCTGATAGAATAGAATGCCAAAATAATTAAGCACCATTCTGGAATATATCAGCTGGAAAAAGCAACACATCTGGAGGTGTGATAACACAAACAATCCTAGGCAAAATTTCATTTCCACAGAGAATCCTCCCATTTAAGCTATTTTTCCTTATCCTTCAAGGATATGGCATCGACTTGTCTGAAGATAACATATATCAATTTTAAGCCACGTTTATGAACTCCATTCAAAAGCCAGGACTCTTCTGAGCTATTAAGCAATTAAAAGCTCCTGTCACTTTTTATGTCAAGGTTAATAATCAAATGATTAAAACAGTTTAAAGTTGGAGCTCTAGCAGTAAAAACGCAACATTTTCACTCATTTTATTAGATTCAAGAACAATTCTAAATCGTTTTTGATGTGAACAACTGTGTTGAATTGTTTGCAATTAAAAGGTAGCTGCTGGAAAAGGAACATAAAGTATTTTTCATAATGCTATCAAAAAGAAGTTGTTTGATTCTTCTTTCCAGCTGGGAAATTTATCCTGCATTTCATTTAAATATATTAACAAACTTCCATCGCTTTGCTTTACCTGAGTTTCTTCAGATTAGGAGTCTGAATGTGCTTCCGACATCAGAAGTGCCTAATCAGGAACGACGATGCATTCGCACAGCTGCTTTGGTCCTGACAAACTCTGAAGCTGGGTACTACAAAGTCTGGAACAAAACACACCGCGCACATCATTAGAGTTTGACTTGAAGGCGTGTCATCACGCAGGAGAGCGCTAGCTGAATAATTGTAGCAGAGGAGCACGGCTCCAGGCGACACGTACCGCAGCACGGACCCGTCCTGCTGTGAGATGCTCAGCGGGTGGCTGCTTGGCACAGCAGGGAAGGAGCGTCCAGGACGGAGCATCCCAGCACCACAGGAAGGTGACAGAAGCGAAATTGGACTTCCATTTGACTTCTTTCGAGATGGAACTTCAGCAAGGAGGGTTTTTTTTTTTCAGACACTCGTGGCCTCAAGCACACCTAGCAGCTATGGGTAACCAATCTCACTTCTTGGAGCAGCGTGGATCAGTATCTCTCATTTTAGGCTAATGTGCCTACACCCATCTCCTCCAGAGGGTAACCAGAGGAATACTCGTAACCCAGTGAAGTAATGATAACACAGTAATGATTGCTACTGCTTCATCTTGTTAAACTGTAGGCTTGGGGATCCCTAATTCGTTTCCTTACTGAAACTAACAGAATTATTCATGTGTTGATATGTTTGAGCATTTTGCTGTTTAGAAACTTATTTTTACAACGCTATTCAACAACTGGAGTTAACGTTGCATGACAATTTTTTAATTCAACTCACATTTTCAGTTAACATAATCACCTGATACTTTCTGCAGTTGGATTTGAATCATTCCACAATGGCTGCTTTAAGGGTAAGCTATTCTGGGGACATAAGAGAAAAAAGAAAAGTGGATTCTTCTACAGTGATATGTAAAAATATACATATATGTACTTTGTTGTTGTTGTTGTTTTTAATAGCAGTGGAAAGTTGAAATTTGCCGTAGAAACATTTCTTACAGAAACATTTTCCTGCAAGAGAAACGTGTTGATATTCCTTCAAGAAACCTTGCTGGCAACTTCACTGAATCCTACTGCTATTCCTATTTTGGGACAGATTGTGAAGAATTTATCTGGTTTGCAAAAAGCCACGAGATGATGCTATACGTTGCACGGCGATGCAATGAATTTAGCATTCATGTTACCTTTCAAACATCTGTACTCCAGTCTTTCAGTTTTACGACCTCGTGCTGCTTGTGCAACCCCACAGTGCAGCACTGCATGTCCCTCACACCATCAGTTGCCTTTAGGAAGCTCTGTGCTCCTTCTATTCCAAGCTGAGTGTTGCTGCAGCATTTAGACGTTGGGTTTCACTGTGATACAGAATCCACAGACTTAGGGAATACCAAGACCTAGAACCAAGTGACTGAGAAATAATGGTGCTCAAGGCAGTAGCTTTCTTGCTTAAGTCATATGGGTAAATCATAAGAAAATTACTTATCTAAAACTTTGATAGCAGAGCAGGAAGAGGAGCCAAATTATTCATATTATTGAGAATTCAATCATCCGAGCAGCGTTTAGAGAAATCCAAATAAAAAAAACTTGTCCTAAAATGAAATGTAGGCTTTGGTACTTACCAAACTAAAATGGGAATTAACATGACTGGTATCTCTAATTATCCATAGCAAAAGATGCCCATTTGTTAATAAGCTGAGCCACTTATTGTGCTCTTCTGTATAAGAAAAACAATCTCCCTTAATTAAGGTTCAGAAAACAGGACAAAAGAAAGATAAAGCTGAACTTCTGATTTCAATTTGAAGTGGAAAATGTGCGCATAGACATGGCAGTATTCATGTGAAAATTTGCTACAAACATCCTACTTGAATTAACTTCTCATTCTACTAGTTTGTTTTTGTTGAAGATAGCAATATAATGTTGTAAAAGTCACTCCCTTGACGGATACTGTTTCTTTATAGTAAAATGCCATGATTTATTATTTTTATTTCCAGTCGCCCTGCTTTCTCTCTGGAGGAATAGCTGATTAGTCTCACTTCAGGCAGTTTCAACCGGAAAGAGAGAAACAGCTAAAACAAGCCAGGAAAAAACACTACAGGAGCTATTTTGCTCTCTCCATAATATGAAAGAGCTCTTCAGCCACTGTGCTGTTAAATTCCACTGGGTTCTGCTGGAGGAAAACAAATGCTGCAGGCGAGGCAATGAGGAATTAATTTTTTTTTTTTCTCCATCTCTCTACATTGTGGAAAATATTTTTAGATGAAATCCTTGTTGTATCCTAAAATAAATCCCATACTTGAGATACATAACAGCAAATCTTATTTGCTCTGTGCGGTAGCGAGAAGTCTATTTCTCAGGCTCCAGGAGAAATCAGGAACTCATTTATATGGTAAGATGAGAATTGAAGATGATGCTGTTGGAGCAAGTGGACACAGTGTCCTTGCCCTGTCTGACATGTGGCTCACTACCTGCTGACCACGCTGTTTCCATCACCCGTGCACTCAGCGTGCAGATGGAACACACAAACGTGCTCATCTTCCAGGAGACACCTACTTTGGGTACTTCAAGTTGGCAACCCAAGTGCAGTGAGGGGACACACACAAGGTGTGTTTGAGGAAGGGCACTCCTGGGATGAACAAAGCCACTAGGACAGATGCACTCCATTTAAGAGAGCAGAGTAACACTGGTAAGTACTTCAGTTATTGTTCAGATGTGACAGGGATGCTGTAGCAATGGAACTAGATATAGGTCTGCTGAATAGGCCTTCATATTCAAGTAAAACAGACTTTAAATTTCATATAGCCTAAAATAAGTGAAACTTACATGGAAAACTTTGCAGTAGCTTTGCAAGTTCCCAGTGGGACTGATGGAGAATCGGCTGACGCTTCGTGCAATGGGCCTGAAGCAGGTGGCACACAATGCTGGGCACCTACACCCCGCGCTGATACTCTGCTGCCATGGCCTTGCTCCTTGTGAGGCTATGGAAGAAAAAACGATGAAAGTTGTTTCTATGTCTTCAACAAAACACACTCAAGGAAGCAAATGATAGCTAAACAGAACAAAACAAACTCTTCCCCAAAACCTCAAGATAAGTAGGGATAAAATCTCCATGTGATCTATTATAATTCACTATAATTACATTTATTATTGGCTTACTTTAATCATCTCCAGCTATACTAGAATAACATTTTTCTTTCCAATCTAACAGGACACAGAGGTTCAGATTACTTCTGTTTATGAAAGGAATTAGGCGATGTGCTAGCAGGAGACAGGATATGCCAACCCAGGAGATCTGTTCCCACTTCTCTTTCAGTGCTCCTGTGCTCCTACTTAGCAGGTTAGTATAATACAAGTGGTACTCATAATATGTAATATATTTTTTCCAGATTACTTTAATAGTACCAAAAAGATAACCAGTGACTAATCATAATAAAATATATGTAAAGGGGATCGCAAATCTCACTGACGCAGAATAGGAAGAATTTATTTTCCAAGCGTTGCTAATGACTTTCTGCCTGCCCCTTTGAAAATTGCTTTGAGCTTAGTACTATCCCTTGGAAATCCAACTCATAAATTCACAAGCAGCGTGAAATTCCAGCAGGAAATAAAACACTTTTATTCAAATGTATTACAGCGTGTTAATGTTGTTTTTTTTTTTTCCTTAGAACATAAACAGCAGTAAACAGCGCTGTGAAATACAAACAAGGAGTGACCTTACTGTACAGTTCTGGAAAGTTTCAGAGTTAAAAGCCATAGCTCAGCAGACAGACAACTCGCACACAGACCACTGCGGACAGAGCCAGGCAATATTCTGTGGTTAGTGTAATCCAAGGCAAAGCAGTGCCCCTGCAAGCAGCACACACCTTCCCCACACCGAGGGATCGATACCAGGAGCTGCTGCTCCAGGAGCCGCAGGGACAAGCACCAGCTCGCTGCCAAAAGCAGCACTTTGCAGAGAGCAGGTGCTCCAGATGGGTGCTTTGGCAGCGGTGCCGTGTCATTCAGCAGCTGCCGATAAGTGATAATTTTTTATGGGAGCCATCTCAGAAGCATTTCTCCAAGTGGCTGCTTCTCGTGACTGCCTCTGCTCCCATTTTGCTCTGAGCGCTCCTGCTAAGCACACTCAGCAGATCTGCTCTGCCTGGAGGGTGAGAGAAAGTTGCTGAAATTCTAAATATCGCCACCAGATTCATACTGGTTTTTGACCGGGCTCTGGAAATAACCAGTATCTCCTGGCAGACGCCCTAGCTCTGCTGAATATTTTTTTCCCAGTGCAGATGAAGAGGCTTCTGATGCTACCCACCATTGGCTGCCTCATACAGAGAGCTCCTCACCACCTTTTCCTCTTCTCTTATTTAAGGGAAACCAACCAACATTCTCAGAGAATCTCAAGAGGAGGCAATAGAGATACCCAACGCACAGAAAAACCAGAGAGATCAGAATGTCCTTAGTACCCAGTGGAAGTGATGGGTCCCCAGGTGCCCAGGGAGCTTCTGTCCTGCAGCACTGGAGGTGCGTGACCTCTCGGGGTCTCTGCTGAGCACAAATAAGAAACCACTGGCACTGCTATTACTATTTAACATCCTTGATTTTTTTCACAAGAGCCTACCAGAGAAGGGGCAACTTCATAGCCTAAGGAAACTGGCATACTGGAAAGACAGGTGGAAACAAAGAACTGGCTGATTTTGGATCACTGCTCAAAACCCTTTATTTATCCATAAATACTCTCCTGAAATCTCTGCAGCTTTAAGATGCATCTCTTTTATCTATATGTTGATGTACAAGAAAGTTTGTTAAAGCTTCCTACGTTTCTAAACAAGCAAAAAGGTCATGCTCAATTACAGTCCTTCACCTAAGATTCTTATGGAGTACATGGGCAATTCCCCCTGTGTCAGGCAGTGCACCCACCACCTGGGCTGGCCTGGAGCCCTCCTGCAGCGCAGCATTGGGACCCCAGACAAGGCAAAACCTGGCTGCACTTCTCCACAGACAAAAGAAGCTAAATCTTCAACATAAAAACAACACGAGCCTGCCGAGAACCAACCCGGCCACTCCCATGTCCCTCTGATGGCAATGGATCCGTTTTTGTGTCTTTCACTTTTTTAAAATTGAAACTTCAGGCATTCCGTGGTAAATAACAAACACTGCTGCCTTTGACTAATGGCATTTCTTAATAACTGTGCTGTACTTCAGTGTTACTACAGTTTGGTGTACTATTAAATACCAATTCCAGTCCTGTCATTTCAGGCTCCTTAATGCAGCTGAAGCTATCTTCATATTCAAGAACAAGGTACAAGCATGTGATTATCTTTCTGCTTAAAATTAGACATCTAAATCCAACTCAAACATCCAAATAAAACAAACCCAGTTCTCAGAAGCGCTGAGAATCTGCATTGTGCACAGACATCAGTCAGACTGCATGATGCCCAGGACACGTGGATATATAGAAGCCTGTTTTATACCCAAATATAGTTTTACTGCTCAACACTGGGGATCCACACTTGAGTATCTTCTGCAGAGAACTCTATTTCATATTCAGAAATGTTTTCATTTCCTGGAATAGCTGTGTTTATTACTTTAATAAACTGAATTAGGAAATACGGTTATTGGTTTCCTAACTAGGCTAAATTAAGTCACATTAAAAAATAAAATCTAGCTTATATTTGACATAAAGGCACTTACAATGTAAAAATAGCCACATTCCTTTTCCTTTTTTATTGTAAAATATGTAGATAAAGGAAATTCTTCCTGCATTAAAGGTAGAGCTGTTCTCAATGTTTCAAAGTGGACGATAACATCATAAATAAAACTTAATTAAAATTTCAAGTATATAATATTTCTTTACTTGTTATGTATACTACTTCTCTGCTTGCTGTAGATCTCAGAATAAAAACCCTTAAAATGCCTCCATGGAGGCAGCAGGTGATGCTCCAAAGCCCTTCCCTCACCTCTCCCCGTGGAATGGAAGTTCTGCAGAGAGCTGCAGCTGCAGGAGGTGCTGCTGCCAGTGGCCGTGGTCCCTCCTCTGGAATTAGGGGATGAACACAGACACGGGCTGCAGCAAAGCAAAATGCTCCAAGAAAGTGCATGTCATTCCTGGATGAAATTATCTTGTCTCGCACACAGCCTACTTAATGGCCATGCGAGAGGTATGTCTCAGATATGAAAGGAAACACCAGGCAGTTACATTTTCTGTGCTTACTTCTTTCAGATCTGACACTGAGACAGCTGGGTCGTGACTTTCTCAAAGCAGTTACGAAGCTGGCTGTACATCCAGAGTGAACGCTTCGCTGGCTCCTGCTGAGGCATCTCTCTGCTGCACCCCTTGCACGTCCCTCATGGGCTCACGCCTTCCCGACAGCTGTGCTGCAGCATGATTCCTGTGTGCTGAGCATACCCAGGGCCATGCAAACAGGGCTGGCACTAACCATGTCCCCAGAGGGAAGCGGTGGCTTGGTCCCGTCCCCCAGCACGGCACACCTCGCTGGGATGCTCCAGCCTTACCAATGGTGTACCATCCGTACAGCAGTAACAACCACTCTCATGTCCTCACAGACCAATTCCAGCTGCACTTATTAATGAGGAGCTGCTGAAGCATGAGCTGATTCCTTTTTCTACACTTTGGTCCCAGCAACGTGGTGTTTAATTGTCTGAATAAAGAAAATGGTGGGTGGACACTGTCGTGAAGATAAACCCATTGATTCTCCTCACTGGAATGGTTAAAAGCCCGTTCATTTCCACAGAGGAGCCTATTCAGTGCACTTATAAAAGCCACAGAGCTGCTTTGGACTGTGGGCGGGCTATTGTGTACTAATTTCCATCTACAAGGTTTTCAAATGATAGATTATCTCCAACAAAAATGATTGTTAAGCTAAGCTGAAAAGGTTCAGCTCCCTCTAAATTTAATGACCGATTCGGTTTGTGTACGTCATATGCCCCAAAGATCACTGTGTGTGCGCGTTAGAAGGAAGTTCTACACATTTTTTCCAGGTTCATAACTAACCACTGCACTTTCCACTTCTTAATTTGAGTGTTGGAGGGCTACAGTATGATGAGAAAGCATTACATCCAGTTTCTGTGACAACAGTTGATAAAAGGAGAAATAGCAAAGTAAAGCTTTGTGAAAGGTTTAGTACGTAATTTAATGACCAAAACGATACCGAGTTGTTACCACTGGGAAGTCAAACTGTACCAAAGCACTATTTGCAAGTGTTGAAGGCTTAATGAGACTGTTTAATTCCTTGTCTTCTTTCAGACTTTTCTATTCTGAACTCTATTAAAGTGTACAGGCAATGCAGCTTAAGATAAAGCTGCCTTCATGCAAGCCAGCCAAGTCATCCAGCTGAAATCAGTGAGGGGGTTTCTGGCATAATGAAGTTTCAGGCATTAGGATGTATGAATTGTATTTTCTAACAAATCTTATGACCTTCCTGTACACCCCAGTCCAGCCCAAAGCACATTCTTTCCTCTGATAGTATATCAGTAGTTAAAAAGGCAATTAATATATCTGAAGCTATTAACCTGCCAAAAAACTGTAGGTTCAGAAAACACAGTGTCTTAAAGAGCAGGGGTATGTGCTGATCCTCGCGAGTCTTTGAGTTTCTCATGGAGAAACAGCACTTCCATAGGCACCAACTCGATCCACATTCATTGGTCAGGTATGGCATGAACAGAGAAATGCAGCATGGTTAATCCCAAGGAAATAAAACCATGCTGAAGAACAAAAAGCCTTTTTAGTTTGCTCCACATTGGACCATGGTATGTCTATCCTGCACGTGGATGAGGGTTGCATTGCCTCCTATAAAGAGCGGAGGACCAACCCAGGGCTGACCCAGCGCTGTCTCTTGCCCAGCACTAGAGGAAGGCATTTGTGCCTTTCAGCTGTTGTTACCACCACTGTTGTGCCTCTTCAGGCTTCACTCTTGAAAGGATAATAATTGAAGTGGTGAATACTGCTGAGAGGAGCAGCAGTGAATGACTGAAAAATTACAATCTCAGGTTCTGGTTTCACATCCGCTCTTCATGGAAGAAATGCAAGAAGAGAACAGGATGTTTGACGTCACCAGGCAAGAAAAGAACAGCAAAATATGATCCAAACCGAAATAAAGCAAAACTGCCTTATTGCTAAAAGCCTCAAAACATTATTCACCTTGATGAAGAAAATAATTCAATAGAGCATAAGGTATGGTCCACTGCTGCTTTCTTTTTAATCCGTAGGGAATGTCTCAAGCTATGCCCTCCTCACACACCTTCTGGCCAACTGGTCTCATGTAGATATTCACACGTGAAAGTAAGTTATAACCTCACCTCATTTCTTCCCAAATCCTTCTGAAATCAGCAGGAATTTGGCATTAGGAAATATTGCAATGAATCACGCCGTAATCACCGTGTTGCAGCATGGCGGGCTAACATTGCAATAAATGGCTGAGTGGAGGGAAACAGCGGTTTAAGCTGATATCAATATACAATGCTTAGCACCATGGAGCAGCTTTACTAACTCCCACAATGCTAATTGATTAACGGTAACACGTTAAAAAAAAAACACGTAAATAGATGCATTAGCTAATTACAAAGGAATCACTTTCTTCTCCGGTTGCATGAAGAGCACAGGAATGATTTCCCAGCTCATTAAACGAGTAAATGGAAGAATAAAACCAACCAAGCTGCATGTGGTGGGAGCCAGTTAGCAGAGACAGACCTGTGCTGTGGGGGAACGGGTTTCCCCATCAGCAGAAAGATACAACCAAAGCCCAGACAAAGGCAGGCAAAACTGGAGGGAGTTTTGCACGCAGAGTATTAGCAGACATGTATGTGAATAGGAGAAAATGTATTTTTTTTCTAATAGTTATCCCCAGCACTGCCCCCCAAGATGGGCTGCCGCTCTCTGCAGGAGCGGTGGCAAAGCAGCAGAGTTGGAGGTGAATGCAGCAGCCTGGATGTAGAATAGATGAGCAATGCCTCCTGGTGTTATTGGGCCATGAAGCCAACATCCCAGTAATGAATTGAGAGAGAATCAAGCAAGGAGAGGTCATGAAAATGAGAACAAGTAGCTTATGTTTGCTGTGGCACAAAGAGGAGCTAATGGGAGAGCACCGGCAGGGGGGGGAAGTGCTGGGATTAGGGAACTGAATATTCATTACTGAAATATTTTGAATGTGCATGAGTGGAACAAGACATGATTTTTCAAGGCCAGAAAAGAGCATGCAGTGCCCTTTCTCTTATCCATTCCAGGCAGAGGTCCCTCTGAAAATCTGAAATGCTTCCATGGTTTTGTCCCACTGAAACAGAACCTCCTGCATTGACCACTGGGTTCACACGGGTCACATACAAAACTGCAAATGACCACTGCTCTACTACATGCTTTGGTTACAATTAATTTGTCAGATACAGCATACAAACAAAAGGCTAATTAAGTGGGCGAAGATGCAGCTCACATAAGCAAAGTCAAGGTATCAGGTGTTAAAAAGCAAACTGAGAAAGAACTGCCAGGTTTTAGATTTTCCACAAATTCAAGAAGGAAAACTGCTGATGGTTTGATACGTTTCACAAACTTGCTGTGAACAGCATGGCACGGGGTTTCAGGTAAACATGCTGTAATGAGAAGATGTGGAATGTAAAAAATAATTAGTCAAGGTTTATGGACCCTACCAGCTAAACACAGGACACTGTGAAATTATCAAAGACACTGCACAGGAGGAGAATAATGTGAAAGATTCAGAGAGAGGATCTGCAGGCTTTTGGAGCAGAATTAGTACAACTTTGTTCCCAGTTGGTGCTCAAATTACTCATTGTAAGTACAGCAGAACAAGAGAAAACAAGCTTGCTTACACTGTGTCATCCTCTTCCTTATTTGTCTTATAAAATACTTTCTCCATTTCTGGTCTTAGTGTGTTTTGAAGGAAAGATTCCCCGACAGTCATCTATGGGAGTCAGATGCAGATTTCCCTTTGAAGAAGTGGGCTCTGAGTACTGAAGGCACAGAAGTAGCTTTGAAAGTGTCCACCTTCATCTTTCCCTTCTCTCATCATTAAAAATGTTCTTTACGAATCGCCAGTAATTTTCATCAGCCAACATCAAAATATTCTACACGCTGAGGAGGAAACGTGGATGGTGACCTGAGCAGCAAACAAACCCCACGAGCTGCTGGGGTGGATGCTACATTAACACACAGGGAATGGGGGGAACCACAGAGTGCGAAACGTGCATCTGCACAAAGCTGAAGAGCAAATAGCGATCCAGGGAAGGTAAAGACTAATTAAAATTAGTGCTGCTAAAAGATGTTGTTGTTCTAACGTGTTAGCGTGAGGTAGCATGCGAGAGAGCAACAAAGGAAACGTCAGAGGAAGCGAGCAACCTGAGAGAGCCTGGGCAGAAGGACCCAGGGATGTGTCTGGAGAAGCAGGGCAGAAACTGCTCATAGCAAACAAAATTCTCTAAAAATTAAAGGATGGGGCAAACAATGTGATGAGTCTCTCTGTCACAGCAGGCAAGACATGAGCAGTGTTGTCAGGGGCAGATGCTCCTGTTTGAATAGCAGACATTTCGAAGTGAGACCTTTTGATCTGTATGTGATCCCTGTCCAGGACAACACAATCGTGTACCCACAACTCCCTCCCTAAGATAGCTGAAAGCTATGCTGGAATAGAAAAGAAAAGGCTGTTAGTTCCCCGCCTTAACCAAGGCTCTGTCTGAACTCACAAATCACATCCCTGCGCTGACCACACCGTGAGCACCTTTCTTACAGACGTGCCTCAGAAAGCCCTGCTGGCTCCCCTTTATGAGCCCACCAGGCAGGGCTTGGCTCCCTGCTCCTGCCCCTGCTGGCTCCGAGTTCACTGCAGCAGCCTGGAAGGCACAAGTTCTCCAGCAAAAACACACCTCGCTACCTGCAGGACTGAATTCATTTCTTGCTCACATCCATTATGAGACAGAGACAGAGCTGTCTCTTTTATGAGAGACACTTCTAGGTGGCAAAGTCAGCTGGGTTACAGCTAGCGTGCTGCAAACTGAGCCTAATGAGCGCCTAACCCTGCCCATAAGAGAACAAAGAACTGGGAGTCCACCTTCCCCGCCTGCCTTCCTCCTCCTGGAAAAACAATTAATTCCCAAGTGCTTGAGCTGTGTGGCCTCCAGTCCTGGGCCTCTGAAAGCATTATGATCAATCTTTTCCCATCTGGTCGGTCTTGGACTAATTAACTGACATGGTTGAAAATGAGCATCAGCTAATTGGAGCACTCTGTTCTCCCTCTCTCCGGCAGGAATTAAATGGATTCCAGATGATCAGTGGTTCAAAACCAATCAACATTTCCCAAGTAATCCCAAATCAATGCCACCAGTCCCAGGCCAGCTTCCCAGCAGCTTGCACACATCCTCACCTGGGGCTATGAAGCCAAACATCATCATCTGAAAGGGAAACTTGCCAACCGTCCCGAAATGGCTGCCAGATGTGTGCAGTCACCCACTTGTACGATAGCTTGGAAGATGTGCCACCTGCAGAAAATAATTGGGCCAGCTGAGCTCCAGGCCTCTGCTGAGGCCAAGGAAATCCTCCAAGCTACCCCACACAACCTAAAGGTGCTAAAGTCACCTGCCAGGCTACCTGCAAGCAGACTGGCTGCTGCACTCAGAGTTAAACAGCCTGTTCTGTGGATGCCTGCAGCAAACAATCCCCCAAATACTCTCCATGTATACCCCCAGCGTACAGAATTAGTGCAACAGGTGAAGCTGTGGCTGCTGCCAGAGAGAAGCAGCAGTGACATGTCCATGTCCTGTCGTGGCCATTTGTGCACAGCTGGTTTTAGTACCCACAGCTCACACAGCACAAACAAGTCAACTAAAATCACCCCCTCAAGCACAGGGGAGCAAAACTGTTTGCAAAAACACCAGCTGCAACACAAATGCCAAAGTGCTGTGAAGGCGGGGCCAGATGCTGTCATTCAGCCATGCTGCAATATTTCCTAGGACTTCCCTGAAATTAGGGATGAACATTGGCACATTCACACGAAACCAATATACACCACGACGTCCTTTGAAACATGACCACGTACAGGGAGGAGTGCAAAATCCAGCTCCTTCCATTTATGTAGCTTTCTCTGTTACACACGGTGGGGTTTGTTTTGTACTCCATTTCAGCATTTAAAGCAGGGTTAAGCACACAGAGGTCAGCAGGTGGCCTGCAGCAATCCAGGGAGGCCAGAGCAGACCCCCACCTGATGGAGGCTGTCTTCATCTCCCTGCAATATGAATTTCTTATGATTCTCCTGGCATGCCATGTTTTCTACTCTTTTAGAGGATATTAAAAAAAAAAAAAAAAGGCACATTTTAATTCCAAAACTGCCATTCATTTCAAGGATTTTTTTTTTTCCATTTTCTTAAATAATTAAATTCTTGCAAAATTAGATTAAAAGATGGATTCATGAAGAGGAAATTTTACGTGTCTGAGTATTTTATTTCTGTTGTTTATCAAGTTTGGAAATAAGAAAGCATACATAAAATATTTCCATGGAACGCTAATTC
The DNA here is from genome assembly GCF_002078875.1 of Numida meleagris. Taxonomy (NCBI): domain Eukaryota; kingdom Metazoa; phylum Chordata; class Aves; order Galliformes; family Numididae; genus Numida; species Numida meleagris. The sequence goes on from NC_034419.1 coordinate 17,436,506, forward strand.
ACTTCTCTTTCTTTAATACAGGAAATACAGTTGCAGAATACAGATCTTCTACCTAGAAAGATCATTTAATATTTATTGCTATGTCATTTGGCTCTTCACATACAAGGAGAATAACCCCCACTTCTCAATCTGACTTTTTAGGGTCCCGAGTGTTTCACCACTAAGCAGTGGTGAACCAATGTTTATTTTACCCCAGCTAAGTTCATTTTAAACAATAAGATTCTGGGCACCTCCCAGTTTCAAACTTCTAGAAACACCAACACAAAGTTCCTCTTTCCTCAGTGCAATACAAGAAAGCAGCTTCAGGAAGCCGGGTCTTCCCCATGGCAATAGGAGCCTTGTGATATTGGAGAAAATCCAGTGACTGCAAGGACAGCCCTGCTCAAATGGTTTCTGTTCCCAGCAGCTGCTTTAGTCAGGCTGTAGAAGCCTTCCAGCAGAAAACAAATTTCAGGTTGTGTTAAAAAAAAAAAGGTAAAGCATACAGGAAAATGTAAACGTACTCTGTTCTTAACAAGTGAGGATATTTTCAAAGGGTTTTGTGTGTGTTGAGCGATTTGGATAGGTGGGTTATGGTCTGTATTCTTCATGGGTGCTTACCTGCCCTTGCTTAATGGGTTCAGGTCTGCTGTAAGAATGTGCTTAAATGCACACATACATACATGAGCCATATCACATTAAGGTAACTTGATGCAGTGCGATGTACCAGATGATAAGATTGACAATAGGCAGCGATTATAAGTCCTGACCACCTCTCTCCTTACTTCACACACTTCAAAAATGACAGCTTGGAAGAGGTAAAAGTTGATCTGCAACAACGCTCACCCTACAGTTACGTGTGCTTTGAATCACTAATGCATTTTGAGTTGCGGCAATAAATTTAATACCATTAAGGGCTTGCTCCATCTCCCAGATGGTTATGACACAAAATCCAAGCATGTGAATGCAAAAAACACTGTTGATTTCAACAGTGTGAGCTCTCGTGAACTGAGTGCTTCTGAAGATCCAGCTCCTTTGAACAGACAGAGCTCTCTGAAATACCTGCACCTTCATGCTCCGGTTGGGTGCAGCACATCTTCCTCCCAGCATGACAAGTAGGCACCAATAGGAGGATAGCTTTAGAAAAGCCATCACCCCAAAGCTTGACTGCTTCTCTGTGGTTCAACAGCCACTTTGCCTTCTGGTTCAACAGCCACTTTGCCTCCCTATTTATAAAGCTAAGCAAAACGCACCAAGAATTGCGATGAGATTCCAGGCAAGGGCCAGCACTATAAAATATCTTCTACTTTCCTACCAACACGGACAGAAACGTGTAACATTTGCTCACACCTACACATGCGTTACTTACCGTGATCCCGTGGCGTTCAACACTCAAATCTCTTTTCCTCTGTAGAACAGATGAGCTACGCCACAAGCAGCCTGGGGCTGGGCAGATCAGCTCACACTAAGAGAGAAGTCCTCCCTGAACAGCTCAGGACAGCCCCAGTCCCATGCACGGAGGCACCTCCCGCACAGACCTCCCAACTCTGCATCTCCAGCACCCTGAGCTCTTCACACAAGGAAAGCTGAGGACCTTTCTCAACCCCTCCCCCACATGGGAATGGCTCAGGCCTTTACGATACCTTAGCACTCAACCTTTGGAATATAAACGATAGGCTGAACCCCTCCGTAATCAGCAGGTGTGCTGCTGGCACAGCAGAGCTGGGAGCAACAGTTGCTGCAATAGCACCCATCTCATTGTGGGTGGCTGTGGGATCTGTAACCCAGATGTCAGTGCTATTATTTCAACTTTTAATTGCACTGTCATTAAGCATAATGGCACATGAAAAGAAGAGTACGTTTTTTATTCCAAAAGACTTAAAATCACCTCATTGTAAATTTTCATCTCTACACCCCAATGTTTCTTTTCCTAAAAAGAAAAGCTAATTTACATGCCTGATTGCTCATTTAGAGACCAAGGGAATTGAAGCAACCCTTTCCCATATGAAAAAACACAGTTTAACTTTTTCCTCATTATTAGGCGTTGGCAAGGCAGACACCAGCCAATTATGCTACAAAAAGTACATCAGCATCCCCCCAGCCCGACGTTGCCAGGTGACAGGCACAACAAGCTACCAGCTGTGTGCTGCAGTGCTACAGCTGACCAACCACGGTCTACTTCTGTCCTGTGCACGAGCCGAGCATCCACTAACCCACCACATTAATTTGATTTATCAACTCCCATCCAGCACTACGTGCTTTCATGGAGGAAGCAAGGATGGCAGCCCAAGATGTGCAGGCAGATGGAGGAACTGTGAGCGAAACAAAATGTCCTAAAGCTGTTGAAGGAGAGCTTGCTTCAGCTGCTGCCTCCAGCAGACGTTAACCCTGAGCCGACAAAGGATCCTGTTGACACTCAAGCAGATTCGCTTGCTAAAATAGACTGACTTTCCAGAGCACTGTACATTCTTAAAATACAGTCATTTTCAAGGCAGTTCTTGTATCTGTAAAACACTATGGGAAGTGAATGTTGAAGGCTAGGACACTAAAGAAACTCAGCTTCTATGAAGTAGCACTACAGGAAGGTCACAGTCAACACAAGGAGGGAGCAGATATTTTTCTAACATATATATAACTTTGCTACCATTTTTTGTTATCATTTCTTCTTTCTTTTGGTACGCGTTTAAGGTTATTTTCCTGTAGACATACAGGTTTGTGTATCCTCTGTAGTACCACTCTTTGTAGGTCCTTGTAGAGCTGTTAACTTGAGCACTTCTCTCCTCCTTTTGAAGTTCAAATACACCATAAAAGGAATTCTGGGACAGGGCCGCGTGCTGAGCTCCCCTAGACTTCCACTTCCATGGGTGATGTTTCTTCATAGGTGCTGCTTGTTCTCAAACAGATTAGGATCAGTGGAAAGCGCTCAACATCCTTGAGGATACCTAACATTCATGCTGTTATATAATTAACTCCCATTACCACCTGCATTTGTCTAATTCCAGCAAAAAACAGCTTTCTTGCCAATGGCCTCACTGTTGGAAGAGCATAGAGCACAGTGACTCAGCCCGGGGGTAGGAGAGAGCAGTCACTCCAGCACAAAATCGCTGTGCTTTGTGTTGAGGGTATTTATTAGTAATTGGATTGCCTCTGAAATTACAATAACAGTGGATAATCTACTCCCTAGAAAAAAAACCTGGATATTGTTGGCTTGCTCCTTCATAGCAACTGGAAAGAAGGCAATTATTATACATGCCAAATGCATCAGCCCTAGCACATGCATGTTCAAAGCACTCTGGGTGTCATTTATTTTCTCCTCTGGTGGTTTGGAGAAGGAGCACCCTTTAAAGAGAGAGAAGACAGGAAACGGGTCCTTCTTATCTCCCTGGCCCTAAAAAAATCTCAACTGATCCCAATTAACCTAAGCAGAAGGTGGCAATTTGGGCAAGATTTAGAACACAGCATAAAGAAACCTTCTTCAAAAGGTCCAGGCTCCCTGCTGCTATCAGCACAGCCCAAGCATGGGCTGAGGACCACGAGCTGCAGTATGGTGGTAGGTGGGGTAAGCCGCAGGGGCTCGATTTGGCCACAAATGTACATGAACTAATATTCTCTGCATTTCTGAATGTACTGAGCAAAACTCTTTGTGTTCCTATCTTTTTCTTTCATGCTTATCTTTTGGCAGAAGTGCTGCAAAACATGTGGCAGAGCTGAGGAGGTTTTCGGCAAGGACGTTTTAAGCTCCCAGGTACGAAAGTTTCTCAAAATCGACTATTATTATTGCCCTTCAGGAAAGACACCTGTGAAAACTCTGATTACATTCACTTTAAGACTTGCTGCTACATTTATAAACAGAAGTGATGGTGGCTTGGGTTTTTATAAGCCCATTTTGCTGATTATCTGTAGGAAAAAAAAACAGTATAGCGAAAGAAGTACATCTCACAGGGATGTCTTAAACAGCACAACTAGAAAAAGTTTCCCATCTGCTACAATCCCATTAAATGCTGAAAAGAGGAATTTCCAAGCTTGTGATTTTGGTGCTAGAGGTTCAGGCAGTTCAAGCGACATCTACAGTTTGTACCCATCCAGGTACATATGGATAGTTTATAGGTGCCTGAAAAAAAGCCTAAATTTGTACACACGAAGACGTAAATGTTGATGAATGAGTCATATTGCCATATTACTCTTAACTTGTAGGCAATTGAGTACACAAACATCTTCTGATGGAGAAATATTTCATTATCATTACGCAAAAATTCATTTAGAAAATACAGATATGTTGGAAAGTTTTTTAAATATATATATGAATGTCTACATGGATCGGCACTGATCCGGAAACTTGTGCTGATGATGCCAATAACAGAGTTGTAAGCCTTTCAGTATAACTTGCAGATCCGTGTCTGGTTAAGTTAGCATGTGCTTTGCAGATGAACCTATCACACAGCCAGCTCAAAGATTAGAGCTGGCAGTTATAAGAGATTAACTCGGGTAGGAGTGCACGTGGTAGATACAGATGCGACACTGAATTTTAAGCGAAACTTGTGCTTGCCCTTAGTGGATTTTCTCTTTGAGTTTCTGACTATTTTAAAATGTTAAGGAAAATAAAGCATTCTCTACAACAGGGGGGAAATCCCAACTGAAAACAGCCATGATTAAGAGATAAGGATCAAAACAACTGTACAAACTTGTAATGGGCAGACAGCAACCTGGGTTTCATGTCAGGATATGATCCTTGTGGGACTTGCTAGCAATCATAGACAAAAATGAAACTGCCACGTTGATGTTATTTACCTTCCTATACTTCATACATTTTGGTAGTTTGACAGTTCTTAAGCTCTCTTTTAAACAAAAATCATTCCAAAATATGATTATACATCACAAGATTCACTGAGATAATCCGTACTCTACTGTTTGAGATTAAAGAACAATCAAGCAAGGCTGGATTTTCTGTTTCTACTCAGTCTGCAAGTTACTGGAACAGAAATCAAGCGTGTCTAAGATTGCAGAAACATATTTCTTTTCTCCCTTTCACACCCATGAGTAGCTGAGACAGCCCCCAGAGCCCCTAAATTGTCAGAATTAAGGCACGGAGGGAGATGCAGCCCTCTGGGGGAGCTCTTGCAGCTAGAAGGCTGCTATGGCAAAAGCTGTCAGAGACACACAGTGAACACACACCTGCTGGCAGCGTTTCCCCTGCAGAGATGCTGATAGCGAAAGGAGCGCGTGCTTCAAGGCAACAAAGAAATTATTAAAGAACGATATGATTAGTGGAGTTTTCCTTCCTGAAAAACTACTGAAAGACTGCAGGTGTGAGCAGGCTCCTCCCACAGTCAGTGTGCAGAACTCTGGTCTCCCTGGACATGGAGGAAGAGATGAAAGCGATGGAGCTCGGTGCAGCGGTGGCTTAAAGGACGAGATGATGCTCCCGTATGAGCAAGGAGGGGAACTGGGTTCAGTGAATATGTAACTTTGCAGATACCGACATGTTATGCCCTTTGTCTACAGCAATTTCTATGCACTTTGTTAAAAGTGAAATACAGCAACACTTGACAGTCCGTCTTCCGTCTCGTGCTACTTCATGCATCGTTTGTACAGTTTTCTGCTGGAGGCAAAAAATGGGAAGTCTATGCTTACAGCTTCTTTCCAGCCTTTGGTTTAAAACAAACTTCTATAAGTTTGCTTATTTCTTTCACAATCTCAAATTTCTTGACCTTTAACGTTGAAGCTCTATCCTTACTCAAAGATATCTTACAAAAAATCTTAATTGCGTTAAATTGCCCAATATTTATTCCACGAAAAGCTTATTAATAGCAGTATTTGAAACCGTGTAGGAATGCTTGAAGTGTGGTTTTCTTTTAACTGCAGCGTAAGTTTTCTGAAAACCACGACAGACACATGGCAATATGTAAAATGAGATTCTGATTAGCAGCAGCTACCTTTTTTTACTATTATTATCAGGTTGTGAAATGATATATTGAGTGTTAAAATTTGTGACACTACTCCCTGGGGTACAAGGGCTTCAACCAAAAAAACCCATTCTTTTATTGAGTACCAGTCTTCAGTGCCTGAACAATCACTGGAAGACAGTTCCACCTCTCTACATCCGTGTGTCTTTCTATTTGCCCTGGCAAATACCCTTCCTGTGTTCTGCTATCCATCAGGTATATTGGAACACGTGCTGGAAAATAGCAACTGCTTACAGATTCACTCAGCTTTACAAGGAAGAAGGTCTTACTCCTATCCGGTCATCTGAAACCACAATCCAATTCTAACAAAGGTAAACCATAAATGGGGGTGTCCATAATATCTGAAATAGACCACTTGGTAATAAATGACTTGGGTGAATAAATAAAACTACTTAGTCTATCCTGAGGTCACACCAGAAAGTCATCTCCTTCTGTCAACTTGCTAGTAAACAACTCTGCTTTGGATAAGTGTAAATCTCCTCCTGCTGGTGGCTGTGCTCCTTTTTTCTGTAAGCCACACCTGATACTGAAATACCACCCGCACCAAACTTAATCTACTACTGCTTATTGAGAGCACTGAAGGTTTGATAGTTTGGGGGGCAATGGATATTTCATCTTTTACTGCGCACATTGTAATGTGCATGCTGGAACACATCCAAACAGCCTTTTAAAATTATAATTGAAGTTTTATACATGCAATAACCTGACTACTGAAATGCAAATTAAAAATAATTACTATTGCTGTCATATATCTGTCTCGTATAGGTAAGAGTTGTCCTACAGCATAAAAACTGATATTTATTGGGGACTTCAGGGCCCACTTCAGCTTCTAAGCCTTACCCCTTGAGGAGGGGGGGGTATAGGGAAAGCAGGCAGGAGGAACATTCATAGAATCCTAGAATCATAGAATGACTTGGGTTGAAAAGGACCTCAAAGATCATTGAGTCTCAACCCCCCTGGCAAGTGCAGGGTCGCCAACCACTAGACCAGGCCGCCCAGAGCCACGTCCAGTCTGGCCTTGAACACCTCCAGGGACGGGGCATCCACAGCCTCCCTGGGCAACCGGTTCCAGTGCATCACCACCCTCTGTGTGAAAAACTTCCTCCAATATCTAACCTAAATCTCCCCTGTCTCAGCTTAAAACCATTCCCCCTTGTCCTATCGCTATCCACCCTCACAAACAATCGATCCCCCTCCTGTTTATACGCTTCCTTCAAGTATTGGAAGGCCACAATGAGATCTCCCCGGAGCCTTCTCTTCTCCAAACTGAACAAGCCCAGTTCCCTCAACCTTTCCTCATAGGAGAGGTGCTCCAGCCCTCTGATCATCTTGGTCGCCCTCCTCTGCACTCGTTCCAAGAGCTCCACGTCCTTCTTGTGCTGGGGGCCCCAGGCCTGGACACAGTACTCCAGATGGGGCCTCACAAGAGCCGAGTAGAGGGGGACCACCACCTCCCACTCCCTGCTGACAACTCCTCTTTTAATGCACATTGACCCCATATTTCCATGTAGCCACTCACACTTAAAGTCCTATTCCTGGCCTGTCTGGAGCCAGCTGATGGAGCCCTTAAGTGCATAACTACAGGTTCTCCTAGGAGTAGGAGCAGCAGTGCTCTTGTTTCCTCCTAAAATGTACTGCAATCAACTGTATTTCACTGTTGATGTTCCCCCATCCATTTTATTATTGTTTCAGATGCATTGAGCTCAAGGAGGGATTTCCAGATTGTGTTACATCCCTCACCACTGGTGATAGAAAATTACTTCAAAGCATTATGAAAAGGCTAATTGAATAGCTAAATTTCTCCTCAGACACACGTGTGTGTCCCATGCACAGAGCCTGGCACTGCAGCATGACAGGAGTAAATTATATCTGGTAACTTGGGAGCATCAGCCCCGCAAGACTGAAGATGACAATTTCGTGGACAGTTGTGGCAGAATCCATCTGAAAGAAGAGCACTTTGCCTTTCTGATCAGCATCACGTTCATCCTCCCCGAATTCAGCCTTTGCCTGCTGCTCGTGGTCCACAAGCCCATTTCTTTGTAAGCCTGACAAGAAGTTTGCGGAGTTGATGCATAACTTTATCTTTCCAAGAAAATGCCATCTGTATTAAACGCTAAAATTAACCAAGGCTAATTGGTTGCCACACACAGAGCATGCTATGCTCTGCTGGATAAAGTAACAAATGCATTAGTAGATCTAAGCTGCTCCATTATTCTCTATTACAGAAAGTATGCTCACCCTATTAAACTCATGGTGTTTGAGCCACGCTGCTGCTTGCTCCTACACACCAAACACAGCCACCTCAGTCGGCCCCAAGCACAACGGCTCAGAATCAGCCAGAATGAAACAAACCTATTTAAAATACAAATGCATGTTCTGACCTTTCACATATCTTGGAAGTTAGTTGCAATTAGAGCTTCATTTCTCTAAGTCTCCAAGAAAGCTACCGATATTGAATAGTACAACTTTTGTATTGATTTGTGCTTCCCAGGACAACGCTGCTGTTTTCTTTCAGTGCCTTTATGCGGGATGACCCCAGTCACCAGCAGAGCTCCACAGAGAATAGGATACTGCCATCAGTTATCTCCCCTTTTCTGGACAAGACAAGCAGCAAACCAGAGGCACAGCAAAGGGCTGAGAGCAGTGAGTGCTTAGTGCCACTGCCCCTTCTACATTAGCACAGGAAGCTGCTAATGTGAGGAACAGAGCCCCACTGCATCCCTAACCCCTTTAGCAGCCCATGAAGAAATGAGAAAATGGCACCGTGCTGGTGTGCATGGTATAAAACAAGAGCTCAGATGTGCATCTATCATAGTAAAGAAATGCAACAGAACTTTCTTAATAAGTTAAATGGTGCTATATTGGATAAAATTCCATTTCCATTTCAGAGTCATTTTAAATTAAAGGCAAGTTTAAGAAGTTATTATCTAAGATTTAATTGCATATATTATGTTTGTAGCCTTAGGTATTACAGATATTCCTTTAATATTCCCTCCAATATATTGAGATCACAGAGCAATCACAGAATGGCACAAGTTGGAAGGGACCTCTGGGGATCATTCAGTCCAACCTCTCTGTTAATTCTGCTTGATGAATGCTCCAGAGATAACAAAGGGAAGGAAATTTCAACAATTCAGAAGTTTTGACTGTTGGATGAAAAACACACAAACAGTATTTTAAAGAGACCAGACTCAGGTTGTATTAAACCTTCACAAACCTTCTGGCAGCAAGTTTGGGCCCATCTACAGGGAACTTTCAACATTTTCCTTGTAGTACGTTTGAAAGCATATGGGCTGTCATTAGTGTGTTACAGTCCGCTCTTGACAATCATACATCACATAAAAATAGATTTTTAAGATGCAGCACGAGTGTTGGAACAATATCAGATATTTTCCTTCAAACATAAAATACCAGATGCACCCAATAACCAGTGCCACGATCAAGCCCGCGCAGGGCCAGCACTGTAGCCTGTGACTCCTTTTATTCAGTTCCTCTGGTTATTTGATAGCATCGTGTTCTTCAAATGTTTAACTTAGAATGGTTGCTTAATTAAAAGCAATCTTTGCAATGAAAATATACTGCCTAGTGGCTGCATGTTTTATGGTGAATTGAGCAGAGGGGACACAAGGAAGCCAAGCTAGAGCATTACAGAAATACTCTACAGTGAGCAAACAAAAAGATAGTTTCATTTTTTCTTCAACCATTTTAAGTGGATGCAAACTTTTTTTCCCTCATGTCATTTAATTTTAAATTAGTCTTTTCAGACATCTGCTAGGATCTGTAAGAATTAACAAAACTGAACACAAATCTGAGATGAGCACTCAAGTTCTGCTTTCGTCAAGTTGCATTAACTTGCACAGACACTCCGTGGAACTAATTGAATGTCCCTACCACAATGTTCTACACTTTCTGATTTAACTTTATTATAGTCAGAAAAAATAACAGCGTGGAAGGAAAAATGCTGCTAAGGACTGAATAGCATTCTTGATGTGGATCAATAAAAGCAGGCTGCTTATCCTAATTCATTATCTTTATTATTGCCACCTTCAGATGGAAAGAGATTTTCCCCTCAAGTCAGAAAAGCAGAGTTCAACACAAAGGTCTTTTCTTTCTTTCAAAGAGCAAAAGGTACAGCTTACTTCCTGAAACTTCCCGGGAATTTTTATTCCAATAGGGAGAATTTCAGATATTGTTGCAGTCCCGTTCTCTTCCTATAATGTATTATGATTGCATTTTTCACCATTTGCTGAAGGCTTTGAAATCGCTTTACAACACTGAGGAGTATTCTGCTGACTCTGGACGCGTTCTGAATGAAACATCTGTCGCAAAACTCCTAAAATTACAGAGGAACCGCACCAAGCATCACAGATGGATCTACGTGGATAGCTATCTAGATATCTATATATGTATCTACCTATGGATAGAGAGCAGTTACAGGACTTTCAAACACAGATTAACAAAGTTTAAGGGCTTCTATTTATTTCATACCTGCGGTGTTGATTGTTATGGCGGAATGGACATCATCTGGAAATCCCACTGATTCCAGCACTCAGACCACCAGTTTAGATCTACATGAAGAGATCCTTAAATATTGATTTTAAAAAATTCTGAATAAGTTTCCTTATTTAACCAGTAGTCTACTAAAAGTACCCTGGATGTTACAAAGCTAATTCTACAGGTAGAGTAACTTCAAAATTCTGTGAGTCACTGAGTTTCATTCTTGGGCGTTCCCTTTCCTTGAGGCTACTGTCAAAGCTGGGTAAGGAACAGCCATGAAGTTTTCATGAATTTTTCAGATACCCATTCCCAGCCTCCATCATCTCTTAAAATACACACACACACAACACAAATGTCCTTTTTTCTATGAGTAACGGGAAATGAGGAAGTATCAATCATTGACAAAGTAAAAGATGTTTAATATTGATTGCTTTTCTGAAGGATGAGGAAGTTTTCTAATAGTCTTTAGGGGATATGGGAAGGGGATAGCTTATAGATTTGTTTTCCTTTCTATATTCTCAAAAGAGTAAGGAAAAGATGAGGCGATGATAGATTATAATTCTGCAAGGAATGACTAATGAGCAACTGAACTACCCTTGTAGCAGTAGTGAAGGAAGTAATAACCAGAGTAATTGGGTTTATTGGGTTTCTGCTTAGCGCACACATCCAGTCCCCTCTTAACATCCTGTCCCTTCAAATCACTTTTATGCCCGATGTCTTTCCTTTTATTTTTATTATAGCTGACTTGAGTTATTTCATGAGATTTGACCTTGTGTTCTTAATCTCATGTACTTTTTTCTGAATAGTTCATCTTCTTTATTCACCTTCAATAACTGTTCTGTCAAACAGTCTACATAAGCATAGCATCTTAGTCTGTAATGCCAGCCCATATCTGCCTCAGAGAGAGGATGTACATTAATACAGGCCCCAAGAGCCAAATTCCTTATTCTCAGAGAAACATGGAAGAAATAATACCTCAGGATAAATTCTGCAGAAGTGCATGACCCTCTTGCAGAAGTCACAGTGGTACCAGTTTTTACATTAATTACAGCTTCCACGTTCAACTGTGTTGTTTTTATTATTACTCTTCATTTTTATTTATCTAAACAGGTAGAAAACAAGAATTATAGGCAAGTTTATAAAGAGTAGCTATTGTTTGCTATTACCTTTTTTTCCTGAAAGGTTTTTACCCTCCTGCTGTGAAAGCATCTCTCTGCTGAGACACATTCTTGGAGGGAAAGAAAACAAACACATTTCCTATTTCCTGCCACTGACATTCTGCTTCCAATCCCCCAAGAGCTAACTAGACATTTCAGTCAAGCTTAATGACACAGCAGTTGGTTATTCCCTTAAGCTTGGTGGTTTGCATAGCAATTTTACTCCTCTTGCAACATTATGTCATGATGTTTCAATAGGATCTCCCTTTGGGGAAGAGTTTTCAGACCAGACTCATGCTTCCAGCATTGCTGGAACTTGAATTCACAGATTTCCCAGTGGTGGTTCATTTCACAGTCGGTGCAAAGGCATGGCTCGTGGTTTCTCATTTCCACTACATATGCTCCATTCTCAGTTGGCATCATTCCCTCTCGAGAGAAAACTGATAATCCAGAAGATGTTTGGTCTAACTATTTTTCTGTCCCCTTCTGACAATAATGTTAATGCCCTGTGTTATCAGATAAATTCACTTAGGGAAAAAGACACAAAATATAAAAAATATTGCTGTAAGAATGAAGCTAAGCACCCTTTTGATACTTGGGTTTATTCTCCCCGTATTTTTTTTTTCTTTGTACAAAGATAAGTTATCATGAAACCTCTTAAGACCTGAAAAGTGCCACTTGGCCCTCTAGTTACAGACTGTGCAATGCAACTTAAGAAAGGCAGCATACAATCCTCTGAAGGAAGAGAAAGGTGCAATGAACATTTCAGAGTACATCGTGGTAAGGTTCACTCTTCATTCTTTGAAGAACAGACTCTTGGAATGAGCTCAGTTTCAGTGCAACAAGATCAGCAAGTGAAACAGTCCTACAGTCCTTGCATGCAGTGGTTACAGGAGTTCTATTTGACAAGTTAGGCATCATCTCCAGTTCATTTGTAAAGCTTCCAGTCAGGCACAAGACTACACATTTGTGTTTTCTACAGGAAAGTATTTGAAATATTTCATCCTCACTGGAACTATACAACAAATATGCCACCGCGACAGATAACTATGACAGCTCAGAGGTTTGAGGATTAGCATTGCTCTGGCTGTGCTTGCTACTGTGATCATGACCATACTACAAGCATGTGCCAGATCTAATTTATACAATATATATAGACACACACACGACAATTTGGCTAATTTTTTTTTTTTTTTACAATTTAGAAACAGTAACGATGAACAGTTAATACAATAAAAACTCCAGACATTAGGCATTATTAGGTGGCCCTATTCATTCCACAACATCATTCTGAAGACAGCAGGTGCGAGGCAGGGCTCTGAACACAGGCTGGCAGAGCCCTGCTTCCCTGAGGAGGGTCTCAGCAGCATCCATTTCCCCTTTAGACAATCTATGAATTAACACCAGTTCTGGAGGGTTTTAGACATTTTGTCATTCAGTGGCTACCTGCACATCATTAGGCAGAGAGAAAAGCGTATATAATTTTTCTCCATTAGGAATAATGAGAGATTAATCAAGTCTCATGTAATGCAGAGATCATTCAAGCCTTTCTATTACTTAGATTCACTGCAGCTATTCAATGAGTATAGTTTTAGTGGCCTTTCTCTTTTATCCACTAAAAATTGGATTGAATCCCCCCTTGCTTTACACACTAGCATTCTCCAGCTCTGTTAATAGAAAGATCTTGGCACTTTTCTAATCCACACAATCCGGCTGCAGCAGAAATAATACATACAAGTATGAGTACCTTCATTTACAGAGAATAGCCAGGGAAGGCAGGAAAAGGGACTGATGATAATAAGTATAATAGTAACTGCATTAGGCCAACAGGGTCAACAGCTAATCTTGCCGCAGTCCAAAAAAGGTTATTTTAATTCCAGTAATTGGCCCCAACTACCAGTAACAATTGATGAGCTGCCACTTTTATCTGCTTGCTGCTCGCCATGTTCTCATGCAGCTGCACTACAAGACGAACACAAATTGCCTGCTCAAGTCAATGAAAGTGATTGCTGCTGCTTACACTATTGATCAGTTGTGTTGCCCAGACAAAGCTCCAGCCATTGTACCACCTCCAGCTTATTGAAGATGAGTTGTCTGCAGGTACCACAGTATTTAGACAGGCGAGGAACAGACCAATTTTTATTATATTGATGATCATTATTATGATTATTTTTCTTAATGAATAACATTTATATGCTGCTGATCACGCAGTTGCCCTACGGCAGTCGCAAGCTTCACAAAAGGTTTTACAAGCAGTATTTCTGAGCCTGAAAGCATCATTATTACTATTCCAGCTACATGTGATGCAGCCTAGGGCCAAAAGAAGTATCACAATTATTTTATAGGCATCGTGCAGCTCCTTAATCACAAAGAACATCACATCTATTTACCATGAAAAACGTAGACCATACAAGAGGAACCACAACTAATGCATGTATGTGGGGAGCCACAGGCAGTGAGGGACATGCCATAGGCTTCCAGTTCTGCCACAGTTCACAGGCATTTGTCAATATGGCCACAGCCAACTGAGGAACCAAGCTCATCGCTGCCTCAGGAGGCTTTATTTTGCTTTCAGCTTCCAAGGGAGTATAAAGCTCCTGGAGTACACATCCAGCAACTTTGCTAAATGGAGTGGATGTAACACAAGAATTGTGATTTGTGTGAGCAGCTGAGCTCCCCGTCAGAAATACTGTTGGTGTTAATATTTTATATCAGATTTCAGTTCCTCAGCAGAAAGAAACTGGACAAAGAGGCATGCACACCACATCCACTGCGGTGCCCAGGTGACCTCTGCCTGGATGGTGCCTTGCAGACCCATCCCCACCATCACCCTGCTACCTGCACTTTCCTCGAGCATCTCATTCCTAGACCTTGGTCCAGAGGAACGAATCATTTCTCAACTTTTCTGCTGTTCAGGACTGCATGAAAACATGCTTAAGCGCTCCTAGATTTGAGGCCTTACCTTATGAAATGCAAAGTAATAGACTTATTCATATATAAATAACAGTTACTTGAGATCTGCCATATTTAGATTAATCTCCAGAACCATAATGCATTAGGCAGAAAAACATGAGGCGCTCCTGCCAGAGTTTTATCTGCTCTATTTTGCTCATTTTTAAATACAAAATTTGAAGTATTTTGTCAAGTATCCAGTAAATGCCCTAAAAACAGAGCTGAATAAGTATGGGCCTACACATAGACTGAGGGAAAATCATCCTGAATGCTTTGAAGGACATAGTTAACCCCTGTAAAATTAAATAACAGAGCCACTGTCAGGATTACGTGCTGCTAGGTGCTGTCATTTAATAGTTTGAAAACGAGTTCCTGACTGTCCTTTGTCCCACAGTAAGAGCACAGGGAGTTTGTAGAAGCCTGTTTGAGCATCCTGCCTTTTCCCACACCATCAGGGCACCTCTAAATGCCTTTCCTTCCCAGTGCTTTAACTCCACACTGGTGCACTAAGGTGGAAGCGATTAATTACATAGGTTTGAGCAGAGCTGAGAGCTCTTCACCAGAAAGCACCTTCATATTGGGTATAAAGAAAAAGCAATCCAGGAACTTTGGACCCACTCCAGGAATACTGCTCGTCTCCTTCCTTTATGGATACTCAGAGAGCTGTCCCCACTCCCCAAAATCTACTTGAGGAAATTATATTTTCCACCTGCTTATTTGGCCAATTCTCCATAGCAGAGATAAGAACCACTGCATATGCATTTTGCAGATTACCGATTTCTGTTCTCCTTGCATTTAGGCATTTCAGCCTAAAAATAAGTATTTCTTTTAACCCCATGAAAGATAAATTAAATTAGACAGCTCTGTTTAGCACAGAGGAGTTCAGCTGCCTATCTCCAAGCCACACGTGAAATGGAACAACTTTTAATTTTTCTTGTTAAATGCCTCCCTAGTGGATTATTTAAGAAAAAACCTTCCCCCCCAACTAAAAAAGTAGCAACTGTTTAGGAACTCCGCTACGAACCCCAGTAGTTTTATGGACTTTGACAGTAAAATATAATAACTGAGTGAGAAATGCAAGTTTATGTTGCTTGTTATTTACTAAGCTGTTTTGTCTAAAAACACTGTACTAAGATTTTCTTTTATTTTAAGTTTGGTTAAAAAATAAAAATAAGGCATTGATTTCTGTGTTTAGAAGTCAAGAGAGAAAGCCCAACTCATTCACTGATTCTGAACAGGCCCCATGACACAGAACATCCCCAACACAGCAAAGAGAAAAGAAGGTATTTCCAAGTTTTGGTGTTTCAGAGATTAAGAACTAATTACTGAGTTTGAAGCTGGTAGCACTCAGACCCTGCTGCCAGGTCAACATTGGACAGGTGCATTGCCCACCTCCTCCCACACATCCTTACAGTATTTGCCAGCACTTCTCTCTGACGCAGAGAAAAAGAACATTCAGAAGCTCTGCATGCTTTCCCAACTCTACAATGGCTTTCAGAACGAATTGGGTACACCTGGAACTAACAAGTACACCACACTTCTTTTTAGGTATTAATATCTACAAGAGAAAGAAGAAAACAAAGCACATTTACTGAGATTCTCTCAGATCTGCTTCTGACTACAGTTATCAATACAAAATCCCAACCTCTTACGCATTCTGCAGGGTATAAGAGCAGAGCAGGAACAGAAAGAAAACTGATAAATTAACTGATTTGATTTGTTGGTTCCCACCTAACTGAACACACGTTCAGAATCAAAATGTTAAAACCATTCACCCAAATCACTTGGGTAAACGTAAATAACATTTCACATATTTTTTCTAGTTACTGCCATGATAACACAAGGGTTTGTAATCAATTCCGTTCTTGAAACAGATAAGGGGAAGCATGTTCCAAACAGTAACAATGATTCTGTATTTCAGTCACAAAATGTGACTTGAACATGATTTGTTGTTTAGATGGAAAGCTTAATTCATAACTAAAACGATTAATATGTGAGAATGCATGCTCAGTCTCGCACTTCTTCATAAAATCAACTGGGGATACAGGGGCTATAACAAATTTTCTATAGAAGTGCTCCAAGTCTTTTTATCTGAGCTGCAAGAGAATGGGGAGGAGGAAGGTATAATTAGAAAAGACCGAACAACACCAAAGAAGCACCAAGCAAAAACAACACAAAAATCTGAAGAATTAAAAGCCAATTATGTCTTCACTCCCTGTTCTAGTGATT
Organism: Numida meleagris; assembly: GCF_002078875.1. Classification (NCBI taxonomy): domain Eukaryota; kingdom Metazoa; phylum Chordata; class Aves; order Galliformes; family Numididae; genus Numida; species Numida meleagris. Next base: position 17,453,283 of record NC_034419.1, read on the forward strand.
TCTTCACTAACAGATGCAAGAAGGGGAGTATTTTTCAGCTCCTCCCAAGCCCCCAGCTTTCACTACTTACCAAATCCTCAGCTTACATAAACCAGAGTAGCTCTAATCTTGCAAGTTGAGATACATTAATTTTCGCTAGCCGGAGCTCTGACTTGTTGGCCTGTCTTGGACACCAATCCCAAACTCCTCGTTACTGCCCATACACTGTTCAGACAATGCATTTGCTATTGTGTTGCTTGCTTCCAGAGGGAGCCCTCTCCATCAGAGAGGCCACACTGCAGCTGTCAGTGCTCAGCTTGCTTTGCTGGCCATGATGTAGCTCTGCATGCAGATCGCTGCAACCATGGCCACTATCGCAAGCATCACACCCTTCCCAGCCCTAGCACAAAGTGTGGGAAGGGCACAGCAAGGACAAGCTTGCCTATCAGCACCAGAGGTGACTGACAGCTGGCAAAATATCAAAGAGGTGTGCTGAGGACTAGGCTCGCTGAGGATGCTGCCCCAAGTCTCTTTCTGGAATTGAAGTCTTATGAGAAACCAAAGATAAAACAATCTTTGTCATTCAAAAGGGTAAGTTGCCTATAGATCACGGACACGATGGACAGTTATCTTGTTGCAAAAATCTGAGGCCTGACAAAATGATAGACATTGTGATTAATGACACAAAGGGATTATGGCAGGTTAATGAGGTAAGCCTATCTCACTGCCTGAGCAAAATATCACTGTGACTTTTTAGGCATATGTATTGCAGTTCTCACGTGCTACACTTACAGTATTTATTTTGCATGTGTATGAAAATACCTTTAAAGAGTGATTACAAGCTTTCTCCGGCCATTCCAGGTACACCTACAAATTATCCATTGGTCTTGAATTGACTTTTTAAAGCCAAGTTTAGTTGCTGTTACTGGTCACATAGCTGTTACTCAAGTCAGTGTCTTCAAAATGATCCCCAGCCCAAGGAATGCCATGTCCACGCTCATCTCCCTGACTGAAGTGGTAGAGGCAACAGACGAACCCTTGTTCAGGGGAGCTTGGGTCACAGCTTCTGTTTACATCAGCACATACGAAAATGAAGTCACATTCTAAGCGAAGCAGATACAAATTCACTGAAAACGATCCAAGTGGACATCTATGTTTGTCATTCAGGCTGCTTGCTTAACACTGGCTGAAATCCAGAGATATAAGACTTGCATCTTTTTCTGTAGAAATAGTATTAACGTGATGCACATTCTGCATCTGCTTAAAAGCAACAGAAGCTGAAGTTCTGTGAAGTTCTGACTTTTGTCACAAAAGCAGTGGTAGATCTTCTGAAGAATTAGAATTATTCTTCTGTAAAAGCATACAATCCAACAAGAGCAACTATGAATTTAAGAGGAATTTAATAAATATATTTGAAATGTCACATCAACGTGCTCCTAAAACAGTTATCTTTCCAAGAGATCAACAATAAATAATCCCTTAGTTTGCAATACAGAAACTGTAACAAACACTAATATGCCTTGATACTTAGTACATCTGCTATTTTCATCTCAAACAATTCAGAACCTGGAAAAAAAAATCTGGACCATGATTTTAACAGAAAGCACATCACGCATTCAGATGTGTTTTTGTATGGAAGTTCAAGTTACACTTCTCCTACATGTTAAAACAAGCTTGATTCTGTCACGTATATGCAAAGGAAGTAATCAAAGCCTAATCTTCCAAGACACCGTGGCACTAAAATGCAGAAAGGTACTCAAGACTTTCAAAAGCAACCCCCTGATTAACTCATTTTAGAATCACTGCTTTCATGTGAGTAATAAGAACTAAATAAATTAAAGACACACAGGCAAGCATGTATGCAGATTAAGATGTCATTGTGGTGCTTCACATTGGTGTTATGCACCTAAACTCCTTTGAAACTTCCACTTGACAGATCTTTGTATCTAGATGTATAACTATTCTGAGAATTCAGCTTTTAGACTTTTGTGTTTCCATGGAACTACCTGCAAAATAGAGAATTCCTGAAAGTTGTAAAATCGTTATATATTGAAAGACTTCTGTGCTCAAGCACCAGGAAAAATGAGTGGTAGCACCTGAAAACAAACAAGCCACTGCAAATAGATTACAATACAGTTACATCTAACATATTCTTAGGAAATTAAGAACTAATGAATCACCGAGTTCTTCCCAGTTTTCTGAACTCAGAGTATTTCTGTGTGGAAAGAGAATGTTTTGACTCTTCCCACTAAGCCTGGTACACTCAAAGGTAAAATATTCATATCTAAATATATTTAAAAAAATCAATCAGGTCCTTTGTTCTTCAAATATAAGTAAAATACTTGCAACAGTTGTGTCCTTCCTACACTATGTTGTGATATGGCTGTGGCTCAAGCAGCAGCTTTGTCTTGAGTGTCTTTGGCACGAGGACAAGTCAATGCATTACCTTGAATCCCCACAGAGCTGCTGTAGGTCTCATCTTGAGAGAGAGAGTGAGAGATTAGGGTTATCAGAAATAATGGTTATGAAGGAATAATCCCTCTGGACATTTGCCTTCCTCAACTCTAAATCCCCCCCCATCTCCCCCTCCAGCCTCAAATCATCAAGGACGAGTTCAGCATCCCCTTCTGTAAATAAGTATCGTAAGGTGGAACAAGCAAATCCTTCATTACCTTGTTACCTTTCATGAGCAAGTCATTTGCTGACCTTGAGGCAGTTACACAACCTCATTTCACAATCTCACTGAGCCAGAAACATGAGTGAAATGAGGACCACACTCAAAGCCAGCTGCTCCAATTCATCTTGTCTTTCACTGGTAGACAGATTGCAATACATGTTGCAAACAGATTAGTTTGCCTGAGAGCAATCTATTTTTGGTTACCAACTTGTGTTCTGAAATTACAAAAATATTATTAAGGGAAATATGAAATGACCAGTGTATGCTGTTGAAGTGTGATATTAATGCCACTTTGGTCCCAATCAGTATTATTAAATGAAGCATCTCAGGCCTTGGAGAAGTTATTCGTAAGAAGAAGCAAAGGTTAAACTCCAGTGCTTTTGAAGCTGACTCCATGTTAGCTATAAGGTAGCAATGGTTGACAAGCATCAACCCTGTGCAACAGATTCAGAAACTCTAGTGTGTGTAGAACATGATCACTACAAAAATAAAGCATGTATTTTGGATAGAGGAGATTCAACCCAATCACAGATAGTGACTATCACTTAATATGTCATTCACTCTGGTGTTCTCAAACAATAAGAGTAGGCAAATCTGAACTCTCATCTCCACTTTTCTGCCATCGCTTTTGGGTATTTTGTGTCATAGTGATATTCAGACAGGATAATATGTCTAAACATTCTAAAAAACAACACAACTCTTATGCAGTGGCATATATATTTGTACAAGGACAAATGGACAGAAGCAGTTGAGGCATCAGCTGCAAGGAGAAAAACTCATGACACCGATATCTTGAACTACTTCAAGTATCTTGCTAGTTCTGACTGGTTCCAAGTTCTTTCATACTGAGTATTCTCATGAAGGCCCTCCAGGGTAGTAATTTCCCGAAGTACCACACTTAACCCAAACCTTAGTGATCATCTTGCATAAACTAAATTTGTAAAGCCTAATGTGAAGACTTGATAATTTTGCAGGAGAGTGCTTGAACATTGGTACATCAATAGTACCCTTGACTTGCCAAGGCTCATTATTCATTGACTGCTTAATGTGTTTTAATTTAAGGACAGTCATAAGGATGCAAAGAAGACCCATTCCACTCTCACTGTCACCAAGACAGCCTAGTTTCTCTACCACTATGCCAGAATTACTTAAAAATCAAGTAGAATGAGATGGCAAAAATTTGAAGCTTTCGCTTCTCTGATTGGCTTGACATTTTGGTAGTTAGCTGAACATTAAAAGAAAACTGAACACTGTACAAAGCAAAAAGTTGCAACTGATGAGAGATACCTCCTGAAGCAGTGGTAGTCCAGCATTCCCACATTTCATGCACTTTTTTTGCCATCAATATACCTTACTCTATTTGCATGCGTTTGATACCACCTCTTCCCTGAAGCCACAAAACTTTAAATACCATGCATTTTCACCTCAAAGCCCAGGATGAGTCTCAGTTTATTCTTGAATACGGAACTTTTTGTCTCCAATCTTTGCCTTAAGTGAGTAAATCAATTTCTATTTAAATAGTAGTGTCTTCCTCTTGCTGTTCAAAACTGCAAGAATAGTTATACTTATTCTACTCAGAAAAGAGTTCACCTCATTGAGTACTTCATAGACTTCAGTGCCAACTGGATTGCTAATTTACTCTGTCAAATCAAATTAATCTTGTCTCAAAATACATTGTTATGTTAAGTGGATCAGAGATAAACTGCAAGTAACTCAATGGAAGGCCATATTCAGATTAAACAGTTTATTGCAGAAAAACAGTTGAAATTAACAGAATTTGTTTGGCTGCTGGGAAAGATTTCCATTCAGAATTTCTTTCCAGAAAAGAACCTGGAATTTTTCTACTTTGTTTAGAAACATCCATATATTCAAATTTTTAGGCACAGATCATTTCTAATTGTAAAATGAAACTGATGTATAACATATGTGCTCAAAAGGAGCCCCGTCTTAACTGCACAGAAATCAACATTCTCTTTTGAAATTACCAAGTTAGCTAAGCCAAATCTAAATCTCTTCTACAAATCGTCACCTGCAAACGCTCATTTGCGCCACTTCAGATGCAATACTGCTATTTTATTCCAAGCACCTTACTGTTCTCAGGTTGTTCTCTTTAGATCATAAAACATCATAGAATAAACAGAAGGTAAAGAGGCCAGCTGAGATGGATGCTGCTTTGTCCACTGAAACAAACAAGTGCTTTGCATTATTTTTTACATGCTGTTCCTCCCACCAACCTTAACACGACAAAGAATCCAAGCAAGAACTAAAAGGAGACACTATTTGCTAAGTTCAGGCTTATCAAACAGCTACTTTAATTAAAAAGTATTTCTTCAATTTTGACGTGTGAGACATGAAAAATATGCACAATTAAAATCTAATCTGCTACAGCAAGCCTATGCTGATATTACAATAGGGCTTGCAGGATGCAGATAAACCTTAAAGCCACATTGGGCAGCACAGCCCTCAAGTTCCTTTTTATTAGTAACATTTAATGGCCTTTATACTTTTGCAATGAATTAGTTGCACTCATGTCTGACACTTAAGAAATTAACAAGACATAAATCATCTGTAAAAGACTTTTACTGCACTGACAACTGATTTCAGCTGTTTTCACTTGAAAGGAAGAATATTAGTCTTTTGTGAGCATCCCTGGAAGCACTGAGCAAGAATCATCCTTTTACGTGAGAGCTGGGAATTTAGCAGGAGTGCTCAACCCTCTGCAAAATCAAACCTTTAATTTTTATTCTGCAAGAAGAACTTGGAAGAATTTGCTTTAGCAGAATTTATTGAGATGTACTTTATATGCACAGTCCATAACACAGATGAATAGTGCTAGATGTTTACGGTATATTTAAGTACACTCATGGGAACCATCCTAACTCAATTCTGTAATATCAATTTTGTTATATATTTGCTGTGGGGAAGATGTTAATAGGCTGTTAAAACAGTTGCTAGAAAAAAAATGGTATCAACTTCATAAATCCTAAAGCATCTGATTTCAGTTTTATGTTTATTCCTTTCACTAAGATATCCAAAGAAGAGCTAGACTCCCAGTAAATGTTTTATAGGTTACACTGCTTTATAGTCTTAAAACGATGGTAGTTGGTAGTTAATTTTGTTTCACAGGAAAAAAAGGCAGTATTCGGCCTATATCACGTCCTCAGCTAAACTGCACGTTCTGTAGCCACTGCTCTTTAAGGAATCATAACTTAAAGATTGGATTTCCATTTGCCTCCCTCTTCAGCTTGGTGGTTCCTTGAGCAAAGCACTTCATTACAAACCACACGCTTCTACGAGGGAAATGAGACCAGAGTGGATGACCCCACTCAAGTCTTTTCTCACTGCAATGGGGACCAGAGACAGCCTAGAGGAAAATATGAGCATACAGAAACAAGGCAACAAAAACCTTGAACAATTTCACCCTTAAATTATCTGTAAGCACATTTCTACCCATGGCAGGCAAACACACATGGCAGGCTTACATCAAGCTCGTAACACACATCTATGCCAAATTACATAAACAGCTTTTGGCCCAACTACCATGTTCTCTGAATTTCAGGGTGTTTTTCTTCCAGATACGCCCACAGTTAACACAGCATGACTCTATATATGTTACACATTGGAAATCACCTAAGTCACAAGTTAAGTTACTTTAATGAAAGGGTCTCTCGAGGCCAGACCATCCCCTCCTTGCTCCTGTAACACTCCCCTGAGTCCAATGCTTATCCCTATGATGTTCTTCCCCTTCGTCTATGGCCTCACTTAAGATGCCCGAGTTCAGTTTCTCCATTGTGAGGATTTGGAGCACATCACACAATGCAAACCCAGGTCATCTGTGCAAAGCCTTCACAGCTAGCACTTGCCAAAAGGCCCAGCACCTCCCCAATCCCTAGTGGAGACAGACATACAACAATAAGGAAAAGAAAACAAAGTGATTTCTCAGCCAAGCACCAATAGAACTCACTGAATCAGATCTCACTACATCTGGAAACAGTAACAAGAAGAGCTAAGTGCTGCTACAGGAGAAGGAAACTGGCTGCAAAGCACACTCCTGAAGCCATGTGGTCTTCCCCAGGTATCAGTGCTGTCACTTTCAGATGAAACATATTTTAAGGAAAAAGCTCTTCAACACTCTTCCTCCAAAAGCTTCTCAAAACACATTAAGTGAGCCTGTTTACTTTGAGTTAATAGAAGGAATTGGTCTGCAAGGAGGCAAGTCCGGCTAAGGAGGGGAACTGTCTTGCCTTGCCCTCCTGCTAGAGCTCTGCTGAGCTGCACTTTCTACATCTCCCTTGCACAGGCTCCTTCCCTTCTGCCTCCTCACAGAGTGAGCAAGAGCTCCTGCTCTTCGGATGCTTGGGGCGCTGCCACACTACTACACACTTCAGTTCACACCCCTTTTCATTGAGCTATGCCGTAGTTGACAGGGGGTGGCAGATCTGGCAGTCTCTGATCTGCAGCTAGCTCCTTCACTGGAAACCAAGGCCGTCTCCCAGCAAAGCAGGAGTCAGCCTCAGTTCAGCCCTTTACACCTTCCCCATCTCTACTGAACAGGAGAGCCCGCAGCTGAGCCACTGCTGCACGGACCTCAAGTTCTCAGGCAAACTTTCACATTTGTGTTTCACCAATTCCCTCTGTCTTGCACAAGGGAGAAGTAATTGGGATGTTAGTCCAACCTTCTCTCCTGAACACATAAGAGCTTTGTTACCACTCTGGAGAAAGATTTAAATTTTTTTTTGGAGAAATTAATTCCTTCAACAGACATTCTATTCCTACTTCTTTCAACTTACATTAGAGGTAATCCTGATTTACTTGTAATACAAACACAGAAAGCCTCTCCAGATGCTGGCTGTGCTTTGCCTGCCTATCCGAAGGATGCACCCGATGCAGCTGAAATCCATGTTTATCTCTAAAGAAAGCAACAGCTCCACAACAGCCAAGGATTTCATGTGGTATTTGTTATTCAGAAGTATTTAGGTCAGTAGTGACCGACAAACATGCAGCCTTCTGTGAAGCACTGAACTTCGGTCCCAGAGGCCAATATAAAAATCTCATTTAGCAGTGTTTGGCTGTATGACAAATTGAGGAAACTTGTCTAAATATGATTTATGAATTCCATTGTGCTTTTATGAACTACCTGGACTCTTACACCTTGCAACTCTGGAGTGTCTTATGACCATCTTTTATTGTATTCTGCCTTACAGTTCTTATGCTAAGGACACAAGAGAATAGTCTTGGTATGTTTGCTCTTAAATAATTGATTGTTAGAGACTACAAGCTGCTGAACACACCTAATCTAGAGAGAACAAATGACTTATAGCACTCTAGATAAGCCAGTATTCTCCAACTTCCTTACAGAGACCTGGGATTTGGAAGGTTGTGCTTTACCCAGAAGCAAAACAAACAGAAGAGATATTAGCAATAGTTCTTGAAAAAACAGAGTCTTGGTGGAAAGCAAGTGCACTCCGCAAAGACCATTCCTCACTTCTACCAGCAGCTGCTTAGTTGCCGATGTCAAATTATTTCATTAGCAAAGTCACAGAATCATAGAATGGCTTGGGTTGGAAGGGACAAGCCAATGAAAGGGTTGCCAAGAAAGGCAATACAGATCCAACAACTGTAACTGATAGAGGGTAATCTCCTTAAAAATTGCTGAAGTGTGTTACTGTCAGGCTAGCTGCACTGTAGGACTTTTATGGTTAAGTAAACAAATAATGTTTTATTGCTGACAATTTATACAGGATTTTATGTTCCTACCAAGATCTGAGCCTTACAGTCAGCTCATGAAAGGGGATGAACTGGCAGTACAAAAGCAGATCCGCAGCAGAAAACAGAGCATAAATGATGAAACAGAGTTTGAAGCCAAACAGTGGTGCATGGCTTTGGCACGACCATCTCTTTAATGAAAGAAAGTCCCTCTTTGTAAACTTAGCCAGGAGCCTTTTAATTTCAGCAAAATGGAACCAACTGTAACATCTTTATTACCTTCCTTGTAATGTGAGCATTTTGCTTCTTAAAAAAATAAAGTTCTGTTTACAGTTAAACTACTGTCTGAAAAAAAAAAACCAACTTTGAGAACAGGTGCACTTTCTATCTTACAAAGGAAAGGAGAAATCCTGAGTCTTAAAAGATGTCCAAATCAGTTTCTTTGCGCAGAGAAAAGAAAGCCCTGAAGATGTACTCTAAAGAGCAATATGCTCAGTGGAAGAACTCCCACTGCCTTAAACCCCACACAGAGAAGGTAAGTCACAGCGCACACACACAGAGCCCTTAACTTATGGTCTGATTTGCTTGGCTGGAGAACAAAACAGTTCCTGGGAAGGATGTGCCCATCCACCAGGGACAACAGTTTTATCACTGGGCATCATTGCTGTGCAGGAGGAAGCTGCCTCACCAGGATTAGGGGGGGTGTTTCCCTTGCTCCCCCTCTGAAGGGAGAGACTCAAAAGTTACCTTAACATATGTATATAAAACACATTCCTACAATGCTGTTTTGCAGACAGAAGCTTCTGTTCGTGCAGCTTTATGACTCCAGAAGCACTTCAGACCCAGCTCTTTGAAGCTCTTCAATTTTGGAAGAAGTTCAGGAGGAGACATACACGCACAAAGGGGTGGCTAATAACATTAATTTCAGCCTGTTTTACTCCCAATGGGATTTCATGAATCTATATAAAACAAAATACAAAAGCTCTTATAATGCCACAAAACAAAAATAAAGGTTTTTTTTCAGGCAGTGGGAGCAGTAGCAATCATTAGAAAGACAATATTCTCACCCTAGGAATGTGGCTGCCTTAGCAGAAGAAGGGAACAAGAAAACACTGTCTAGAAAACAAGAGATGAACACCAGCATTTTAATGCTCTAATTGCTGCAGAGGGACAGCAATTCTTCCTTACACTAGAAATGGAAATTTTTATACTCTAATAAACTTCCTGCCCTGTTTTGCCTAAATTTAGGGAATTTTCCAATAAAAAGCCAGTACATAGCAAGTAAGCAGGGCTGCCATAAGCCCAGTTGATAACCTGAGCTACATAAAGCATTTAAACACAGAATTCTGTAAGTTTTCTTACAAGTGTGGCACTATTGCTTCCTCCTGGGAGGAAGGTACTAAAAGACAGAGTAACATTTGCACTTGTAAATTAATTGGGTATAATAAGTAAAAAAAATCGAGATCCAAATCAAACTAAAATATTAAAACCTGTTTTCTTATAACAGTAAGTTAACAACTCAGGTAACAGCTCAAGGAGTCTGTGTTTCAATGAGAAAGCTAGCTAATAGCACTGGAGGCTTCACCCTTCGAAGTGCTGACTTCAACTTACTCAAATAACACACTAAGAAGTACTTTCAAAATTTGAACTGTCAAGATTTTGAAATTAAGTTGTATCAGAACAAAAATCTAAAGACAACTGTAAACATTTATGAGAATGTTATGGGTTGCACAGATAGCGTTAATTTAGGATGCTTAGTTTTAAAAGTTCCTTCGCGCAGAAAATTCAGGAAATCAAGAGGTAGAAAACCAAATACAAGCAGTAAATAACAAGGATTAGAAAAGAACAGAGAGACAGCTGTACTAGTCAGGGAACACGTTAAAATAGCAAGCTAAGACAGACATCTTCCGCATGAAGAACAGCTCTGCGGGTGACATCAGCTCCCACTACAAAGGGTGAGATATTCTGAAGCTATTTCTATTCTGTAAAATGATTGCAATTTTGAGACAATTTTAGGAGACAGATCTGACAACGTTATTTTACAATGACTTTGTTTTGCTCGTGTCAAATAATTACTGCAGATATAATAACATGTCTGCTGTATGCTGGAACATCTCTGGTTCCGTGTCATTACTAAATACCTGAGTTTTGATTTGGAAAGCAAATGGGATTTGTTAGGAAGAAATGACAAAGAAGTTCTAAGAGAAATTGGAATATATAAAAGCAATTTATTGAATTAACTACTTAAAATGTGATTGTTCTGTTTTAATAAATCAGTATCCTTGGGATATGACTGACTAACATCAGTTATGTGAACATGTAATTATCCCTTTACTATTTATAATAGAGCTCTCAGCATAAATGCTATTTTGAGTCATAGGTGAATTTAGCACGTTATCTATTGTGGAAGGATGATTCTATTGCTTCTAACACTATTTAACACAGAATAAGTTTTTTCCTCTTAACTAAGATCCCATATTAGAAACTAGTGAGTGACCCATCCTTCCACAGCAGAACATGAGCAGACATCAAGGCCATTGGCAAACATCTCTTTTCCTTTACAGTGCGAGAAATAATTGAAGCAAGCACAAGTAATCTGGCCTCTCTAACGTCAATGATACTGACTCCAGTGGCACAAGAGATGACTTCATCCTGAGCTCTGTGGTACAGAGCCTTCTGGCTCTCAGTACCAAGAGGAAGCAACCAGTGAATCTCATGCACTGCACAAGTGGAAATCCAGGCTCCCAGCTGGGCTTTTCTTCAGCTTCCAAATTCAGAGCATCCTTTAGAAAGCAGGTGTGCCCGTGCTTTGCAAATGCACAAAGCATCTCCTATCTATCATGTTCCATCCAGGCTCATGCTGAGATTTTTGTGGCGGTAATTCACGGCCAGCAATCTGATTCCATTCTGAAACCACTGAGCTGGCAATCAATTTCCCACTGCTATTTGGCTTGAAAGATAAATCTAAAAAATGAAACTACTAATATGTTACTACTAAGTATTAGATGTGTTAACTAGGGCCTGACAGATGACATTAAAACATGCACCCTTAAGCTCTACGTAGCACTGCAAGCTATTTGTGATATGCAATACCATTACTGACCTTTGAATCGTACAATTTATAAGAGCAAAACCAGGTGTGTTCACCTTTCATGTAAGCCAAATCATGAGTGGAAGAGCTTCATGCTGATCCAGCATGAAGAGTTGTCTGTAAAACCCGCTAAAAGTTAATGATGTGCACGAATTCCCTGACGCTAATTTAAAAGCAAATCCTATCATTCTTTTGTTGCTCCCCATTCTCATTTCTATATATTCCACGCAGATGAGTCGACCTGCAGTCAACAAGGTGCTGGTGCTATAATGCATTTCACATAAATACTCAGCAGGTCTCTGCTGAGACTCCAAGGTCTGCCGGATGCACTCTGATACCTGAAAACCCTGCTGCAGGATTGTGCTCAGGGAACGCTCGATGCCAGTTTGAAGGTAATCATCCAAACAACGAAAATATTACCTGTGACATACCAATTTTAAGTGAAAAATATTTACTGCTAAAGCGCAAGAAAAAAAAGTCAAGAAGGAACTCTGAGAAAGCGCTCGTGCTGCAGATAGATTCAAGTCCCTTACAGCTAGTTTTGCCATGGAGAATCTCACACAGAAGCAGCAAATACGATACTTAACATGATAAGCAATTTTTACAGATCCTCTCGTTCTTCCATTTATAACATAATAAGGGCTGTGTTTTAATTTATGTCTCTCCTCTAGCTGAGAGAAACCATCTGCTTTCCACACAGCTGAGCCATTCAGAGAATGCTCTTGGCACTGTTAGGACAGCGATCTGTATGGCACAGTGGGGAACCCAGTGTCCCAGCCACCTTCTCCATAGCCTCAATTGACCATCACCAGGCCTGCTCGTTATTTGCTTCTTCCTGGAGAAGAACATCAAAGAGAGAAGCCAAACCACACAGGCTACGCAGATGGCAAATTCCACGTGGCCCAGGTCCAGAAGTTAAATGCACAGCAGTACCAATAGCAGGGGATGCAACATGGAGCAGTTTCACAGGCGCTGCCAGTGGCATCCATAAGACGAGCAGCATTAGTTAGCAACTGTCTTTCGGATTAATCATTCTGCAGAATGTAATTGAGATTTTGTTACAGCTCCAAGCAAACAGGCATTTTCTGAGAACTGCACTGTAACAATGAGTTCAGTTTTGGCCTATTTTTACCTTGGAACACCAGAGAGCAGGCAATTATCTCTGATCATATTTCAGATCCATGCCCAACAACAGAATCCAAACAGTCACAGTTTTAGTGGAGTTGACTTGATCCTGTTTCAGCACACATCAATAGAAGCTGGGGACAGCACCACTGACTTCCACCAGCAAAAGGCGATGAAGTATTATCAGAATCAAGTGCACGATCTGCAGTCTATTTGAAGGTTGCACACGCTCATCCTGCTGGGTTCACGTTTTCAGCAGCCATAAGCTGGTACATATTCATTGAAATCAGGCAAGCCACATTGGCTTTGACCAGCTGAGCCAACAGCCTGTGTTCTCAGAAAACACGGACTCGAGATCAGAACCGAGAAGTTAATCACACTTCATTCTAGGGGAAACCTCTGCTTCCATCCGGTTCCCTGTCTGCTGTGGTTTTTATGGATCATTTTCAGTTTCCTCGCTAGGTTCCGTTTCTCAAAATGCAGCTTGTGAGCTATATTTGCAGAATTTTTCGACTATGGAGCCAGCAGAAGAAAAGGATTGCAGAAAGAATTCTCTCAGATCGGTCTTCACTGGATTTAAAAGCCTTCAGGATACATTCGAGGTAATCCAGAAAGATTGAATAGTACAGATGTACCTCCCAGGATGCGAGGACTAATGCATGTAATAACCGTATTTCTTTAAAATGACTTTCTCAGGCAGAGTTAAAGGCATAGATGTAACCAAGGGATTGGACTCAGGCCAAGCTGTAATAGCTCTGCTGTTTATCTTTTTTTCTTTCCTCCAGCAGAAAGAGCAGAACAAGCATTTTACTAAGAGATTTAAGGTTTGCTTTCACTCTCTCTCTTACTTAGACCTCCTGCCCCAAACATTCTTGCATGACACAAATCATAACCTAAATTGACTAAACCACAGCAAAACCAGAAAGCACGGTGCACGAGCTATCTTACCTTCGTCTGTGAGGAAGAAAGGGAAGATAGATTAATACTAAAATATTGAATAATTTGTCTAATATATCAAAGGAAGAAGAGTGAAAAATTGTAGGTTATATGGAGTGCGATTTAGCAGTGGCTACTCTGTCACCAAGGTGACTGAGATTTGTCATATACGGAAGTCATTTTCTTAACATTCTTATTGAGAGACCACAGAATGGATCCTGTTAAGAGCATTTTTGTCTTTTTTTCCTTCTTGCAGTTCTTCATATAAACACTGGTTTTCCAGCTTAAACCTGAATCTTATCTGAAGAGACAAGAAGGATGCTGTATGCTAGATGCTGCCTATGAAGTCTAGTTCTCCACTGTGCATATCTGTGCTCACAGCGAGGTGATCCATTCTGTCCTACCACCTCTCTTCAATTCCTATCTTTGTCCAGTCATTAAGCACATAAGGGACAATCTTTCTTCTTAGATGAAAAATGAGAACAATTAGCTACTTACATGGAACTTAAAACAAAATCCTGAGGCCCTGTTCTGGATGTTTTAATTGTTCAAGTGATAGCAGAGACTGCTCCGGCCTCTCTCCCAGTAAATGGGGTCTGAAAACCACCCCTGAGCAGAGAGCATCTTGCATCCCACAGAAGGGTACGTGGGCTTCAGCCAGTACTCCTGCTCTTCTCAGCCATGCCATTCCAGCACCTCTCCTTGGGCTAAATTCTGCCTTTTGAAATTCCTGTTGCCTCTCTGCATCCTCTTATAAAGAGATTCTCAAAGTTAACCACAAGAAAGGCTGATGACTTCATAGAAACAGTTACCTGCAAAAGCTTTTCTTTAGGTGCTCTCCTGTTTGCTCAGTATGCACCGTGGCAGCAAACGGACACAAAACATTATTAACCAGAAAAACTGGCCAAAGAATTTAAATTTATGCAGTGCAATAATAACTAGCTTCACCACAAGGCTCGCATGAAGAAAATAGAGAAAACTCAAACTACATCTCTGCCAGAAATCTCTGGAAAACAAAAACAACCCTGTTTGTAGAATGCTTCAGGGTGCCTATGTTCCAAACCTGGGAGCATAATAAATTAACTTAAGTAGTGGATGCCTGGGACAAAACCCTGTGGGATACCTGAGCCAACTCAACAGGTGGGGAAAGTGGAAACAAATTGATAGCCTTGGGACAGAAAATATTAGAACCAAGCAATCATAATGCCAGACTGCCTAGCACAAGAGGCAAGGAAAGCCAACAATGATTTGCATCGATATAGCACCATGAGCAACAGACAGCAGATGATGTCCCAGAGCTTTTCACAGCAATGGAACATCACAGCACACCACAGATGAAGAGGAAAAAGCTCCCCACCAAAACAACAAAAACAGGGGGATTTCTTAAACTACAAGATGGTTCCTGCCACATGGGAAGAAAGCATCAGGCAGCCAATTTGTGGGTACCTCGTGTTAGCCATGTCCTGAGGAGGTCAAGTGACACAAGTTTAATTTCACACGGTTCCCACAACACCCCTGGAAACCAGAGCTACCATGGTGGTTTTCCTCTCCAGCACCAGCAGAAGGAGGAGATCCCTTGTTACACACACTGTTCCTTTTCCTTATTTTCTATTTTTCTACCTCTACACTGTTCCAATTTGTGTGCTATCTATACGCTGTCCTTTCCACTCAGCGCAGCAAAAGGTGATGGCAGATCTTTCATTTTAATTTTTGCTCTGTATCATCTGATACAAACAGGCACTTGGGTCATTCCGCCTCCCCCCCCCCCCCGAAAGTGACATCTGCAGTATACATCTTGCAGAACCAACTCGTGACAGCATAAAATTGTGACCTCTGGTTGAATACATCTTGCCTAGGAGCTGCTACAAATCTATAGTTAACTGCAGCTCTCACATCGCTGCCAGCTCTGTGCAGCTCTCTCTCAATTGTTGCTCCTCTTATACGTGCACTATCAGCAGTAAGCTACAGAAAGCTGGCATGCTGCATAACTGGCTGCTCTGGCCCTATTTTAGGGGAGAAGAGCAAGCACGTGGTGAGTTTCCTCACTTTTGCTGTGTGGACTGCAGCAATTGCAGAGCCTGTGCTTGAAGTAACATGGGTCCCAGCTTATCTCTGTGCACCAGGTGCACAGCCCATCCCTGCCTTGAGGGGGAGAGCCGGCCCAAGACAGGCCACACAAGGATTAGGATGCGCTACATCCAGCTCAATACATGCTGCTCTTGCCTGGGGAGCCGGGAGCTTGGCACAGGAATTGTGCAGCTCAAGTTTTCCCAGGAAAATCTTCACAGAGGTATTGGGAAGCTTGAATATTTTGAAAGCAGCCGTCCAATAGAAATTGCCAGAGAAGCAATCCCTGTAATTACAATTTCAACACTCGAAAAAGCTTGGCTGTATCATAGCAGTGGTTCAATTAGGTTGAAATAAAGGCTGGACAACGCCTGATAGTGCAACAGTTGTGAATAATACCATAAAGCATTTGCTAGTCTCCTGGAAACACAGCCATTATGGGCACAAAGTACACTCTATTTTCTTTCTGAGCACTGATGCTCAGCACATTTACTTACATTTAGAATCAGGACAGCTACTGTCTTTTTTAATAGAGCTTTATGTCATTTACGCTTCACAACAAAATAGCTCTGCTCCAGGCAGCACAGGAGCAGTAGGGGCTTTGGGGAACCTGTTTACTCCCCAGAACCAAGTCTCAGGTAAAGCTGCCACTGCTCTCCAACTGCCTCAGAATTAAAGGCGTTGTCTTTGTGGGACAAAGGAGAACTGGATCAGAGGAAGCCAGAATGCTTGTGGATTACTGCTAATTAGACTGCACTAATTAAAAAGGCCTGGGATTCAAACGGTCCTACAGCAAGAAACTTGACTGCAGACAGCAACTGATATAACACATTTCTTCTGCAAGCCTTTCAAGACACATTACTAGGCATCCTCACACAGGAGTGCATGCAAAGGCCAGATGAGAATTCCTAGATAGCAATCTAAATGCTAGAGCAATCACCTCACCTGCTGAGGGAATGAATCAAGGCAAGGGAACAATTTGAAAATCATTCTCCCTGATACACAGCTCCCCTTTAGTGCCAGGATTTGCTGTGGGGAATTTCTTTACGTGGTTCACCCCCATTTAAAAGAGCAGGAGAAACTCTTGGAAGATGGGATTCGCTCTTCCCTGGTCTCAAAGCACGCACGAAAGACAACAAAGAACAAAGCATTCAGGTAGTTGGCTTGTCCATGCAGATAGCACACTACTTTCCTATCTTCTAGGCAACAGAAGAAATAGCAGCGGTCAGCAGTTCAAGTTTAACATTGATTCCCACTCTCACCCCCCATTTTAACAACACTGGATCTAGTTCCAGGACCGAGTGGCTACACGTCTGATAAATTGGACAGCTTCTGTGACTGGAAGTGTTTCCATCACAAGTAAGGATTAAAGGATTATCCCCTCACTATAGAAAGCATAAAAATAACCAAATGCTGTGGACTTTCAGAGTAGCCTTAAAGAAAGCATTAGCTCCTATTGTTTTCTTTCGGTACACTCATTTTAACTGCATTATTGGCCATGCTACAAAGCTGTGATGCTTAGCAATTGCCTCAGTAGGGCTGTCTGTAGCTGTACTCAGGGACACAGCAAAATTATGCTTAACATAACAGTTACATGAACTGTACATTCAACATTAACACTATCTTCAGATCATACACTCAGTGCTCACTCCTGCGCCTGAACGTGGACTTTGCACAAGGACACCTGAAAGTCACACACACCATGCAAACATCCCTCAAGCTCAAGACAGTCTTCCAAAATAGAGCTTCTTTCAGGCAAGGTCCTGCATGAGAATTGCCATTACAGCTTAGTTTGGCATTGGCATTATCCTTCACAGGATATATCAGATAAGAACGTGCAAGCAGCCAGTGGGTCTGGAGCTCGCTCAGAGAGAGCACTGAACACATTCACTTTGTCCATTCAGCTGGACAGTGGACCCTGGGGGAGCATAAGTACACATTAAGCTGTTCAAAGGAGATATAAATCTCCTTTGACTGGATAGCCACTAGCCATTAAGTGGCTACATAATAAATGTTAATCATTCCGGACCTGATTCAGGATTAAAAGAGTCATACTTACTTTTGAATTGCAAGTTGTGAGAGGCTGAAGGAGGATGCACACAGCCTAGAGCAGCAGTTACACCACTGCACCAACTGTTTCAAATGATAAAAAGATCTCTCAAAACACCTCAGTTTTCTACGTTGCTGCATGACGGGTGATATAGTAACTGCCTTTACAGCTTTTGGTCGGAGTTAATTTAACACTTCAGAGCTATCTTTAACTCAAGTTACAAACTTCTCAGGGACTACAGTCTAGGAGAACCATGAGATGGTGACAATAAGAACATGTTGCAGGGCAGGCTCCTCCACCTCTCCGTTCCCACTCAGGGCATGACCCTCTGGGCCTCTGAAGGAAGGGCAGACTTACTGGAATAGGGAGCTGGGGAAAGCAGTGGGATCACATCCAATCACTTCCAACTCTGCTTTTCCAGCAGGACACTGCCACTAAAAAATATTTGTAGGTATTGTTGACACTGCTCTTACCCAAGGTTAGCTGGTGCTGGTACAGAACAGATGCACTGCACTGTCTGCAGAAGCCAGGCTTTATCCCAGTGATTTTTCCTGTTTTTCCCTTCCTAATGGATCTTCCATGACACTTGCTATGTGTTTCCATGTCTTTCAGAGATGTCACGCATATAAAAATATGATCTATCAACCACACTTTGGGTAGGACCTCCTTCATATTTCTACAGTGACAGTCATCTAAAACTTAGTACCTACACACCTATGGCCAGTATCTCTACTCTTGGCTGCTTGGTTCCTTCACAACAATTACTTTAAAGCCTTTGTGCACTGACTATCCAAAAGGAAACCTCAAGTTAACATGAATCATGATTCATAACCACTTTGATTTAGCATGAAAGTGACAAATACTCATGATTTCTCACATTTCCACAAGCATTTTGTTGCCTGTGATTTCTTATTTTATGTTTTCAAGACTTAATCTCTATTCTCTTACAGTTGAGAATTAATCTCTCTATATCACTGGAAGACACACATACCCAAGTGCTAGCCCAAAGCCAGAGGCAAAAAAAGATTTGTTGATAAATGATGCTAACTATGTTTGATATTTCAGCCAACCTGTTTAAACAATCAGAACACTTGATACCATTAAAACTAATCAAGATAAAATATCTCTATTACAAATTATATTGTGTAGCCCAAAACTTCTGCTGCATAATGCTTTTCACAAACAAAGCTTAACTCGTTCCACCTCTGTACAAGTGTTCTGTTGTTGTGGTTTCCCGTGCCTCATCCTCTCTTTAGAATTTCATTTCACATAACAGATTTGCATGGAAACAGGATCCTTGTTTTACTGGAAGCCACCAGTTGCAGGTGTTTATCCCTTGCAGTCATAATCCTTTGTTTGCCATCATCCCCATTTTGCCACAACCAACGCAATGTCACAAACGAGATTACAACTTGACACAGAAAACAAACATCTGGATCCAATGAATCCCTATGGAACAAAGATCCCATTTTCATGCAAATCAGTTGAGTAATAAAAATTAAGGAAAAACATAAATCCTCCAGAAATACATTGTGATGGATGAGCAGAGCTCCCTCCAGATAAAAGGAACTGCAGTCTTACATTCCCGTGACACATCTACCAGCATATATCAGAAAGAGAAGTGATCTATTTTCATCGAAGTGTCAAAACTCAGTAGCTATACACATTAAAAACGTAACCATTTAAAGACAAATTCAAACCTTTTACTTATTTAGTGCTGTCAAAAGCTTTTTGTCTTTGGAGAGCCACTGCCACTGAGTTTAAGCAAGTCCCAGGTAAAAACCAACTGAATTTATTTTTAATCATTACCAAGAAAAGTTAGTGTTCCAATGAACCTCAAAAGTATGACTTAGGAACACTATTCTACTTTTTACTATATTATATATATTTAAAGATTTTTATATTAAGAAATCCTTCCTTGTTATTTTGAAGGGGTCAGTATTATAATAAGCAATGGAAAGAGCTCCAACAAGTTTTCCCCAACCTAGCCATGTTTTTAAATATGAAAAAAGAGAAACCCACACTTAAATACTAACCACTGCATAAACACACATACCCTTGATTGAAAGCATTTAAAACTTACTGGTTTACCATTGTAAAATTAGAGTAAAACACTGGATGCAGGGCTCTCCTCCCATGATTACTCTTTCCCAAATGTGAGGAATTCCAGCCATATCTGCTCATGGATAAAGTATCTGCATGCTGTCAATGCACAGTGCCAGCAATCAGAACTTTCACTGGCCCGATGGATCACACAAGCATCCAGCCACAATGAAAGTTAATGAATGCACGTCTACAGAGGTGTATTGATTTGCAGTCTGGGAGCCCTTCCAGCTCCCACCAGCTCTGAGACAAAAGGAACACAGGCAGCAAAAATCTGAGGCTGGTCTTTTTTTTGTGGCACTCAACTACTTGGCAGCAAGTAAATTTGTACTGTGTACTTCCCTAATATCTCCTCCTCTGGTTAACAGTCTGTTACCAGGCTAAGCACGTACAAAGGCAAACGCGGCAGTGGGACAATATAAATATGTAGTTCAGGTGGAAAGATGCCTGATTCATCTGCAGTAAGAAGTCTGGCTGCTATTCACCATTTACCTGCCTGCAAGTACATACAGAATAGCAAAGTCCTTTAAAATGAGCGTGCCCCAGGAACTTGCTCACAACATTTTCTCACTTTGACGATTCTCATTAGCAGCTGCCTTCCCTGCACGCTGCAGAAAGGCCTATGTGACCTGCATGCTGCACACATGAGGATAGCTCATTTCAGTCTGTAAAATGCATCTTCATTGCAAGTGTTTACGGAAAGAGGAGGGAAGGAAAGGGAGAGGGAAGAGCATGTCAAGAAGCATTACAGGAGCTAGGCAAACAGCTGTAGTACACAAGCCAACCTCTGCAAGACTATTAGGGTGTACTCATTACGATGGCCTGCCCACAGGAAGTGTTCTTCCCTTTCATTTTTCTTTTTTTAAATCTTAAGCCTTGCCTTTTTCAAAGCAAAATTTTGAAAATAAGCTACTCCGAAACACCCTCTCTTCTTAATATACATTTTTTACTAATGTCAAATCTATCAATATTGACTAAAATGCCATCAGCTACTCTCAAAAGATCCCATAATCCTCAGAGCCAATCCAGGAAAAATGGGCATACAGCACCATAGCATTCAGCTCACCCTGAAGACTGAGAAACTCACTGAAACTAGAGGTTTTAAATAAGCACAACTCAGATGTGTTTATTTACCACCTTACACAAGAGAGCACTGATGAACTGCACCATCAATTAAGGATTGCTTCTCAAAGTCCTAACAAACATGAGACCGCAACTTGGATCACAAGTCTTATTAAAAAAATAATAAAACACCTTTTCCAAATAGTTTTCACCAAGTAACTTCATTCTAGGAAGAGCACAAATCTATTTTCATACATCACAGCCTTCAATTCTGTGAGCTGCCCCTCAGAGGCAGGTGTGTTTGCAAAAGCCCCTCCGAGACCCAGACCCCATGCACAGAGCTGGAAGCTCTCAGTGCCTCTCAGCTACAGCACTGCTGGCTCAGCACCACCTCCCTCAGAAAAATTCCTCTCAAGTTTCTCTGCCCAGTGCCGAATGGCTCCTCACTGATACTTATACTCCAAAATGAACCTCTGCTGCTTTAATGCTATTTCGCTCATCCTCAAAAGCACATTAATTTGTCTTGTGTGTCTGCTCAGAGGGCAGCTTCCCCAGGTTCATTATGGACAACTTTTGTCTGTATTTCCACCTGCATTATTTCCCTTACTGACCATTATGGACACCTGCATTCATCATACACCAATGCCAAAGCTCGTACGTACAACTGCTTGTGGTTTTAAATACTGACGGTTCTTTGGATCTTTAGTTCCCCAACGCAGAAATAGAAAATGCTGGATGAGCAGTTTTGCAGATGTGCTCTAAAATGCCTTATCAGTAGCAATGCAAAATTTTAGCTAGTCACAAGAATAAAACCGAAGTCAGCTGCCAGATCTGTTCCACAGACCACTGAAACATTTTCAAGTCAGGGGACTTAAGCTATGATCTGGCATTCACAGAGCCCTCTCAACATACACGGGGCTGAACGTAGGAAACAATTTAAGCTGTCAAGCAAAATAGCATGCTGCTACCAAATAGAGAGTAAGCAGCAAAGCATGAATTTTCATCTGAAAAAGACCAGGCGATAAATGATCAAATCACACCACAAGGACAGGGATTTTTCTTAGTTCCTAAGGAACACGTATCTCAGGAGAGTCTGCTTGGACTCCAGGAAGATTACTGCAGAGGAATGGAAACTCAAATATTGTCTGTGAACATGCTGATTTACTTCCAGCACATAGCATTTCCTAAGACAATCAGGAGGCATTTCTTAAATGCTTTTGCTGTATTTGTCACTACAGGCAGCTCTCTAAATTCAGGCAGAACTTGCTAGCCAGAGATTTACGCTCTCCACTGATTAAACACTTCTTTTTTACTGAATACACATTACTGTGATCTGCCTCTGCCCCTCCTCCCCGTGGTTTGTTTCTGATGGTGGTGGTTTGTTTGCTTTTCAGCAAGCAATATATTTTAACGAACGACTTGGTTTTCTTTCAAAGTGAACATGAAATCTACATTTTCCACTTCAATCGCGTGGAAGGAAGCCCACAGATCTGACAAGCCTTCATTTGACAAACAAATTTCTGTGATTTCCCCCAACTAACACAACCACAAACATAGATTATGTTTGGGAAAACCCTAATCAAAACTGTGATGAGTAACAACACATCTGTTCTTATTTACAGACCTAGGAAGATGCAAGCAGTAACCCCCAATTCAAAGAAGTGGCATTAAATTTTGTTTAATCTAGAGCCCCTCCCCCCCTCATAAGCACAAACTTCCCACATACATGCTCTTTCAGGAGAGCACTTATGTTTGTAGAGATATTGGTACAGTCCTTGACAAAAAAACCTCACTGTTATTATTTTCAGCTCAATGACTGGGACGCAGTTTATACCTTTGAAACTGTCCTGCTTTATATTTTGAAGCGTTGTTGCACACTGTTAATTCAGGGGGTCCAGAGCACGGAGTTAAAGCTCCTTCAGTTGTGTTACAGCTTCACACAACTTGGAAGTGTGCACAGAAGCTGTATTTCGAATTTGAAAAACCACCAGAAGTGGAATCGAAGTTAAAAATGATGGTTTTACATCAGTTTTCAGGAAAGACCGCACAAATTGCAAACAATCCAATATTACTGTTGTCATTTTTATCACGTTTTTTTAAACCAGATATAGAAAAGTACATGGCAGTGCTTCGTTCTCTGCAGTTTCGATAACATGCAGGCTTTCCTTTACATAGCATTGAGCTCTCTTCACAGCTAGCAAGTCCTCTGCCACATGCAGCTGCTGCTACAATGATACCAGCTCCCAGCTGACCTTCAGATGACCAGACATTGTTCAAGGCACCTACAGAGGTTCATCTCTAACCTTAACCTAAATGCCATGAGACCAGTGCTGGGTACCAGAGGCACTTGAGCACTTATTTCTGAAACTGATGAGGAAGGTAATTGGGGTATTCCTGGCTCAGAGTTCTGTCAGGCCATGGGAACTCGCACTCACAAAAAACTTGATGGGACTTTTTCAACGATCACCAACAGTTAACAGTGGATCTTCAAGGCACAGCTCCTCCAGTCACACCCAAATAACACCTAGCACTCCACTACTGTCTGCAGTAGGGAGCTGATCCAACAATCGCACGCAGACAGCACAAGCAAGGCTAAGTTTAAAAACACACTTTGGAGTTTCCTTGTTCTCCAATCAAATCAATATGGTTAACGCAAGGACTCATTTTAATGGAAGTAAGGAAGGTAAAGATGTTTGAGATGTGTACATAAAAAAATCAAAACAAATAGCAGTTACTAACAGTTGTAGAGCAGATATGTTGGCATACCTTTCAATTTCCAGACATTATTGCGAGTGTACAGCATATACCTCTGCTGCATCAACTGGGCATGGGGTTGGTTTTGAGTCATCTGCAGAGCATTGGCTTCAACCCACAAAATGCTGCTTGGCTCTAAATCAAGTGGAAGCAGAGACCTTTATGATCACAGCAGACAGAGAAACCGGGAGCTTTCACAGTTTGCAGCCCACAGAGCAGCTCTGCTCAGACTTGTTTGGCATACGTGGTCTCTGCAGAGACACTTCACACAGCAACGCACTGGGTCAGAGCTCCACATGAGACCGACAAGCAAGTCACTCAGTTTCATTTAAGTATTTGTCAGATGGGGAGTTCTGCGAAACTCACTTCCTATTAGTAGGAAGGGGGACTAAACAGCAAGCTTGAAACAGTAACACAGCTTGCTGATCAGGAGCAGGATTACTAAGCACTAAGTATAGTAGGTAAAAATTCATGACTGTTTTCCTCATCTTTTTAAGATCTGATAGTCTTACCACCATGCTAGTCCTCTGTCACAAGCATGCACACCCTATCTCCACCCAAGGTCAGGGCATTCCCTGCCAGCACTTGGCTCTGTTTCTCCAAGTGTGAAACTTGCAGCTAGAAATACTTCAGGACTCTTTGACAGCATACAGTTTTCTGCCTCCCCTCTGAGGAACATCCCTTCGGAACAAAAGATGTAACATAGCTCACAGTGTCACTGGAACTGCTGTAAAGTGCACCTGGGCATTGTGAAGATTCATGCTTAACACCTTTGAATAATTTGTGGGAATATGTTCAAGTCTCCACTGCATACTAATGTGCATCCTGCAGAAGAGTAGGATGTATTCAGGTAAGACACTTTCAGATGACAAAGAGAGAATGAGGAGCAGAAATGTAAATAAGGATTCTTCCATCAGTCTGTGATGGCAAAATGTTAGTTACTGCTGCTAGTTTCTACTCCAGCATGGACTCAGCATGACTCTGCAGGGACAGTCCTAGTTTCAAAGGTTGCTCATTCTTACCAGAGAGCAATGGGCAGTCATTGTACTCTAGCAATGCAAATAAAGGAGCTGGGACTCAAAGGCTAAGTTTGCCCGATTTCTGCAACCTCACACAGTTCACCTATCACTTCTTAGCTAGACCCGTTTAAAAAATATGAACTTCACTGTATTAGAATCTGTACTTTTCCTCTGAAACACTGCTACTGACATTTAAAAAAATACTGGAAGATTGTAACCAACATTCACCCCACGGACAAAGGCATCCTCACTTATTTGGCTCAGCCTATTTTCTGTAGTCAAGAGTGACTTAACTAATCTGTCACATACCTATGAAGATGAGCATCCAAAGATTTGCTCTCCTAGGTAGCTGAAATGCTGTAGGTAGTTAACACTAAGCTCACAGAAAGCATAGAAAAACAGCTTGTACAAGAATAAATGCAATCTGCAGTCAGACAGCACTAAATAGTGTCCACAAGGATACAAAAATAGAGCTACTACCTGAGACAGCATCTAAAATACAACTTTTATTTACTTTCTAGAAACCTTTTGGTTCTTTTAAACAGCAAAATATGATCTCATAATTATTACCTTATGCTATCCTGACATTTACATTACCATACAGTGCTCGAAGCCAGAAAACACCAACTGTTCTGCAGAGGATTTTGTTCTCTGCAGGGTAAAAAAAAAATCTATTAAGTTGCATCCAGACCCTCCCCCAAAAAAATAAAAAAGGGCACTCCTGGATTGCAAGATTGGGAGAGTACTGAGCACTGTGTTTTACGCAGATTAGTGTTACGTATGCATAAAATTATCACAGTTTAGGACAGGTTAAGCAAGGTTTATGAAGCCACCTATTTGAAGGACAGATTGCACGTTCTTATGAACTGGATGGAGAAGTGGCTGTAAAAACATAAGATGTAAGATATAGACACAGGAGAGAGGGATACATGTCAAGATCTGAGCACTTCCTGGAAGCACACGCATGTTTTTAGTGACATTTCATTGTCTTGTATTACATATAATACATATTATATATAGCATTACATTTGCATCATTTGCTGATAAGTATAGAGTGCGCCTGTGAAACTGGAAGGTAAGGTAACAGAGATTGGGATGTGATCCAAACCCCTTTATATCCCGTGGAAGGCCCCAGCTTCAAGGGTCACCAAGAACACTATTTCTACAGAGATTTAATCACATTCCCCCCTTCACACCTTTTACAACATCCATTGCTCACGACGGTGACGTTCAGCAGGGACACGAAGGGCTCAGAGCAGCACTATTTTTTCAGTTCTCACTGGACTGATGAATGGCTCCCATACGAGGTTAAATCATCACTTTCCCTGCCCCAGCAGAATTACAGTGCCAGGAGCACTAAAACCACATGAGAACGGTGTGAGTAACAATGGCTTTCTCTGAAGAGCAAAGGCAGCATTCCCCAAACCCTGTTGCCTTTACCTTACTCTGGCTTTAGCATGATGGTCTCTGCTTTTCCATGAGAAGCAAAGGCTGAAGAAGGAAAATGGATGGACCACCCAAGCTGTGGTAAGGTTTTCCCTGCCCTTCACTCTTGCCACTGGAAGTTCACTACAAGCAATTGATTTGTTTCTTGGCTGGTGAGAGGGGACAGATAACCCGGATGCCTCCAGGGAAGGACCACTGTGGACTCCATAGCATGGCTCTATATTGCATCAAGACACAAGGATTTCGTACAAGCAAGTTGGTAAGCAGCTGAGCTAGGGAGAACTGGGCCAGGCGACCTCTTCACAGCAGCTTGGTCAGTTTTGTTGTCACTCCTGAAAACATATTCCCAGAAGAGGAGTGCTGTTTCTGCATTTCATACACTAACACAAGTATAAAAAAAAGCTGGCCTGGGAATGCTCAATTCCTACTGACTCAACAGGACAAAAAGACTGAAGGCAACGCTGCCTTGATAATGATCCTCCTGTCAGTGGGGTCAGATTGCATCTGCATATCATCTGACAATGCAGCCAGGTGATGTACAACAGTTCCCTGTGAATCAGAAAATTTAAAACTGCACTCTCTACATTCGACCACTCTACATGGAGTAAAGCACAGCCTAATTATAGATTAATTTGAATTAAGATGTCTCCTCTTCTGTAAGAGGGAGCAAGAGTTTCCTCTAAGAATTATTCAGAACAGAAACAGTTCACGTGCTCTGAGTCACTTCCAAAGAGTCCTGTCCCCCCTTGCCATAGCTCTCTGAACTGGCTATAGGAAGAAAGGACCCATGTAGTTCCTGGCTTCCGCTTGCATTTCCCCATCATCCATTCCAAGCATCAGCGTGCTGTCAGATTTGCTTGAGTAGCGAATGATAATTAGTTGGACAGTCAGAGCAATGAGTTTTGATGTTCCCTTGTTTCCACAGGATCTCAGCCTAGATTAAGGCCCTAAATTACAAAAGCTATTTCTCTTAAAAGCCATATACAACTTGGTGAAAACAAGATAAAAGATTTTTTCACTTCTTAACTGTGAGAATACCAGTTAACAAGTGAAGATGATATATATAATTAAAATACTCATGTACTATTAATAATCCTAATTTGCATTACTGTTGGGTCATTTTTATGTAATTAGCTGAAGCAGTTTGTCAATTAAACTAATTGTTTTTCACAGTAGGTGTAGATTGAATATTGATCTTTTTATTCAGCTCACTTACATAAGCAAATTAGATCTAATTGCATCTTTACCACATCGTTACTCAGTTATTGTAAATTACAGGAAATACATTCCCTTACAGAATAATGCTTTCTTCGTGGTATTGATGTTGAAAAGAGGTTATTTAGTTGAAGAGCTTTAAGCTATTTTTCCATCTGTCAACATCGTAGGTATTAGTGTTGTATAGTATCTCTCTGTTAGAACATTAACTAATAGAGAGAACTATGCAAATACAGGAGATGCCCAGAAGAATTGCTGTATCTTTTGAAAAAGGGTTAAAAGAGCCCAGGTGTTGACAGCTCACATATACAGAAGACTAATGACTTCTTATTAAAATTTATTTTAATTTTCCAGAATGAATTTCCTCTTTGGCTTAGAAAGGTTCAAGACAACACGTGATTTCACCAGGTTGTTTTCCACCCCCCCCCATGGTGCTGTTCTTGTGGTTTTAAGAAGGAGAAAGGAACACTCATGTTGGCTTCTGCTATTATCTCAGTTTCTGGTTGAAGCTTCAGTAGCCCTGGTCAGCCTTCAGTGCTTATTCAACTGCAGTGTTGATTTGCATATTCTATTGTAAGAATAGAGAAGCCTTCAAGGTATATTCAAACCTGTTATTCCAGCAAGACTTGGAGTGTTTTGAAAGGTAATCATACCTTTCTTTATTTCAAGCTGGAACAAATGCTCCTGAAGAGAAGTCTCCGCAAACATGTCTTAATATAGTACAAATTGCTTTCCTTAAAAATAAGTAGAGAATAGTATTCAAGCTTGATGGATTGTTTGTCCTTTTCACTTGTTAAAATTCTCTGGCATTAAAACTGAGCCATATGGAACATAGTTGTTGGTGTCAGAGCCCAGATGCCAGCTGCCTACATTCTTACAGCTATTGCATCTGGATTTCTCATCACTCCAGTTTGAGTTAAAGGAAAAAAATGCTAATTTCCAAAGACAAAACACTTCCTCCTCTTCAAATTTGAGCAACTACCGTATATCAAAGTAGTGGCCAAGGCACTGAATTGTGTTGAATCTTGTAACTGCTGATCTTCTTCCACTAATCATACAGCCAACAATCATACTGGCTATTGCCACTGTGAGGTGAGATACATACACTTGGGCATTGGCATAGATAGTTGAGGCGAATGCATTTCATTTTTCAGTGAGACAGAGTTAACAGTACTTGCAAAAATATTGATAGCAGCTCAGCTGACAAGCAGTAACTTGTTAAGCTGCTACAAATGAGTTGTGTTCAATCTTGTAGAGCCTACACAAGAAGGCACCGTGTGGGAAGAGAAATCTTCAAAAACGAACAGTCTACCATCACCTAAATATAACCACCTCAGCAACATCGTAGTTGGCAATGTGAAGTCTTGGGAACAGAGTTTATGGGTACAGTATACCTGGTCAAGACACTATCTTCTTATGTCTCATAAGAAATGCAACTATCTGACCATAGGCTCTCTATATTGATTACTATTAAACTTGAAAAGAAAGTACATCTCCAATTAGAGTTGGAAAAAACCTCACTCAGATATTTAAACTGATCAAGTTAATCATGTTAAAATACAAAATCTCTTGAACAGGACTACAGGAACCAATCTCAAAATCAGCTTAGATAAAGTCTAATAAAAATTGCTGTCAATGAGAAGCAAATATTTACATTTTAATAAACCACCTTACATTTCTGCACTTATGACATAAATTGTTCAATGCTTTTTTCCTTTTGTTTCACCAGACTTAGAAAATAAGAAATCTCAAGTTCTACAACTAAGATCCCTATATGTAGGATATTTTTCCAGAAGTAAGGAAATGACTTCTTAAAGCATAAATACAGAGTAAGCACAAAACAGAAGAGGAAGCCACTCATTACTTGAAAGAACACCTATCTGACAGCCTCAGGTTCACAGGCAATTTATTCAGTTTTGTTCACTAAGGACTACACTGACTGGGTTAGATAGGCTTCATCCACAACATAATAACTTAATATTCAACAGCAGAATAAAAGCAAGTCTCTTGTTAGCCACATACAAAAGTAACATGAGACACAGGCCAAGAGTTGGAAACTCCTCATAAATACTTCACCAACATGATACACTTCAAGTCACAAACCATCTGAGATACATTTCAAGGAGTAAATGGATGCTGAGAAACAGGATTATTTAGAATCTCATAGACCATAAGCAAGATTTACTTCTTGACCTGCCCTTAATATGTTCAACCTTTAATGCATTGCTAGTTTTTTTTACTCTGGACAGGAGCTTGCTGGCTACCTGCCTACTTTGAATATTTTCCTAAGCTCAATTCCAGATGAGCAATAGGTACAGGAAACAGCAACCACTTCATCATAACTATCTTAGACAACTGCCAGTAAACATATTTTGGCTTCCTCATCATTATTCCTTCATAGTAGGATTATTTTGCATGTTTGAAAGCCCACAATGAAAGTTCTGATACTCAAGGAAAAACTGCACATAGAGCAAGACCACATTATTCATCATCTTCAACTACAGCTTCAAATACCTTTCTACAAATCCTCAGATTTGCATTGCAGCAAGTAAGGAATATTTTAATGAAATATTCAACCCTTTGCCTTCTCTTCACAGGAAGAAAGCAGTTCTGGTACCATTTGCTGCCAGCTAGCTTTGTTTGAACTGGAATATCTAGCAAGATAAACTCTAGATACAGAAAGCAGTAACTCTCAAATAGGTGCAGTTGTACATTTGAGACTACCTAAGAAAAGGTAATATTAGTTATGGAGAATTAATGTGCCAGAATACTTCTAGAAAACCCCGTGGGTTCTCTTTAACACTATAAATAAAATGTAAAAACACTACCTGTATGCCCACAGGCATTATTCAAATATTTCCCATGACTTCTAATGCTGAAAAACTTCTGAAAGTTCATATAGCAAGGGAAATGCCCAATCCATACCCACTCAAGCATCTTCATATTTACCTCCACTAGAGCTGACATGCTAAGGCAGTACCAACAGGTGCTCATTTAAAATATTCCATGCAAAAGTACTTCTATCAACTGTTGACACAGAAAAGTATTTCAACAGGGCATATAGTTATTCTTGGCCTATTTAACTTTCTCCCCTCCTGAACCATTTCCTTCGTACACATAAAGCCCTCCCTGGTACTAAGGGGAGTCCCACTGCAGTCAATTAAAATAAGGCTGTGTGCAGACAGGAAAGATAGCCAGCTATGAATCAACTAGATATCTTCTTTTCGTTCTCCAAACAAAGACAGAAATGTGAAGGAATAGAGATTATTAGAAGTTGGAAAATCAGTATGATCATTCTTGTTGATAGAACAGGTTGAAGATCTCAGGAATCTTTCCTGAATTACCATATTTTGATGATCAGCAGGTAAAAACTTTAAAGAAATTCTCATTTACTCCCAGCTCCCATTAAGACAAAGAACAAACTGTTCCTCTGAAATTTATAATATCTGAAAACACCTGCAGTTTTTCAGTAGTTGAATATATAAGTTGGTGGGGTACCAATGAAGAAACAAGTCCACAGTCTTCCTTGACTTCCAGAATTAGATATACATGTTTGTCTTTTAGTGGAAGTCATGCTAAGACATTAGCATCACAGTTAAAAATACAGTTCCCCCACTCCAAAGCTGTCACTACTGCTAGCCGCTGTTAGTAGAGCTAACAAAAAATGCATTAGTTCCGAAGATTTATTTGGGCTGAACTGAAACCTTGATAAACTTTGGAAGGCTGTGGGTAGCTGACCTCTTCCATAAAAAAAAATTGCGCATTTTACAAATGATCATTTAGAAAGAAGCATTCCTGGCTGACTTTACAGAATATTTCATGTATAATATTCTTAACTGCACTTCAAACTCTGAGAATATTCACCGGACATAATTTCACTGCATAGCCTACATCATGCTCTTTTAACAGTCTGGATGTACTTAACAGGACAACTTGCAATCAAGAACAACCTGTTAGTTTTTGTGTGTGACAAAGTGTTAACTCTTAGGTCTAAGGTTTTCAAACACACACACCACCAAGCATTGAGCATTAAAATGCACTCAGCTTCATATATGACCTCTTTAAAGGATCTTAGCACCATACCTAATGCTGTCAGTCTAATCCAAACTTTATTAAAAGCACACTGCTCACCTTGAATGGCACTTAGGATCTTTGGAAAGGCTCACCACATACCATCAGCCATCACTGAAACCCCCAGGAGCTGTAAGCACTCAGCACTTTCCACTCAACAAGCAACCACCATGACCAAACACCTTTTGAAATAATGTTTGTGTAGCTGCTGCTTGCTCACATCCTGTACCTAGAGGCCTAGCCCTCCACCCCCAAGCAACAGCAGGTGTTCCATCCCAAGGGAACACCTTAACTCTAAACCAGCTGATTGGCCACTGGCTTTTTTGTAGTTTCTCAATTCAGGTTAATTCCCTGTTCCTCAAGGAGGAAAAGCTCTTCTGTTCTTTATGTCTGTGCTTTTGCTCTAATGTACACATCATTACAATGCCTTCTTAGCATCACTATTATTCCTAACAAGTGATCTGGCATCAGCTTTAATACAATGGTTTAGTAGCTCTTCCGGCTGTATACAAATTCTCATTCCAGGCCAGAAAAAAAAAATGAAAAGATACTGAGCACCATTTTGTCTGAAAACATCCTTTATTACTCCCCCATTACTCCCCCTTGCTACTACAGTTAGACTTGAACATGCATTAAGAATTAAAAACGAAGAGACCCAGTAAAACATCCAGCTACAGACAGCTAACTCAGACAAAAAGAAAGCTTCACTAGCTTTTTCTGTCTTGCTTCCCTTTTCCATATTTTTTAAATACATGAAAACTCCTGGAATAGATTTTATGATCTTTGTAAGGCTTGTTTAATGGGTCTCCTGCATGATAAGAAATACAGCAAAAAGCTCTTGTTCTCTCAGTTAATTCCTATTCTCTTCTTTGGCACAAGCATGATCAATTTTAAAATCCAGATACCTTTCTTCCTGTGGACCACAATCAGTTGCATAAAAATTTCCTAAGCTGTTAATTTTGTGTCCATCTTTTATCAAAGTTCATTTGCAAGAGACATGCCTTGTCTTTTAAAGGTAGAAATACTGGAAGAGACTACTATTTCAACTATTACATGTGCAGAAAAAGCTTGAACACTCAATTATGAGGCCACTCACACAGCCATTCTCCTGCCTTGCAGGTACCTGACTTCCCAGCTTAACATCTCAGATAGATTTTGCAGACAGACATCATTTCACAGTGTTGTGCGTAGACATCCAAATGCTAACAGTCCCAAACCAGTTTTCAGCCTCTATCTAAAGGAGGAAAATAAACACATCAAAATCCACCTCTGCAACACAGCAGCATAGGTCTACATTAAGAACTAGAAGGGAAGGCATTTAGACCAAGACTGGCTGCTCTCTACTGCTGAGAGGCTCCCTCCGGCACAGGGAGACAAAAGATAAGAACTACTCAAATCTAAATTTGGGTCAAGAGAACTCCAAGGTGACTTAAACCATTGGCCATCTTTCCATAACTAAGCTCTGACAAGGCCAGGGCAGTCATCCCATTTAAACAGTTTTACTTGGCCTCCCATCACATCACAGAAGATGTTCATGTTCTTGCTCAGAAAGCATTAGAAAAGTGTTTGTGTTTTTTTTACAGAACTGAAATGCTTTGTGTGGGCCTAGGAGAGCTCCACTGACTGCCACCAGGTGCTTCATGAGTCTCTTAAAGTAACAAACACTTATTCCTGCATGTTACACAGACTTTCATCTTCTTACAGGGCAGTCACTGTAACTTCATCTTTCTCATTAGAGCCCCTTTCTTCTCTTCATTCCTGTCTTTCCTTACACTGTTTGCACTTCTTTATTCCTGTTCTGTGTATCAAAACTATTCTGTTGAAGAGCAAACGTCAGAGTGAAGGTTTCTGGGCACCAAGTGTGCTTTTTGATGCTCAAAGTGCAGCACAAAGAATTAAAAGAACTGAGTGATACGGTGGAGATTAGAGAGACCAGAGAATGCTAGACACAAAGAGCGCAGGAAAGCTAAAATCACTTCAAACATTAATATCTTCCTTTGTGCCATATTCTACAAAAAGTGTTCTGTATCTTAAGCTTGAATCTTTTATTCCATCTATCTCAAGCAGTTCTGATAAGATGAACATCCAAACTTGTTAAAAATTAATGTTGTTATATAGAGAAGGATGAAAAATATATATTTCAGGAAGATAATTCTGTGAAGGCTTCTGTTCAACCAAGAGTTAGTGCCTGAAAAACACAACCATGAAAGATTTAGCACACAGGACTATTAAAGGAAAAAAGGCAGAGATCATGTCGGAAAAGTGATGAAACTACAAAGAAACATTTTTGCCTCTTTCCCTCACACTTTTTCAAATAGAAGTGGAGAAAGTTCTACGCACTACAACCACTAGTGGATGCTATGACACAGGAAGGGATACACAGTAAGATGGCTCCTTAAGGACAAGTTCCACTGAAGAGAAGTTTTTGTTGTATTTTTTCCTGTTGTTGCTTCCCCCCCACCCAAGACTTTTCATACACTTGCTGAGAAGCTTTGTCTTTAGATCTTGTCCAGCTGTTTCCAGCTGAACCCATACTGCTCAACTATCATGTTGACAATCACCAGATCTTTAAGCCAACTTCTTTTTGTTGCAGAATGAAAATTAAATGGGCTGCTGGAACAGGCAGGTCATTCCCAGAGGAAAGGGGCACACTGCACAACAGACCCAGTTCAGTATACATATCAATGCCATTAAAACAAGTCTCCAAGTAAAACATTACTTTTCTCATAAGCTATTAGCCTCATGACCTCACTGAGCAGCCTAGTACAGTCTACTCATTTCCAAAATGGAACACCATCTTCATGGAGATGACCACAGGTAGTTGAGCGCCTCATCCACATGCCAAACTCACCATTTGCACGCAGCTCAATTAGCTATTTCCAGCTCCAAATTAAAGAACTTATCTTAGAAGTTAGTCTTAACCACCTCACAAGGAAAATTGAAGTCACCTTTAAACTTCTGGTTTAGAAACTTTGGAAAAAAAATCATTTATTTTGCTTTTTTAAGAGATGACACATAGAATATGAATATTGGCTAACAAATAATATCCATGTATCCTTGAAATATTTCTAGGAAAAAAACTGTGATAGAGCAACTGAGTGTAGATATAGTAGCTATCTGGAAATAAGTGACTTAAAGACCAAACACACTAGACCAGAGCCAAAACACAAGATTGAGCTGTACAGCTGACCCTCCAATACACAAAGGGCATGACTGAAATAGATACCAAATTATTGTTGCTACATCAGAAAGACCTACATGCATCATTAGGAATCCAAAGCTGCTGAGTAGTAACTTCTGAAGAGTCATACTTAAAGAGTAGGGAGAAGGAAAGAATTGTCCTGAGGTTAAGCTATCATAACTTCTTTCATGGTAGATGCTACTAAATTTGCTCTGGCCAGAGTCACTAAATCAAAACCTGCAACATCTGAGTTCAGTACTTGATACACTGGGGCAGAGCAAACAACAAATTTACAAGAGGGCATCAGAGGTGAATGCAAGGTGAACATTACAACTGAAATTCTAACATTTCCAAGCCAACATCACAGAAACCATAAAATAAGAGCAGAACATTTTTCTTCAGGCTGGCTTATATAGCATAGTATTGCTCTCCCAAATAATTTATTTTAAAAGGAATAAAGACATACGTCACAGGTGAACACTGTTCCACATTTTCCATGAGTTTAAAAAGAATCATTAGAGCTAATGATACAGAGGTTGCTTAGCTCACCACTGGAGAGACTAGCAAAACACAGCCCCCCCACCACTCCACAGAAGGTTAACTGCCTTCAAACAAGGCTTGTCAGTAACCCCACACTGTTCTCATCATATATGCAACCTCACCACCACTAAGAGTTGCTCCCAGACTTCCTTTGCTTAGATACAAAGCAAGACAGCTGTTCTCACTAGGCAAATATCAAGGTGGCAGTTTCCTTAGCAACAATAGCTTCAGAACTTCTCCCTTCCTTAATCATGCAAATTCTCGGCAATTCAGGGCAGCTGCAGGAGAATAGATTCAGTCTGCCCTGTAGCACTAGAAGAACAATTCCGTAGTTCTCTGCCTGTACAGCGGGGAAGGGACAGGCGTTAACCAAGAACCCAGTCCTCAAGCTGGACTCCTTTTGTTTTTAAATAGGATGCAAGAACCCCCCCGCTCCATTCAATGGCTTTCCAGAATATAGAGGACAGTAAAGGCTTGGCCTAGTTTAAATTCCTAAACACCTACAGCTGTTCAGATTTTTTATTTGCCTTAACTCTAGAACTAAGTGATCTGCTTTGGCAATGAAGTCTTATATTGTTTAAACAGGGCAAACTCTCCTAAGTTGCTTGTGTGTCTTGTTAGAAAGACAAACCCAGAGGCATAAAATACCTGGCCCACACCCAAAACTTACACATTTCAAGATAGATATGGAAATCTTGAAATTCTAAGTTCTAATTAGAACTAGGAGAAATTCCTTCATTACATCAACATAACCTTCATCTCTGTTTTTCCAGTATCATGTGGTTATGTACTTCATTAAGGCAATTACAGCATATTTATGAACAGTCTCCAGTCTCTCCGAGCACGGCTGCTGAGGGGGGAGTGGGGGTAGTATTTCTAAATCTTCCAATCCTCCTCTTTCTGTATTTTAAAATATTTTAATTAAATCCCTGGGCACAAGCAGATATGATTTAGAAGGCAATTTAGGTCTTTAGGCCTACACAGATGTCACTTGAAATCATCTCTGAAGAATGATTTCAGGAACAACGAAAGCACCATTAACTAGAATAAATTGGAGGTGCACAAGTAGAAAGCACTATTATTTTGACAGCATTCAAGTTAAAAAGCAGCTACAAGGAATGTCTGCCCATTAACACTGAGCTGATCAGCATTCAGAAAAAGAATTTACTACAATCTGTCAAATTTGTTGAACTTTGGTCAATGAAAAAATTCAATATATTGAAGATGTTTAAGATGCAGATAAAACAAATTTTCACAAAGCACTAAACACGTATGAAGTGAAACTAATTCACAAGGTTAAATACACCTATTGAGACCTTTTCACACAAGACTGACCGTACACTGTTGAATTACTTGCAAGATTTGCTGGTTCTTCCAAAAACAAATGATGCAGCCATGAGAATCTTGAAGTTAAGATGAAATGAAATGCAGAGATGATAAAATTCAACCACCATTGTAGTTCTTCGCCAACTGAAAACTACTTGTGACACAAGGACAGTCTTGGGCAAATCCAGACCCACTGTAGAGTCACAGAGCAGCTTACTCCATGACAGGGCAGCTCCTGACAATACCAGAAACTGCACATTCTCAGTACCCCATCCCGACACTAATCTAGCCAAAGCCCTTAAAGAACTGCTATGGGCTCAGCTCTATTGAGAGCCTTTCAGCTCAGCACAGGCTTCAAAGTGAGATCACCACTCAAAGCAAGACTGACTTATCGTCTCAGATGCCCTTCTAGCCACTTCTACTTCACAACATCACCCATCCAGACACCACGGGGAAAGAAACCACATGACATCAGAAAACAAGGTGAAAGCCCTCACAGACAAAGCCAGCAAAACATTACAGTTCACATTCTTAAACCAAGCGGGACAGCAAGGCTGAGAGCAAGTGGTAACTAGATACAAACAAGTCCTTGTAGCACCAAGACGTACAGCACCTCTCCTTGCTCTACTAAACAGTGTTACAGTGCTCTTCATCCCTATTGTAGTTCTGATGGAAGTAAATAGGAGACATTACCTTCAGAGAGACCTACGTACAATTTTAGTTCTTGCCTGCCCTGTTTTCCCAGTTATTTTTATCAGGATCATTAATCCAAACAATAACTCAGAATGCTGCTTCCTTCAGCTATGTTTTCTCTGAGTACCTTAAGAAGAGAAACACTACAGTTTTTAACCCCTGGGGGAATCAGAGTTGTTATACAATCACCTCAAGAACAGCAGAAACAAAGCAGGCAAGAATACAGAACAGCATATAGACTCCAACATAACAATAAGCTGGAATTCTTAAAAGCAGTTCCCCCAGAGACCCAATACGTACCCCCCAAAAAGCCAGCACACTCACCCACCAGAACACCTGTCCTCCACAGGAGGGCCAACATCTTTCTTCCTGTAACTCCATAGAAACTGCAACAGTGACAGCAGAGCAGCAAGAACAGAGGCCACAGCAAGCAAGGATTCACCCAAACACAACAGCAGTGCAAATAAAAGAAAGAGAAGCAAGCTACTCACCTTCAAAAGACCTCAGATATGCAGAGAGCCCCCAGGAAAGATAGCCTTGCCTCTACTGCCAACCCTTAAATGAGGTCTGGGAAGGGGTGGATCCTGGCTCCACCCCTCCTGGTCACTCAGGTACATTGCATGCACCTGAGCTCCCCTGGGCTGGGCCTGCCTTCCCACCAGGTGCTCAATCACTGGTTCAAGCTGTGACTTAGCATTTCCACTACACTTTCTTTCCTTCTTTTTCCCTCACTCCCTCTAGAAGCAAAGAAAAATGAGATCAGTCAAGCACTTAAGAAGCTAAGCCACAAGATACCAAATTTCTAATGGGGTTGAACTTCTTTGCCATTAACTGGCAGCTGCACTAACATCGTGAGATGTGGCAGGGGCCCCTTCCCAGGGCCTTGGCTAATTCTCCCTCATCCTATTCTCAACCTGCTGTTGAAAATGGGCATAGAACACACCTGTGTGCAATGACACCGCTAAGTGCCTTCCTTCTGCTGTCATTCTCTTCTGAGGCCAAAGGAAGAAGGAAGGTTCAAGAATTCTGCCTGTCTCGAGTTTCTCCATCACTTAAGGAAGTTTTGTCTGCAAGAGTGCAAGCTGTAGAAGAATTGTTTTTTTTTTTTTCCCTTCTTGAAACTAAAATAAAGATGGCTTTTTTTTTTATTAATGAAGTCAGAAGCTGGTGCTCAGTCATTTTCCTTGAGCTGCAGGTGAAAGCTGAGAAGGAAGAAAATAGTTCAGAGGATAGAGCTGCAGGGTATTGAAAGAAATTATGATGAGAACTACTTCATATGCAGCACTCCTCAGGCAGAACTGGATTAGTGGGATGGCTGGCTACAACCACAAGGGTTTCTTTTATTTTCCTCTGGCGTATACAGGCCTTCCTGTCCCTGCATTTACCCTCACCCTGAGAGCTCACTGGAGAACTTCCTGCATTGCTCTGAAGAGGAAGCGAGTGAGAATGGCCTGAACTTCAGGTCTCCCAGCCTTAGGTGTGGGCTTTGTCCCCTACTATTGCGGTGCCATCTGTGGGGTGCACATCTCCTCCAGAGAGCAGGGATTTTTCTCTAAAACCCCGTGGGGTAACCTAAAAGGTGTGTATGTACACACAAGTCAGCAATGAGTCATCGCTGCAGCTCAGGCGAGCATCAAGGTATCTCTGGCTAGAGGCCTTCCCATAGAAAAGAAATGTCAAATTGCGTGTCCTTGGAAGAAAGAAAATAACAAGGGCTCCCCTGGCAGCAAAAAAATATGGTTTAGGTTATTATTCTAATGAGTGTGTTATTAATTAGTATTATGAGGTGTCCAATGAGGAGGAGTCACTGGTGCAAGGCTGCAGGCTGCGGCTCTGCTGGCAGGCCCCAAAATGGGGGCACAGGGGGTGCTGCTGTAGGTATTTCACACCTCTATGCTCACTGCAGGATCAGGATTCCTAACTTGGATCATTTCTGAGCATGCAAGTAAGAAAGTGGCTGCTTTCATTTAAGTAGCAGCCAATGTTTATGTCTCCCATTTACAGAACTCCTCAGTATTTACAAAACTTTATTTCCCTAAGGAGATTTATACACTTCCTTCCCAGAGCACATTCTAATAAAGAATTTAACAAGTATGCAGAGGTGCTGTTAGTAGTAACCTTGCTCCTCTGCTGTTGAAACCGTTCTGCTTTGTGGAAAAGAACAGAAATTCCAGAAGAGAGGGTAGGGAAGATGCCTGTCACCTGCAGTCAGGACATTTAACCTCTCTGGGGATTATTTCTAAACTCATGTCTAGTGGTCTGCTCTGAAAATGAGCATTACTCAAAGCAGTTTCCCAGGTAATCGGAGGAGAAAAGCCTTTCCCGTTCTGTGCTTTTCCTTCTGTGAGAGCAGAGCGTGTGTCTGCTTTTATCAGCCACCTCATCCCAAGAGACAGCCCATGGAGACGTGGCAGGGCCAAAGGTGAGGCCCCTGGGGAAGCTCATACCTGCTCCTTCCCTTCCTCTAACAACTTGTATTTCTTTCTCTGTTGAGCTCTTCACGTTCAGCATTCTCTTCTTCATCAGATCTACCTTCTTAAGCTTTTATATCCTATGAGGATGGAAGGAAAAAAATGCAATAAAATCAGCTTTTCAGGCTCATCTAAGCCTATGTTCAAGTGCGTGCTTGTCTGCTAAGTGCTCCATGCTGTATTACTGAATATCTGAATGGATTTTGGCCTGCAGCAGAGTTAAGCTTCTAGGGAGACAGCTCACACGGGCAAGCAAACTTTCCTGGAAGGTAAAAAAAAGGCAAAAATTCCCAGCAGGAATACTGGTGGCCGGGCTGCTGAGGCAGGGCCAGGGCTCACAGCTCTGTCTGCAGCAGGGGCCTCCCAGGGACAGATCCCGAAATCAGCCGTGGTAGCCACAGTGTGTCAGGACAGATGTGACATGATTAGCGTAATGCAAAACTCAGACCCCAGAAGGAGAAAAAATATATACCGTTGTTTTTTCCCCTGAAATCTCTCAAAAATGTATCAGGAAGCTGTGAGAACATCGCAAGAACCAGAGGAGCCATGTTGGAGCTAGAGGAGCTTCCTAATTTTGACTAGTCAATTTCTTAGACAGTTAAAAACAGAGCACGGAAACAAGATTACCTGCAAGGTGTCTGGCAGTCTGGAGAATATTTGTTTTTCCCAGAGCTCAGACTATTTGCCTGGTGGGCAGTTAGTTATCTAATTCTTATCTTGAAACACTGTACAGGCCATCTCTAATCACTGAACGTTTCAAGGGTGAAATCCAGGCAGAGGTAATATTGCCAGCTACCACATCGAACTGCAGTTCAAGGTGAAAATAGCTTCCCCATAGAAATTGCCCTGCACTTTTTTTTAGAAGGACAGCAAACAATGACCAAAAGAGAGAATGAGGTGGGTGACCAGGGTTAATAAGTCAATAGTACTGTGGCTTGGGCCAGTCAAGGACAGAACTAAATATTTAATTGCTACAATTGCTTAGACATCAATCTTCCTTCATCACTCTCATTAGAAGGTGATTTCTTGGCTGCTCTGTACTGAGGGGACATCTTGTCTGAGCTTTCTTAGCCTACTTTGACCCAAAGCATTGAGCTGGGGACACACTCGAAGGCAGCACAGCAAATGCCAGCAGTGACCGATCGATACCTAATGGAAGCGCCACATAAAACCTCCTCAGGAGGTGGCTACTGTAAGGTTTTTCAAACTAAAAAAGTCAGAGCAATGTGGGTTTTTTTTTCTAAAATTTCTTAAATTGTACATCTCTATGTTTCAAAGTGTGCAAGTATTACGGAATTGAATGTGCTTATAAATTGCTAGCAGCATCAAAGTGCACCCTGGCTTCCCGAGGAATGAGTTCTTGTGCAAATGTTCCACAGCAGGAAAGTCTGTTGGTTTTTTCCTCTCTCTCTCAGCCTTGCTACCCAAAGGATCTGTATCAATTGCATAAAAAATTAAAGTTCTATAAAGCTGATTTTTTTTTTTTTTACCTGAGATGTGGAAAACTCAAGGTCAAGTCTCTTCTCCCTGTATCAGAGCCTGTATTTGAACCTGGTTCTTCCAAAACCTTTTGTTCCTCAATGTTTTGGGAGGACTCGCCCTCTCTGACCAGAGGTTCCACTTCAGCATGATGAATGCCCAGAAAAATAGCTGTGGGAAAGGAGTGTTCTTGCTTCAGAAAGGGTGCTTGCGCCAAGAGAATCGCTGTCTTTACTTCTCAGTGCCTCTAACAAGGTGAATAAGGGATAACAAAAGTTTAAATACCTGGAGATCAAGCTCTGATGTTCTCATTTTATTTTCACAATATTCTTTGATTTAAGAAAATGTAAAAAGGTGAATAAAAGAATGGAAAAACTCGAGCTATCTCAGCTCTTCATATTTCATGCATCAATAGAAGCACCACACAAGACCTTTCATTTTCAGAAAAATACAAATTAGTGTTCAAATCTTTCATTTCCTTTGTTGGGACAGATGAAATGACATTTTGTCAGTTACATATGCAAATAGGTGCAACGAATTGTTTGAATTCTTGATCTTCTTGAGAGTAAGTGCTACTGACATCGAACTTCCAATACTGTGTTATTAAAAATAAAAACAACAAAAAACACACACATTGGGGTAAGGAAAAAAGATTTTTTCCTTCACGTACAAGCTGTGCCTTTGTTCCCAGCAGACAAGCAAATAGTGTATGAAAAAAGAAAAAAAAATAGCTATAAAGTTTTTGCTCAGACCAATGGTATTAAGACAGAAAGAACAGGGCTCACTTGGAAACTTGTTGTATATTAAATTCACAGGTCTAAAGGCAAACATGCCTTTAACTTCATACTGAGCAGAACGTGCTCTTGCTTCTTTGGCATTTATCACACATTTGACAGTGAACGAACTACTGAATCACAATTAGGGAGAAGATTTCCCAAGGTCCAGACATTTTGAGCGTTTTTTTCCCAACTCTATGCTTCTTCAAACTTTATTAAGAATTTTAGATAGGACTTTGCCTCTAAAATGGGTCACAGAATGTCTGAAGGTCTGAAAGCCTCCTGGTACCACAATACCAAAGGTTAGAGCCAACTCTTCTATCTCCCCGAACATTTATGTTGTCCCCTAATCATAAACCTGTCATTCAATGCAGGGATATTAGAGTGTGGAAAAACTGAAGTGAAAGGTCAGATCTAGCAGATGAAATGTCTGCTTGCAAGGTGCGTTTGTGGAATTGGATTCTTTCTCATGTCTCTTGATAAAGATTAGGAGTAAACTACTTGAAATCGAGGGAGTAAGAAGAGCCTCCTGCAGCTGTAGGTTGGATTTGCTTCCACTGTCTTTGTGCATGGAGGCAGGACTGCTGTGAGCAAGTCAAAGGCTGAAACAATATATTATGTTATAATTCAACAAAATGCAAACACTGATTCCTACCTAAATGCTTTAATCTTTATCTAAGAGGCATTCTGTACTGCTTTCACGATTCAGTTACTTGCTTACAATGTTAAGTATGAAGTGAATTTTCACTACTAGCATGGCTGAAGCAGTGCATCTCACACCTTCCATGCAGACTTGTGATACCGTGATTGGTAGCATTTCTAGAAAGTGATACTGCATGGTCTTCAGATCTCATCCCTGGCTGCATGTGATACTTCTCAAACTCAGTAAAGAAAAAGTGCTCAGATCAAGCTAGTGAGATCTCTGATTCACATAAATTTGCTTTTATGGGCGTTCTGCCAAAAAATGTATTTGCAGTCAAGTGATGCAAACAGCTGACTCGACAGAAACGGAAACTTTGTGAAGTTTTTCTCATAAGTAAAATAGTCTGTTGTGGGAACAAAGCAGTAGCAGGAACTGGATCAAAGACTGTGCTTGGCTTCATTTAACATAACTTAATCCATCTACAAGTATGGAGCTTAAATTACTCATACTGAATTCTTCCGTACTCAGAGTGAAAGTCGTCTCCCATGGATGAAGATAGGAATAAACCACCTGGAGTGATTTGTTCTGCCGTAGATAGGTGATCTGTGCTGTTAAAATGCCTGCTGAGTAGGATAGGGCTTGGGCACCGAGTCCCCATCTATCAAATGCAGTGTATTACATCCTTTAACAGTGATTTACACTGGGACTTGGTTCTTCTTTCACCTTCCCTGGCATAAATCTGGATTAAACCCATTTAAATCATCGGTATAACAGCAACTGCTAGAAGTGAGTACTTTTTGAGAGTTAATAGAAACATTTTCAAAATGAAAATACCTTAAGTGGCACCACATCTAACTCAAAAAAACTAACAGTGCGAGATTTTGAATACCTACCTGTTTTGTGTGGGGAAAAAAAACAACACACAAAAAAAGAAAAAAAAAATGACCCCGTTTTAGATGAATTCCATAAGTATGTTTGATATCTGCAAGCACTGATTAGAGCTGAAAATCAGAATTTCTGTTCAGCGGGGAATCAGGAAATGCTAACATTTTGTTCACATTCTAGTCCAAACTGCTGAAGCAGCAGCATACTTTCACAGATGCCACATCTTTATTAAGAATTTAATTAACAGTTTTAATTAAGAATTCCACTATTTGGCTAACTGAATGTGCAATAGCCGGAATGCTGAAAAATGATAGCGATAAATAGTTTTAGAACTCAATAAGTCTTTCTTGGAATACGCAGTGAGAAATTTCTAGACAATCCCTGTAAGAGGGTCCTCTTTTCCAATGCATCATAGTGATTGTTATTATACATGCTCCTATGTATCTCGTTCCATGGGATAAAACCTACAAAATTCTCATGAAAAACAGAATAAAAATGGAACAAAAATATTCACTTACAACTATAGCACTGAGAATAATGAAGAGATTTTTAAATGCATTCTAATGGTGTGTAGTTACCCCACAGAGATTTGATAAGTGACTCTAACACTATAAAACCTGTGACATACTCAGAAAGACATTGACTGCACAGAGGTTTAACCTTCCAAATTTAGTCACAGCACAACATCATCTAGAAGTACTTCTCCCAATCATATTTTTCTGGCATGTAATTCTCTATGCACACAATTCCTTTTTTTTTGGCAATGTGTGTAGTGTTGTTTCAACAAATAGAAGGTAAACCAAAAAAAAAAAAAAAAAACAAAAAAAAACCCAACAGTTTTGCTGTTATAGGCATCACGCTTCTATTTCACTTCCTATGCTTTTAAATTCATGACCTGACCCAACTATAATATTTTTCTACATTGTACATGGCCTATACTTTCCTCAATGAAATGTGACCTACTTATTTCCACTTGTGTGTCCCAGCTTATCCATCTAACAGCTGCTGTGACTAAAGTTTGTTGTGACAGATAGCGCTCTTCAGAGCTGTCAGTCATATGTGCTGTGGGAGAGAGAATTTTGCAGGAAAATCTCCTCCTGCATTTACCAGTGATAGAACCTAAACTGCTTATGGAATCATCAGGGGAGTCTGATCAGAGCATTTCCTTTGGGTCCTGTTCCCCTACCCGTGTGCACAGAGAACTTCCTCTGCAAGAAGCTCCTGTGAGATCAAGTGAGATCTTTTAATATTGATATTACAAGTTTGAATATCACTATTTCTTTGAGGCAATGCAAGAGTGTAAAAGCCAGAAAGTTTCCCTTTCTATAGACTGGCACCTTCCATGACTATGACTGTCGTTAGTGCAGATGGATGGAGACCAGTGCTAAGTGTGGTGGAGAAAAGTTATGGAATTTCCAGTACTGAATGAAGGATTAAAGCCCCTGAAATTATGAGATATGTTTCAAAATTGCATTAAAAGCAGACTGCTTTTAAATGGCCCCAAATTGTCCTACCTGTTATCTGCAGCATATGCCACAGAAGCTATCCAATCACATGGAAAAAGGGAGGAAAAGAAACCGGTGGTGGGAAACAGTG
Organism: Numida meleagris; assembly: GCF_002078875.1. NCBI lineage: Eukaryota > Metazoa > Chordata > Aves > Galliformes > Numididae > Numida > Numida meleagris. Next base: position 17,498,174 of record NC_034419.1, read on the forward strand.
AGAATTAGTATATCCCACAGGGTCATTTTCTTCAGATAATGCCTTTTATTATGCCACCATATTGATTACTTTACTTTGTTCAGAGCTGAGCAATCGGCAGTGTAATGACTGGTTTTCTTCCAATTAAAAGGAAAACCACTGTCTCTCTGCAAAAGGGACTGGGGCTGCACCAGGGGTTGCCTGAATGCATCTGACTGTGGCTGTGCTGGACGTGGTAGCACAGGAGCCTGCATCCCAGCTGCAAAGGAGTCACAAGCCTGCCAGGCTCCATCAGAATGTAGAGGGATTTAAATAAAACTGTACCCGTTGTGGTTTTTTTTTTTCTTTTTGAAAAAAAATTTTTAGCTCACTGTAATTTCTACTGGCAAAGACCTACAGAGAAAATGTGTTGTTAATACCTTTCTCTGTGTGGTGATGCAGGTTGAAAAACAAAGGCAGGATGTAATTAACTCTGTCTCGAACAGATAAAATGAAAGTCTTGGTTTGAAAACTTCTGAAACATGAAGATCTTCAGAATTTACCCAGAGACCAGATCTAAGTTTAGCAGTATTGCTTGGAGAAAAATGATGTCATTACCTGCATCTCTCTTTCAAACTGTGTTTGCTTCGCTAATGTAAATGAATCCCTCATGCCCAGTTTCTTGGAAAACATTCTCCTGAGTTACAGAATTCTGAATTCTGCCTCCCGAAGTAGTTGTTTTCCTTCTCTTCTGCAGTGAAGAAGAATATACATCATCAAAGCAAATTGCCTTTTCAATTGAATAATAATACTGAATCATCAAAATGAGGCACCATAATGATGAATTTCATTAAAACAAAGGCTCTTAAGAGACAAGGTCAAAGAAAAGCTTCCACGTTAAAAGTCAGCTGCCTTTATATATGAGAAGCTACTTTTCATATTTGGTCAGACAATGTAACTTACGCATCATACATCCTGGTACAAGTTTTGGACACCCAGGAAATACGTAGGCTAATGTGTAGGAGGATGAGAAATATGTAGAGGTAACCTTTATTGCCATTATGTGTATTTCTCCACCTCCGGGAGAGCGACCTACGCTTACACACCACAGATGTTACACAGCAGCTATTCACATCCACAGCCTGTTTGTAATGAGATCCCAGATTTTTTTTCATAGGAGGTGATTCAGTGCAGCTTCCAAATACATTTTATCGGTATTAACGTTCGAAGTATATTGCCATCATTACTTAACACATTACAAGGGCCTGAAAGAAAAGCTGTTATTCTTCACAGAGAAGAATTTCCAATGGGACAACAATATCCCAACTCTTGACCACGGGGCTGCACAACCTGCAGTGCTGATTCTGTATTTGTTCCATTTTGTACCCAGTGCTTTCTTCACCTGAACCGATTTTTGTCTTCATTCTGTATTTCTATACTCATACATATGTGCGACTCTTCATATGTGTTTGTAAAAGGCAACCAATTGATACAATAAATATTCATGCAGAGGAGTGGGCTTATGTTCAAAAATAATCAAAGCAGTTATGGAAATTTAAACTGTGGTCTGGAATTTAAAATTGAATGGAAATTAAGAACTGATGCATCAATAGATGCTTTTGTTGTACTCTATGAAATGCAACTGAGGTTGTATTCAATGTTGACGTAATGTTTTAAGGGGATGCAGAAGTACCATCGTGATAACAAAATAATGTGGGGTGAAGGACAGATTTGGTTCTTATCAGCTGGGCTAGAAATTAATGAAATACGTCACAATTTTATCTTCTTTTGACCACCGTTCATTTGAATGGAATTTATCAAAGCCAGGAGCTTCTGCCCGCATGCAAACTCACCTAAGACATAAGGCTGTCTACATGTAGCCACAGCACAACTGGGGTAACAAACGCAATCAACTTTCAAAGTCAGAGAAGTCTGAGAGCTGTGTTTCAAATAAACCTCAAGAATCTCTCTGAAATGAGCAACATAACAACTGTTACAAGAAATAATTTTGAAAACGTGTCCTCATCGATTAGTAGTGTTAAAGAGCATTTGTTATAAAAAACATCTCTGCTCCTTCAGTGTACAGACTTCTGTCAGTACTGAGAATTTATATCAAGACATACGAAAAAACCTAAAGGTCATTAGCGCAGGCTAGAAGCAATGTAAATACCCTTCTTGAAAACGATTTTGCTTAATTACAAATCATTCAAATTAAAATAGGAAAGGTGGCTTACGGGAAATCTTAGTGTAAAAAGTCATGCTGCTCTGCACATTTCTCTATAAGGAAAATAAGGACCAAGCAACGCAATTACCTCTCTAGAGGGTGCAGTTAACTCCTCTGATGTAGCTGATGGTGGAATCCTCTCCCAGTTCCTGATGGATCACTAGTTAGCAACAGGACACCTGTTTGATATAGAAAGATTATGCATCAGACAAACTTGTGCCCTGTTGTGCTAGTGAATGGTTAAAAAGAGGATCAAGACGCAGAACTGTGTTTGATGTTTATAAACATTTACAACAAGAACAGAAGAGATTGTTGTCCTGGATCTTCAAGATAAAAATATTTATAAACCTTTAAGTAACTGGCGGTGTTGGTTTTTTTAAAGCTTTGCTAGAAGCTTTAGAAGAGTTCGTTTTATGTACTTGACCCAATTCATACCGAACATTTTAAAGAAGATCAGAGTGGAAAACAGCAAGTACTAGTGAGAAAAAGGCATGCCCATTACCCCTTCAGGAACTGAACTCTGCCACCACCATGTAGCTATTTACTGTCATTGAAGATCTCAGGTGCTGCAGCCTACAAAAGCTTTGTAACAAAGGTTGAATCCCATTTCTGTAACAGCTGTGATTAGAGAATGGAAGGATGATTTACACAGGTGGCCCAGCATGCCACTCTCTTCAGGACTGACCTGAAAAATTTTGGCTGTATGAGTACTTTCCTGTCCTTGAGCTGATGGGAATTCATTCCCTCCACTGACTTTAGTGTGTGATTTTGAGACTGAAACCGTGTGATGTCTAATCAGGTTTGGAATGAAGTGCTGATGTTTGCCTGAATCCATCTGAGTATATATACAGCCTTGAACCTCCTGTTGCATTTGGCACAGGAAAGAATTTCTGGTTTATAAATGTAGGTGGCACTGTAATGTTAATCGGTCAAGAAAAAAGCTCAGGTATTTCTGGGGTTCTTTGTTTTAGCAGGGAATTTTCTAGTTTTTTCTTTTCTAAAAGCTTGGATGACAGATCATATCTCCTTCACAGCAGGATAAAGGGAAAAGGGCCAAGAACATACAGAATTAATCTGAATTTCTGCAGCATGACTCACAGTGTAGGTATTAGTATTTTTAGTTTATGTCAGATGTTTTCTCTGGAAATGCAGACACTAACATACATAAATATTTCCTTCGACACAAGCAGGTGTATTAGTGTCTATAATGCACCTCACAAACAGTGTCAGCAATAAATATCCAAAGTTGGCAAAAATGTGTAAAATGTTTTATCTATTTGCATTCAGTTAGTATGACCTTAGGAATTACCATCTGAAACTGGATAAACCCTAGTCTTCAAAGTCCTTTTCAGACAAGACCTGAAAGAACAAAACTCAGGAGTCCAAAGGGGCGTGCTGTCCATTTTCCAAGCGCTGAATGTTCACTCAGAACATCAGCTTTCAACCCCTCCCTGCTCTTACCTCAGATATTAGCACCTTTCATTTCACTTCTTCCTAATGAAATCAAATTAAATGAAAGATCTGACAGACACGTGGGTTATCGAGCAAACAAGGCTCCAGCTATGACAAGATGTTGCAACATCACCATCCCCAGTTACATAGAAGTAGAACATGTCTGTATAAAGACGGACATCAATATAATTTATTTTTTCTCAGAAATATGTATCATTTTACCCTTTATCCCTCGCTTTTGTGAGAGAAAATGGTGCTTTCATAATTTACAGTTGTTAATGAATGGTTTTTTGTTACTAGAAACACCGCAACAATTGAGAGTCAGTAATACTTTCTCTTTTTTTTAACTGAGAACTTTGCACAGCCACGACGAGAAATACTGCATAGTTAATCCATGCAGCAACAGATACCTGACAGCGACTAGCTCTGTAAATCAGAACATGACCAAAGGTAACTTTGTGCGCTGTCAAAGACGGAACGAAGCACGTATTTCATTTTTCTTTCAGAAACAGAAGAGAAGGGTCAAGTCCCAAACCTGCTGAAGTCTCCAAAGTCTGCAGGGAATTCCTGGCAATCTTACATCTGAGGCAACAATGTGCCTTTGCATTCTTTGTAAAATTCCCTTTCATCATTTTCCAGTTCTTGAGAATTACTAACGAATGATGCAGACCTCAGCCACTTTCTCATTTTCCTGCCTGCTGAAACATTAATGCTCCATTTTTGCTATCCAAGGATGTTTTCTCTTTAAAGCCTTTCCAAGTTCCAAGGTAAAGTATTCATTTACAGAACCTTTAATCACATAGCACTGGTCAATATACCCCTGTTGTAGCTTTTCATCAACTGTGACAAATTCCTCTTTGCTCTTTCCATTGCTGCCTCTGGATGAGCGACAGCACCGTGAACAGCCCTGAATTTCTCACAAATATGGATGGGTGCCATGCAATGCCATGCAATGCCATGCAGTGCCACGCAGTGCCACGCAGTCCCACGCAGGCTGCAGCACATCTGTCTCAGCAGAGCAGAGCAGGATCCACTTGCCAAGGAACCGCTCCCACCGACCCCATCCATTCCATGCACTCAGGAGCTCTTTGGAGCTCACCCACTGTGAGCTGTGGGAGGAGGGCTCTGACCCATGAGTCCGTGCTCTTGGCATCCCACACACACACAGAGGACAGCTGTAACGCCCAGCAGAGGCAGCACAGCAACAACCCGCTCGTGTTCCCCTCTGCCTCCAAACCTTCCCGTCAGGCTGGAGCAGGGCAGGGTGATGTGCACTCAGCAGAGCTCCTGGCAGCTTCCCAAGGCACTGAACCACCCTGATTTTCCCCTTTGTTTCCAGGCCCAGTCACCCTTCCCCACTGTTTATCCCCCAATAAAGTGAAGCTGTAGTTTTACCCTCTACTCTCCTTCCTCTGGTCAATTTTAATTCCAGCTTGTATTTACTGGCTGTTTGTTTTCATGTATTATTAATATCTTCATTCATTTGCCATCACAAAGATAGACAAGTATACAGGGTACATTAATCCAAACAAACGGATAGTAGTACCCGAGCTCATCTTTGTTTATCCATTAAAACACAGAATGAGAACTTGCTGCAACTGAGATTTGCCTGTCGGTATTAGAATTGTGACCAAAAAGCCAGAGGAGACAAACGGATTTGCTGCATGTGCACAAAGCATCGCCCCTGTGAATCACAGAGGCTGTGCGACTGCACCTGAGGAGATTCTGTATCACAACCTTTGATCACTGGATTTCTGAGCGCTCGTTTTCTTCAAGGATTTCCACGGAAAGCAAAACAAAACTTTAAAATTTGCCAAAGGCCATTTTATTTTATTATTCATAAGTGGTAGATATTACTAACGATGGCTTCATAAACTGAAAAAGTTTTCCCAGTCCCATCTGCGTAGTAACATTTTATGAGAGATATATTACACGCATTTACCCAGTATTGAGAAAACTGTAACATAACTTTAACATTCACTTATCAGTGGGGGGAAAAAAAAGCCATAATAAGCAGCATTTGGGAGGGAGGGAAAAGGGAGGTTGGGAGGAAATGTAGAGACATCACTGCCCAGGGAATACTCGTTATACACATGCTCCATCTTAATTCAAGTCATCCAGCACAACTCCATCACATATATCCACCAGGGCCAAGAAATACGTATTCTGCTCGCCTTGGTTTATATCCAGAACAAATCTATTTTGCCAAGCTAAGTGTTGCCGGCTGGTTGGGGAATATTTGTTAAATGGCTATAATGCGATACAGTTAAGTTATTTACTATTTGTGACTGGTGAGAAAATTGAGGCTTTTCATAACGTTACATTTCTACAGTAAAAAAAAAAAAAAATCAAACAAACAAAAAAAAACGTTTATGAAAATAAATCGTTTAGGTCTTCTTTGGCGTTCTGTATTTTTCATGGAGTAAAAAAAAGATGCATTAAGGTACTTTTAACGTCACCTGCCCGGATGCGAACACTAAGTTATTCATGTGGGAGGGGCTGTACAAATAAGGATGTGTGCCAAGGACCAGATAACAACACTGTTAAACCACTGACTGTGACCACTGGGCCCCAGATTTCTCCTGCACTGTCAGACAACTTGCTTGTTCATGTAGCTTCAATGTTTTTTTGCTCAGAATCTGATCCAATCTTTACTAATGCAAAATCTTCCCTCAGCTTCACTACCTGTTGGCCTCTTTCACCAGCAACAAACAAACAAACAAACAACAAGACCCACAGTTAGAATCCCCATATACACAAGAGGGCTAAGCTGTGTGGTCTTATTTCACAAGATACCGTCAGCCCCTAAACATTCACTGCGTACCATCAGGAGCACTGAATACTGTTTCAGTACGTCACCTTTCTAGTTAGTAATATCTTTATTTACCTATACTTAGTGGTTTCCTGGTGTTATTGCACCAATAAAGGCACACATCAGTACACCAGTTCCTGTGCTGCCTTCCCATGCCCAGTGCCTGCTCGTATCATTTGTTTAATTCACCAAACCAGAGCAGGCAGTATCAGGTTAAACACTCCAACAAAGTGGTTTTATTTTATCTTCACACAGAATACGGTGACTGTAAGAACACCACGACAGCCATACAGCTTAGCGCAGCCAGCTGGCGGTACGGTTTTCCACAAATGTCAAAGAACCAAAAATCACTCTTGATCCCACATTCATCATGCCGCACTGGAGAACAGCAATCTTCTTTCTTTCTTTTTTTTTTTTATGAAAGTGTTAGAAGTACTGATCATTCTGATAATTCTTGTTTCATCCAGGTATTTTAATCAAACGAGATGAAAGCAGGGACGTGCCACAGAACGTAATGACATTTTCCTCACTCGGTTCAGCTCGGACAGTGTCTCTTATTCCTCCACCCCCTGCAGCGATCACAGAACGACCGCAGGGCACTCCTCGCCATCTGGAGTTTGCAATGGCCTTCCCCTTCAGGGTAAGGCAAAGGTTCTGCTAAGGCAGATGGGCAAGAAGAAATCATGGTTTTCACCTTTGGAGAAAAATGGATTTAGAACAGCAGCAGGCTTCGGATGATGTTAGTAGTTACGGGGAAACACATCTAAGCAACTTCTTACTGGAGGTGATTGGTATTTCTCACAGGGGTCTCCTAGGCTGGGTTGCTCTTACAAAACTACGCCTGATGGCTTCACATGAGTTGACCAAAGCGGGAGTGTAAAGCCAGGAGCTGAGAACAAAAAGAACAAAACAGGCCAAGTGTTCATGCCTTTGACTGAGAAACAGCACTGTAATGAGAGAGAACTTTACCAAAGCCCCAGTTTTCTCTGTCTGACACTGAAAACAACAGCAGCCTGTGAGCCTGAAAAGGCTTGGAGAGCCAAGTGGAGAAAACGTAAGGGTCATTTCAAGTTTTCTCTGCAGGGAGCACCAGGGGAATGACTGAATTGCATAACTGGCTGAGCTGAAATGAAAGACAGTTCTTTTGATGAAGAATGCTTTCTGTTGGTTCCCCTATGGGTGACTTGCCCTGCAGAAATAACTTGCGCATCCCCCATTCTCCTCTGAAAGTCATTGACACAAAAATTCAGCCGTATGTCACTGATATTCAGAACAAAATCTTTGTTTACAGTTGGGTGAAAAATATGGGAAGTGCTGCAGCACAAGACTCCAAAAAGCCAAAATACGCATGAACCACGAGTGGGCTTTATGAATGATCCATTTCTTATATCTTGGAGTAACCTAAAAGTGAGCTAATCTTGAAGTCTTCTTATGCCAGGAATCTGTTCGCAAAATGAATAAGAGAAAATCCATGTCCTCAGCTTCAGCCCGAGCAGCACATCTCAGAGTCTGCATTGTCCCAGATCTTCAACAGTCTGAAAGTTAAGAGGGTATGGAAGTAAAGCAGCAACTTTCCCTACAGCTATGGATGTACAGCAACCTCAAAATAATGTAATGCAGTTCAAAGCATTGTGAAATGCAAATCGCTTGTGATTGGCCAATCCCAAAGATTTTAGAAATGCATTAGCTTGGCCAGGATGACAAACGACATGCCCTAAATCCTGGCCAAGGCTACGCAGACTATCCTGAAAAACCAGTGTCAAAAAAGAATGTGGGTTTTATCCTATACATTTAAAGAGGTACATTGTGATTACAAATAACCAAACACCTTCCACTAGAGAAGAGAGCTAATCAGGCAACACAGAATGAACCTTGAGTATTCGCTAATGAATCTGTTTTCTGAAGTGAGGATAGCTCAAAATCTTAAAAAACAGATTCTTTAGTCAGTGTAAGGTCAAGCACCACAACAGCAAACACCAAAACACAAATTACCAAAATGATTCAAACTTCGTCTGCAGTGACAGTGAACTGGAATTCAAATATAGTGCTACCAGTCTGATAACTTCTACCCATAGTTCATTATCTTGAACGTACTGGTTAAAAAACAGTTCTATCCATCCAGCCCTCTCATCCATTTATGGACTGAGGGTTCCTTCTGAAAGTAATTTTTTCTTCTGCTTAAACTTACCTTTGGTTATGTGAAATAACTGAAATGCTCACAGTGCTGGAGTCCTGGCATGGGAGATGAGAGTGAAGGGGAATGAGTAGATAAAACAAGGGAAAGCAAAACCTATGCACAATATCTTGCATTTTCCCCCCCCAAAAAATAAAGAAAAAAAAAAGGATTTACGTTGTGCAGAGTTTAGCCATAGGATTGTTGAAAGGATGACTCAAAGAAATCAACATCCAGCATCCTCAGAGGACAGGAAAGCCAGGATCCAGGCAAGCAGTGCACCCTTGCCTTGGCAACCACTCTGGACACATAACAGTATCACCTGCAGCAATATTATCTTCCCTTCCTCTTCCTCTGAGTCTCCAAGCACGGGTTTAACACAATCAAAAAACTTCAGACTGTGAGATGAAGGCCTAGAGCACTTCCCTCATTTTTACTGAAGTTTGCAGAAATGGAGAAGATAAGGCACGAGGATTTTCGGGGAGGTGGTTCCAGTGAGGAAGGCAGCCAAAGGAGCACAGAATTACTGCAGTGACGAGTAAATCGCCAAGACTAAGTTTTGAAAGATGGGCTCTGAATGCATACTCTATATTGTACGTGTTCCCAGCTCGGTCTCTCTGGTCATATTTCAGAAAAACGGAACAAGTGAAGCAGATTAAAATTATTCCCACAGCCCTGGGAAATGCTAAGCACTCTCAGACATCTTGCCGTAGACCTTCTATACTAGCACTTGGAATTAGAGCACATTTTTTTGCCACTGATGTCAAAATATCATTCCTAAGTTTCCAAACTGCGAAAGGGAATAGAATGCAGTGTCCCTCCACTTGCTGCATCTTTCCTGAACGATACAAGGGCTTGCGCTACCCCCAGATTGCTGAAAAATGGTCAGATAGATGATGGGAAAATAACATTTGGAGTTAGATTGCAATTTACACAAGGGCTGCAGCCACAGATTAGAGCGAGTAGCTGTTAATTTTATGGGCTCTGTCCCTTGTGTTTACTGACTGAAGCAGAAGCGCAGCATGAAATACCGCGTATGCACACGGTTCTGGGTATTTACTGCTGACAGTAATGCTGACAGTAAAGGCTTCTGAAACTTTTTAGGCTCTGAGTGCTTCTATGAAACATTAAAATACTTCAGTAATAAGTAATATATAATATACCGCGAGGAATTTTTCTTCAGTAAGAACATCACTGAGTTCACATTTTATTTCAGTAGGGATGTTGGTTGTGTGAAACATAACAAGTTGTACTTGCTTTGGCTCTTTTACCTAAGAGTACATTGCTAAACCTTGCTCAATGTAACCGATTGAACATTAACAGCTGGCAGCTGGGATGCAGGTCTGCTATGATTTGGGTTTAGAACAAACCACTGAACAAGGTTAGGAATGAACTAGATGATTGATACTACTTATCCAAACCGAATGCTATATTAATGAAAGATAAAAAAAAAAAAAAAAAAAAAAAAGAAGAAGAAGAAGAACACATCGAAGCCCTAAGGCGCTGGAAAGGAATGGCCCTCACCCGCCGATTCCCAGCGCTGCGGCGCGGTGCAGCACCCTGCCGCTGTTCGCTCCGCCGGCCGCCAGGGGGCGCCGCAGTGCCGGGCAGCAATGGGACGCAGGGGGCTCCGGGCGCTTCGTCCCGCACACGGCCCCCGCTCATTGCCCAGTGCTGAGGGCATCGCGTGTGGTGGTTCCTCCTTTCCTACCACAGAGCACGAAGCTGCTGCTGGTAATCCTCTTAGCAGCTTCTGTGTTTATTACCTGCAATTAATTTTGCCGATTGCAGTGTAAAGTATATGAGACAATACAAGAGGTGGGAACTGGTTAAATCCTGTCTTAAACCTACAGCCTTTGACGAGAGGGAAAGCATTTGTTTTTTTTTTTTCTCCCTTTTCATACATTTCAGACTCGTGAACATAAGGCTCTTAAATAGATTTAACAAAGCATTACGTAAAAATATTCAGAAAAAGCACTCAGCTCCCAGCCAGACAGCTAATGCAAATAGTTTGCTTCTTCCTTCCTTGGGCTTCACGAGGGACATCAAGATGGATCCAAACAACATGGGCAGACACCACATCTATCCGAGATTTCTCAATATTCATGAACATTTGCTTACCCAGCTCCTGCCTGTGGATTGCTTGTTAGCTTTGCTGACATAAACACAGTGATGGTGGGCTTTGTTTTTTAAGCGAATAGCCGGAGTGCAAAAACAACAGCATAATTAAAACAAACCAGGACATGTATGTGTTGTAAACAAAAGGACTGGTGATCTTCTTCATACAAATCTTCACTGAGCCGCCATCTGTTCATTATAACGAGCTTGTATTTCTTGAGTATTCACCATCATTTTAATTTCTGTGTAACGCTGCATAAAACGCAGGGAAATTGATTTCTGCATGTTCGTGAAGTTACTTCCTCACAGAGGAAATATTCTTCTAATCCCACTCAGCCTGTCTCAGCCCCCATGAGCCGAGGTTCAGGCCTCCAACATAACAGCCATCTCCAAGCCTGAGCTGTCCCCATCCCATGAACTCCCTGCAGCACTACCCAGCATCAACCCATTTGCCCATCACCTGGGCAGAATCTTAACCCAAGACTTCATCCTCTTCCATGCCAAATATCATTGCCTTGTTCCTATGCGTTGCCTCAATCTAGACCTAGCAAGGCTTTCACCAATCTGCAACCCCAAACCATCCTCTGTCTTCAATCTCTTGGTGAGCAGCCAAGCTACCTCAAATTTTGGTCCCACATCTGGGCTTTTGGTTCCACACCTAGATGTCACCCTAAGCCTGCCTTGCAGACACTGTCACTGCCTATAGCACTGCCAGCAGCTCTGCCCGGCTCTGCAGCTGTCATGGGACTGCAGCCCATGACCATCTGAACCATATGTTTGAGCCAGGACTACTGCCTGCCTCCAAATGCATTCAGAGTCCCAGTCCAGTTTCTGACTGTCTCTCTGCTCTTAACACCGTTCAAATTTAATTACTCAGAAACCTCACCCAGCCCTACCCTCGGTTTCCACCTGTGGCACCAATTTCACCTTCTAACTGCAGCCAAAACAACCACCCTTGCAACTGCAGCCCTTTTTACCATTCGCTTTACCTTCACAGTACCCAAACCTCTGGGTTGTAGCCAAATGCTTTAGTTTTTTTTTTGCTTTAATTTGAGGCTTTAATTCCAGCATTGCTCTGGGACAATATTCTGTAATCTCTGTATTACTCTGACCTCAGTTACAGGAGTGAAAGCTTATAAAATGCAATCCAGGTTCTTTTTGGCTGATGATCTCTGACTGGAGCAGGTGGGAGGTCATGGTCTGAGTCTTTTTGCACAATTTACTGTTGATGCGATTGGATGCTTTTTAAGTAAATCAGAAGGAGCAGTTAATAGACACAGGCAAAGTATTGCATTTGCAGTACTATGCCTACGTGCCTGTAATGTCTCTAGGTAACGTAAAAGGCTAGTGCTGGAGAGCTGTTCAGCTGCCATGAGATTTCTTATATCCCTGAGAAAATCAGGATGCAGGCTGAATTGGAATAATCATGTTTAAAGGACTATTCTGTGTTTTAAGACAAGGCTGAAATACAGCTAGTATATATGTATAATTTAACTTTTGTCAATAAGGTAGTGCGCAATGGGCTTGACTGCAAATTGGAAATTTACTAATAAGCAGATAATTAAAATGAAAATTCCTTGAAGATCAGGTTGTAAGTCCCCTTGACGGTATCAGTTCCTAATTAAATAGATCAAGTCAAATGCACTTTGCAATTATAGCAACAAAAATAAGAATCATAAAAGAAAAATATCCAGGAACCTGTCTTGGGCTGAGCAAGACAGCAAGAAAAGAGCAAAGAGCACAAGGAAACTGCTGCATAGCAAACAAGAAGGTTCCTATTCCTCTGGTTTTGGAGTGTGGCTTTCTTTCTACTCCTGTTTAATCAAGAAATATTACATAGAAAGATTTCCCTGAGCTGTGTCACCACTGCAGACCTGTCTTTGCTCTCAGCAGAAAGATTGATTTGATGTTTGGAAGCCAAGGACTGAGAAAACCCAGTGCCCAAGGTCTTCTTTCTTCCATAGGCATTGAATAACCTTTTGGATATCTTCAGCTGAATGCATCTTGCTCGAAGTAACAATTAAATTATGCAGCTGCTGCCCCGTTGGAGGCTGATTTCCTGTGTTGTGTCCCCTGTGCCAACATGCAGCGTGCATCTTACCACGGCTGTTGTGCTGGGCTGATGAGAAGTTCCGAGGCAGACAACCTCCTGTGACCCAGCCTCAGTGGCCCCATGTTTTCTCACTGTTTTCAGAGAGCTTTGGAGTAGAGAACACATGGACATCTTTAGCTTCCCAGTCTACTTCCAGTTCCTCCCTGAGGAGCTCAGTGGAAGGGTAGAAATTCTCCTCAGCAAGCTAGAAGAAAATAACAGAAAAACAAAAGGCACTGAGGAATAAGAGGTTGCTTTCTTTGAACTAAAACTTTGGAAATTTTGGGAAGTGAAGGCAGATTTCTCTTTGGAGAAATGTTTCCACACCTGGGACCTGGGGCTGCCGGCAGCTGGCTGAAGAAACTGGGAGGAATCTGCTCAGTTGCGAACCTGGTGCCTACTGCCAGCTGTGCTGATGCAAAATGCAGTTCCTAAGGCTCACACATTAAATAACAGAGTTTAAACCCTGTTGTATTGCACATTTTGAGGGTGGGAGACTCCTTCATAAAAAAATGAGGATGGGATATACAGAAGAACTGGCGAGGGATGCAATACTTCAGACGGCAAAGTGCTAAAGGTGGCTGAGTCTTCCAGGAACAAGGAGCACTGCCTCTGATAGCACATCCCATCAGAGAAGCAGGCTTTAGGTTGAACACATCACCCAGTTTGATACAGATTTGGTAAAGGCCACGCAGTGAAATGCTGGTTAAAAGGAGAACACTTGGTTAGAAGAGCCTGCCTCTAACAGCATATCCAGAGACAAGTCCTTGGTAGGCACAAAAAGCATTCTGTTGGGCACAGACACAGACACAGATCTGTCATACGTACGATACTTCCTACCCAAAAAGTGTCATTCTAAACATTCTACACATCAGTGTGAGAGTGGAGACGCCAGTGAAAAGCATTTAGGCCTCTACTTCTGCTAAGGGCACGTCCTGGTTTCCCAAGAAAGCCTTGATTTCAAACCATCCCCAAAGCTTTGTCCACTAAAAATCTCGGTGTAAAATGGAGAATGAGCTATTTGCACTCCTGGGCGTTATTCCTGCTTGAAACGAGGCAAAAGAGGACTACAGTGGTAACCACAAAGAAAAGACGTCTAAATTATCCAGTAAACACATCAACACACACACACAAAAAAAAACCATTCGGCCAGTGCTGTTTGTCACGTCACACTGTTGATTACAGTTAAGAGTTTAATTACAGTTTTTCTGCTCTCCCACTATCTGCTTTTTCCCACTTCTTATTTTTTCCTTGACTGATCGTTTTGTTGTTGCGCTGATGTTCTCTTTATACTCTGGACTTCAAACGGCTTCGTGCCCTAGGGATGATAAATACTCGTAGGCTTGATTACATGTAATGATGGATGCCTCCATCGCAGGCAGGGGTGGTGGAGAGCGGTCTCCTCCTGAGGCCGTTCCCCTCCTCTGCCACACAGATTTCCTAGAGGCAGCTGCCTGACCGGCGCTCCCACCTACCTGATCCTTGAGCTGGGAAATGTTATTAATTAATGACTTGTTTTCTGATAGTGACTTACACCATATATTTTGCGCACCACAGAGATCTGGCAAGAGTGGAATAACTATCATTTCAGAAGAAACCTGAGTGCCATCTGTTTTTCTTGGCATCGGTGTTACTTGGGAGGTTAGAAAGGTTGAGCACCAAATAATTTGTGGACCACTTTTCTCTAAATCATTGTCAAAGAAAAAATGATAAGTTTTGAAACATCCTGCTGCCTTCTTTCTCTCTTAGAGTACACACACAGAGGTTACATGTTCTTTTCCACAACGTGATCTTATGTATTTCTTTCTGTTGTCTGACAAAATCCATATGTTCCAGGCTCAGACCATCTGTCATTCTCGATTCATTTGCACAAAAGTTTTTGATGCATTTCTCTGATGATTGATTTCTTCCATAATTTCACAGGGGGCACTTGACAGAAGGAATTTTCATACCCCACCACCCTAAGGTAACGTACATCCACACGTCTCCTCCGCAGCAAGAGACTGGATGAATAAATAGCCTTCAGTTCTTAGGCAGAGCACTGTGCTACGTTCCCCCTCCGTCTCCCAGGAAAGCAAAGTACCTCTGGAAAACAGTACAGCAGCAAAAAACTGTTTCCTGTAATTCAGAACTCACAGTCTCTTGACAAAATCAAGTCCAGAGAATCAAGCATCTCTGTTTATAACTATAGCTTCATCTTCCCAGGGCTTTGAATGGACCCCTGAAGTGGACCAGCTCACAAATATTGTAAATGATGGAGACTTTTTACAACAGAGCTGCAGGATGCACCTTGTCTGTCCTAAGCCTCACCACTGAACATTCCCTTCAATCAGTGATTTATCATAAGAAACACACTCAAAAGCATGGGAGGGTATGTTCTTTTTCTGCAGACTACCAGTAAATTTAAAACCCTGCTCCAAACGCTATCCATACATACATACAAACTGAAGCCACTTTTGTGAGTAGCTCTAAATACTGGGATAAAACAGAAGTCCACTGTTAGCAAAAAAGTCTTGGCTGATCACCACAGAGCCAAACTCAGAAAAGAAAATCTTTTACAGTTGAAGTGTTTTCAAGAATGAAATCGAAGCCATTTGCAATCCAAATCCAAACTTTTCCAAAGTCAGAACGTAATGTCCACCTCCAGGGTCCCTCACACAGCACTAGTGTGTGAAGCCAAGATCTGGAAATCCATCTGAAGCTCACTGAAATGGAAGCCAGGAGTATGGACAAAGTGGATCTGATGTTTCCACACAAGCCTACCTCCTGTTTCCACCGGTAGCAATTTTGCAGGCCCAAGTAATGGAGAGCCTGATTGTACCTCTCCAGAGCAATTGCCGCTAAAAGCAATTGACCGAACCCCACCGTTTCCACATTGTTGTATTTTGCTCTGATTTTCTGCAGCTGCTCTGTAAAAAGTGTGTTTCAGTGTCAGCAACCTCTGAAAAAGACTGGGCTGTGTGCAGCGCTTGCCAATACCGTCTGACAGCTGCTGTTCACAGGTCTTCAAGTAAACAATGCTCCGTATCTGTAATTCTTGACAGCCTGCTCTACTGTCGTGTACAAAAAAGTTGGGTCTTTTTTCTCTTGACTGTAAAAAGAATAACTATACCATAAACAAATAATTCCCTTGTGTATTCTGCTTCACGTTATTCAGCAGCGTTCGTCACATTAACAGATAAAACACTTTGAGGTAATCCAATTCTGTATTTGTTTTCTTGAGCTGTAGCTTTCTCAGTGTCTTCAACAAAAAAAGGATTTGTGGCATCTCTGGGAAGCTTCAGTATTCAGCATTGCTGGATGCATATTTTTTCCCTATTAAGGTGTTTAAACAATGGGGTTTTAATTTTCTGGCAAGAGTTTCCTGACCGTTTGTTCCATTACAGAAGTAATTTCTCTATAAACACATGTTTGGGGAGAACTTGGTAGCTGGCGTCAGGTCAAGCAGCAGGGAAGAAATTGATTTACTAGAAGTTCGAAGATCATAATGACTTGGTACTTTTATCTCACCAAGGTTTCCATTTTCCTAATCCATTTTCAGTTGTTTGCAGCATTTAACATGCACAACTTGTAGTTTTTTGAGCACATTAGGAACACCGGCTTATAAGTAGTGTCCTGCTTTGGTGCAATTTCTGTTCCATCATCACTTCAGCATTGATGTATTTATTTTTTAACTCTTCTTATGTGTTCTGTTTTTCTTTCAGGAATTTGGCTTCAGTGTGAGCTTGACTTGTGCTGTGTTGTCTCAGATGGCTCGGGATGATCTGCACCCAAAACGATGGATGGTCAATGGATAGGCACAGCACGCACTGTGCCTGGAAGACCAGTGAGCAGAGAAAGTCTATGAGAAAGAGATGCGAGCAGTCGTAGGAAAGAAGGAACGTAAGTCAAAAACTTTTTATCCTTTTTTCTTTTTTTTTTTTTTTCAAATATGACACCCTTAAATTGGGACAATTTCAACCACTTTCAGAAATTGCTCCAAACTTGCCTTCAGAGGCTCTGAGAAGTCATGGTATTACTGATCTCAGTGAAAGCTGTAATTTCCATCTGAAAAAGAAAAACCACAAAAACAACAAAAACCAACCAAAAAGTCCACACAGAGAGAACTTAACTCACTACGACCGTGTGTTAAAGCCTATGAGCAGTGAGAGAACTATTCCAGGAAAGGTCTTAGGCTTGTCTGTAAGGAGTCAGGAGACTTTCCTTAGATTTAGTTTCTGATACTGCCAGAGATGATCTGCATTTACACGGACAAACCACTTAGAACAAATTTCATGAGTTATTAGGCACGTTAAGATGCTGATAAGTGCCTAATGGGATTTTTTGAAGGAACCCAAGTGAGACAAAAATAGAACTTGCCGTGGTCTAATTTCCTAATTTTCAAAGTAGGGGGAAAAAAAGAGGGTAGGAGTGCATCAGCTGCGCACTGTTCAGTGTGTCAATGCAAGTCTTACTGTATATATATATATATTTTAATATTAACGCATTTCTTAGCTGCTTTAATACTGATAACTGAAAACTGTTGCCCCAGCGCACTGTCTGCATTACTCTTAACCTAATCTTATGTATCAGTTGAGTCTTCGTATTGTCTTGTACTGAATATGAGTAGGAATTTTCATGCAATAACAATAATCAAATTACAGCTCTTTATAAAATAAATTATGTTGTATTTGTTCCTTACTCGAGTTAGCTCCAATCTCTGAAGAAGAGAAATTCTTGACTCTGAACGATGATCTCCAAAAGAGAATTAATTCTGTTCTTAAATCTTTCATTTTGACCTTCTGTGATTTCTAGCAAGGAAGAACGTGTAGTATGAACACAGCATCAGCTTTTCCAGACAGAGAAAGAATAACACGTGACTAATTAAGGAACACTGAAAATGATTTTAGTAACACTTCAACATTACAGTCCATTAATTTCTGTTCTATAGTAGAGCTGCATATTTCCATATTAAATAAATGAAATCCTCATAATTAACATTATTTCAGTACATGAGGACTTACAATATATCACGTGTGATTATATGTCTGATTAGTTCTATGTGACATTAACAGTACAATGGATAATTTATGATTTTCCCTATCAAAATGGAAACGAAAGCGGTATATACAGGGAATTGTTGAAAGTAAACTCATGATCTGAATTTGAAACAATCTGAATTATTTATTGGGAATAATGAAAGCAAGAATGGAGGTTTTGATTGTTTCTCTACTAGCAGTTGAATTTCTGCTGGCTTGTCTCTATGTTCCTAAACTAAGTGTGCTGAATTTCTCTCTGGACCCAATTTATTATTTGTGTATTCCTCCAATTCTATGCCAGCAATATTCTGTTCATTTTAAGGGAGCAGAATGGCAAACCCTGTTATTTCTAGATGTGTTTCTGTAGTGCTACCACCAACAAGATGCCCAAGCTCTTCAGTAGTCCCAAAGATGTTAAAACAGAAATTAAAAATAAATTACAGACTTTATATACCAGGAGCTTTGTGCCAGATATTGGATTACTTTTGAGGCTTAATTGAGATATGCACAGCAACCTAAGTTAACTGGCTCCGCACGGCACTTTCAGAAAGAGCTCAGAAATAGCCAGATGCTATTCAGTGAAGTGCAGAAGAATTAGCTAAGACTGTCCTGGAAGCACCTCTGTTGTCCGACTTTGGGATTTCCTTTTAAAGCAAAGAGAATTTTTGAACGCAGTTCATCACTAATAAATTGTAAATATAACACAGTCCCAATGAAGGAATGTGGCTGAACACTTGCCGCAGAAAGCACTTCTCAAGGCAAGATGCATGCCATCCCTTTCACCTCAATTGCTCCATACTGTCCGGTCCCATCTGACAGTCTAAGCAGTTTTCTGATGTGGACAGACCTTCTCTGTAAGTCGCTAGCACCACTTTATTTTCCTTTATGTTCATCTCCAATAAAATGAAGAAAAAGATGCTAGCGATATCATCTCCAATTTAGATGTGGGCTCTAGCTCTAATGAGAGCTGCAGGACTAATGGGCCTTGCACTGTTGTAGCCTCCCTGTACTGCAGGGTCAAACAGCTGCATTTACCCAGGCACTTAAACGTATTAATCAACAAAAAGCAACTCCTATTTGAAAGGTGAAACTAAAGCCATTCTGTTACTGATGCCGTATCTCAACACCTGCAGGCTGCACAGGGGGTGGGAGGAAGAAGGACAGGTCAGGAACACGCCATTGCCCGGTGGCCCTCTGTTGTCTCCACTCACACCGAAAACCAGGCAGCCTACAGCTTTACTTTTGAAAGAGTAACACCAGCAGTTATCTTAAAAGTTTATAAACTGCATCTGTCAAAAACGTCAGTGGAAAGCACTGCAGGAGTTTCTCTCGCATTTGTATTCTCTTATCAGGAGCGGTACCCAAGAGATGACATTGATTTTGTTGAAGACAAAATAAGGTGTTTTCACTTTTTAGTAAACAGCATATTCTGCTGTTTTATTTCAGTGCCATGTGGCTTATCAGGCGGACCACACACAGCAAAACACGGGGGCTGGTTGGGAGGTTGAAACAATACTTCCACTTAATGTTCGTCCAAGAGATTGTACTGATACCCTTACGGTTTGATGAGAATTGGCAAAAGAGAAAGCAAATTTCTGCTTAAAATACCACACACCATCCCTTTGTTCATAAGAGACTTCAATAATGTGACCTGCGCTGGGTCTTTAAGACATAAAGGACTGAGATTTATCTTCTGTGATTTGCCAGCTGCTGATCAAATGGTCGCACAGGGCAGAATCAGTGTAGTGAGAGAGTGAATGGAGAAGCAGGGGCAGGTTGTGCTCTCGGATGGCTCCCTCGTGTCAGGTTTTCCGGGTTCTGGTAACAACATTCTTGGCAATTACAGAAATTATTACCAAACCTCAGAAGGGTAATGGAGGCATCAGCTCTCTGTTGTCTTTAATGCTGTCCGACGTTATGATAATTAAAAAATAAAACAAAATAAATGAGCGTTGTGAAGCCCCTGTGTCATTTCACAACCGGTGTTGCAATGGTAAAACTGGATTTTGGAATAAAATGCCTGCTAAAGCACGACTGAGCCTGACTCTTCTTGAAGCTCTTGAGCATCTATAGCCATTATGGAGCAACATTTTAAAAAACACATCACCACACCATGTGAAGCTGTAGCACAAATGGGTGAAATGAATTACCAGAGATTCACATTTCCAGTGTATTGCTTAAGCTTAAGGCACGAGCCCCGGCACAACAGTGTGACAGAGGCACTTGGTGCACCTGAGAGCAGCTCAATGCAGTAGTGCTGTTGGAGGGGATAACACAAAGTGTTTCCATTCCCATGCACACATACTTTCATTTCTACCCTCCTTTTTCCAGCTGTGAATCTCATGGTGAACCAACTCAGGGAGCAGACCTGAGTTCAAGTTTAATTGCAGGTATTTATTTCTGGCTTAACTAACAGGTCCGTAGCAGCATCATGAACCTCTGCTCATTGCTGCAGCTCCAAGAAGGGGAATTCACAGGATAGGTGTGGGCTGCAAAGTCATGCGGATAATGTCCGAGCAGAATTAAGATTTTATGTCCTGCAATACTACACCAGTTCACATTAAATTCCTAGGGAGGATGAAATACTTTCTCCTACTGGCACTTGTTGGACGCTCTTTAACATAAACGCCTTTCAGAGCCTCAGAATTTGTTACATCTCCACCAGCCCATAAGCAACAAAATAATGAGTCAGAAGCTCCTTTAGTTCCCTCCTACACTCAATAAGACCTAATAGCAATATTGGCTTAAAAGCACGCTTCATAAAGAGCCAGAACACAAAGCAGAAGACCACATTTTATAAGACTGGGAATAGAAAGCTGCACCACGGCAAAACGCATCTAGAACCTGATTGTGAGTACAGCAAGGGACACTGCAAGACGATGGCCCCGGTGGTCCCCAGAGCTTTCCCAAGCACAGAAACAGCCGCCAGGTGGAGAGAGCACCAGACAGCAGCACGTTAATTAGGATTACAGCAGCGGGCTGCACACCGGCTGGCTCCCCGTTCACAACCGCTCTGCGTCACAGCTGCCGCTCAGCTCCTTCTTGTCTGACTTCTCCACTAGTAACAGAGCAAAGGGGATCTATTTTTAGCTTTTAACAAACGAAATGAAAAGTTGCCCTCTCGGTTCTTCTTTAATGTTATTCTCCTTTATTCATCTACATTTTTACAGCCTTCTTATGTTTGGAAATAGCAATTATTGCTTAACTACATGTTGAAAGAAACCCTTAAAACCCAGACAGACACATTCAATGAAATGTGGAATCAGTGAATTCTGAACCTTCAGCAACATTATTTTCTATGACACTAAATTTTGCTTTTGATCCCTTTGAACTGATTTTTGTATGCTCACCCCATGCGGAGCCATACCCCAGCTGGAGCTGCAGGGTACATCAGAGGAGAGATCTGAAAACACCCAGAGAAGGTATCTGGTTCTCCTATCGTTTTTATCCACTGACATTTTGTATATTCCTTCTGCTTGTTGCAGACTGAATGGCTTTAAACATCTATCTATCTATCTATCTCTATATAACACCTCTTAACTCCCTTTTATATAACCCGTGCAATGGAAATCCATTCTATAAGGATAGAGTAGGAATTGAGAATGAATAAGACCGAGGTGCTGTTCCTGCCTAACAGCTTCCTTTCTTGCAGGTATGGGCATTTCTGCTCAGGCTTCTGTTTCTGTTATGCCTCAAACTAAATTCTAGTCAGACTATTTCAGATATAAAACCAGATAATGCGGCTTTGCAATTTATACTCAATTACGTGGATACCCAAAGAACATCCACACCTGTGTTCTGTCTCTCAAAGAGAACTCTGGAAAAGCAGAAGACCTACAAGCTCCAAAGCTTTATTCTGATAATATATGTATAGATATTACTCAAATAATCATCTGTATGGAGAAACTATGCAGGCTGTATTTTGTCTCTGCATTGTCTGAAACTCTAAGTCACTCCTTGCGAAGAAAAAGCATCAGAAAGCATTGAGGAAAGGAAAGCCTGAAAGTTTTTACCTGATGTCCTCCCAGAGGAAGAATACAGAAGCACACACAGAGTTCTGCCATAAGAGAACATATTGGGAAAGTTGAGAATAATGGAATTTAATGAAATCTTAAAACTCTGTATACGCATAAAATCCGTGCTTCAAGTAGCATTCAAGTCATAATTGTTACATAACGGTTCTACCAGAACAGCAGAACAGCCACAAGGTTTGAAACTGCAAAGTCACGAGGAAAAGATTTTAACCTAGAAGTGTTCACATTTCTGCAATTCCAAGTCAGCAGGAAGAACAAAAACTAATTTATGTTTACAATCATTCGGTTTGATTAAAAAGTCATACTTCAACAACTCGAAAGATGCACTTTCTGAACATCCTCCTTTCCGTTCAATTAATTCCAAATGATATTTGCCCAGAAAATGTAGAGCATGTTTAACGGCAATAGAGATAATGCTAAAGCAAGCAATCCCTGGTTAAAAGTTGGTCTCACTTCTGTCAGCATTCTTGCAAGAACATTACACCTTGGTTTCCTCATTAATAATGTTCTGCATTAGCCTAATGTAAAACTAAGTAATGTGCCAGGCAGCTGAAATGAGCATGCAAACATAAAGCATTTTACATATGGTAGATTTCAAATGACCTTCTCCGTTTCACTTACCATAAAATCAGTGATTCTCAGCACTGCAGCTGAGAGTGGGCCACGTTCTTAAACGGTGAGCAGCATCTGGAAATAATGACTGTTCCTACAGTCAGAATACAAAGGGACAGGGACTGGGGCTGAGATTAAGGACACTGGTTCTATTTTTACTTGTACCAGTGATTTATTTCATGGGCGAATTGCATCAGATTGGCCATGACTTGCATGTTGCCACTAATGCTGCTAAGACAACAGGTATGAATCTCTTCTCTGCCTCAGTCTCCCAGGCTGACAAAAATGGGGTAAATTATGCTTGCACTTCATGATATGAAAAAAAAATAAAGGTAAAAATACTATCAAGTTCAACATGAAGTTATTGAGAGTTGGGTATTCACAGCAAATAAACGCATGTGTCCACAGGGGATTGTGTCAGATCACCTTCACACGAAAATGGGATGTTCTGTCTATGACTCTGTCAAAGTCAAATAAGTTTGGCAGGCACCTAAAAGGGTGATTTAGATCCCTTTTTCCTTGTTTTCCTAAGGACATTCTGCTGGTCACGAGACAGTCAAGGGACTGCCCTCACATCCCAAGGGCTATAGCACAGAAGCACTCCAATCTGGGGGGCATCTTCCATGAGCACTTCTCAGCTCTGCAGCCATTCAGGTCAAGGATGGTCCTCAATGAGGAAGAAGCTGTGATAGCTCATCTGAAGGGAAAACACAGAGAGGAAAAGGGTGTCTGTAGCTGCTGAGAGCAGATCTTCCACCTCTCAACAATGGAGAAGATGAGCAGCTAGCTTAGCTGAGGAGTGGCTCTTAACTCCTATTTATTCTAGTGCTTCACCACCTTTCCCTTTAGAAGGGATTTCCTGACATTCTGCAGAACATTGACTGCTTTTCCAGTATTTGCAGGGTTTAGCTAAAAATGGAGCACCACAAAAAATATGTGTGATTTTAATTTACTTTGTTAGCACCTTTGAGCCTTTTTCCCAGGCAAGGGCTAGGCAGGGCTGTCACTGCCCACGTGAGCAATTTCCACATCTCCTACAAGGATGCTAAACATCATGCAAATAATTAACCAGTGCAATTGAGCATTTAATATCACACCTGCAAAATCTGTTAGCCATGAAAATTTATAGTTTAATAATGTAGTATCGGTTCAGTCTAATGTGCAAAATAGAGAACTGCAATGGAAACAACTGTAAAGTTTCATGGCTAACAAACTTTGCAGGTGGGGTGTTTCATGCTCAGTTGCACCAGTTAATTATTTCTGTGATTGCTGGGATCCCAGCAGAAGATCATGAAACAGACTGTCTCTGAAAATGAAATTATTTTATTTAAAAATCATGGACCTGTAACCTTAAGTGGTCCTATCACAGCTCACATTGTACTTCAGATGCATTACTGAGAAATCTCAATAGAATCCAAACAAATTGCTTTCAGATTTTGTTGTCAACGGAAAATAAGAATTCACGTTCAGCAGGAAGATTGAGAAAGGAGGAAAAAGATACTCAAGGCTGATGTTCAACCCAAGTTACGTGATTCCAAGTCATAATTCACAGTTAGCTGCTGCCTCCAACTTACTAAGCCCTGTTCCCTTGCCTAGTGTTGGTGAATCCTCTCATGTTGGTGCAGCCTCACTAGGGGTTTTAGCTCTGACAAACTCCCAGAACACCCAGCCGGTCATAAAATAGGTTGTATGAGAAAAAGCGATTGATTCAAAGGCCATCGAAATCAATAGAGGTTTTTCCATCGCTTTGAATCATTTTCAGATCAGGCCTCGCTGTTTTCAGGAGCAAAGTCTTGCCTCTTTCACAGTGAAAGCATTTATCAGAGAGCACTTTTTCATCCCTGCGTTCCAGCGGTGACTGGTCCGGGATCTGAACTTTGATATCTGCTCCGACAGAAGAGCAAGCCCTGCCAACACCTTTGGTTTACAAATCACTGTCAAGCTGTCAAGCCAATCAGGAATTCAAAACACCTAAGACCTTTTAAATGCTGCCAGTGTTCTGTCACGAAATATATTTAAATATTATGAAGCTTTCAGATTCAATGTCACTTCTTATAGTGAAGGGTTACAAGGAATCTCTAATTAGCGTATTCTATTATTTTCTCATGTTCTAAAACTACAAAAGCCACCATCTTTTAAATCCAATTCTCTATTATTCTGAATTCTAAACACTTTTACCACAGCGCCCATGACAGACTGCAGACCTTTAGATAACACTTGATACCAGGGCTAACTAAAAGGCTACCGTAGCACTTTCTCAGATGGGTCTTTGAGGTGGATGAGAGAATATCAGGAAGCCACAAAAATGTAATTGCTCGTGTATCTAAAGGTAAACACAGCTGGGGGGAATTTTCTATCGCTCAGGATCAAGGATTCTGGTAAAACAAATTTTGAACTGATCCTGCCAGAGACTGTACAAACCTGCCATACCTCTGCTGAAAGTTCATCAAAGGATGCAGAAACTAGTACCAGTGGCCAGAAACACCTGACAAGGACAATGCCTAGGTTAGTGAAGTCAGCTGAACATCAGTCTGCAGAAGAAGCAGGTGGAGAGACAGTGCCTGTTAAATGACACGCAGAACCCAGCACGCTGATTCCTCTATGAGCAGAATTGAGGTCAAGTTCTATTTCAAGGAGATACGGTCAGCAAGTCTAGGCAAACTAGAACACATTAGTTTGTACTGATAATGAACACTTGGATATTCTGACCAAATATTATTTAGCCATGCCCCCATCAGCTTCAACATTTGAAGAGATATTTGTCTGAACCCAGCAGGAGCTAAGGAGATAGAAAATAAAACTAATCACCTTAGTGAAGCCAAGGTGAATGTTTGCCCCTTACAGCTGTCCACTGGTGTCTCTATGTCTAAAATACTGTGCAGTGTTAGCCATTATATTTGCTGTCACATTCAGCTCCAATGGTAATTGCACGTCAGGGTTTGGTGATACAGTATGATCCATGATGTATCCTTGGTGACATACTGCGATCCAGGATTACAGATGAAACACATTGTACAAAGCGTTTCGGTAAGTGCTCAACTTTTTAAAAAATGGAAGTTGTTTCACCAGGAGGTTGAGCTACAGCTTACAGCTGCATAGAACCATGGGCGTGCAGTTGTATATAGCTCTTGGAAGGTCTGCAGAGTTCCCGGGATAGATAAGTCTGATACTTCAGAGATAAAAAATTAGCACTGTTGAAGTCATTAGGAATGCTGCAATTAGTTATACTTGGACCAAGACTGCACACTAACTCTTCTGCAGCCTTTGAAGTCATCATAAATAAGGGTATTTGGGGATATTATGGAAGGAGATTATGAGAATCACAAAATAATCATCCATGTCAAGTAAATCTATTCCACTGGAAATTCCTCTACTGATTCTGCAACAATAAATCTTGCATATGTGGGAAAATTGATGCATTCTCCAGCAGAACCGAACTGATGTGTCACTGCTGGGCTTCGAAGAAAGGAAGGACGTGTAAAATATCTGGCTGGCGATCCATGCTGATGTCATTTTTCTAGGCTATATCAGAGGTCAGCATTTCACAAGCTCTGTTACATTCATCAAAGACATTTCTGAGAATTGATCTTTTTTTTTAAAAAAAAAAAAAAGGAAAAATGGCAGTTGTTCTCATTCCCTCTCTTCACCACAAAGGCTTGAAGTTCTAATAATGACAGAAAATTTGTAATTACTGTCAAGTAGTTGGTGCGTGCTGATCTCTGAAAAGCTACTGGAATGCCCCAAGAGTAGTAACGCACGGATCCAGAGGTTCACATCGGAATTAAACTGAGGTCTCCCAGCACCCACTACACTGTAATTATATCAAACCCATCAATGCTTTTTTACTGTCTTGGGATTAGAAAGACAAACGAGTCTTAACTGTCGCCTTTAGTTTAGTTAAGGTTAGGTCTACAAAGAAGTTTTTTTCCTCCAGCTTGTGAAAAACATCTGTTGCTACCCCAAAGAACATTTCTAGCTGTGCTAAAGTGAGGGAGATTTTCCATTCACTCTCATTTGGGGATTAGAGTAGGGATAGATTTTTCTAGAAACCCATCAAAACATTCATTTGTCCAAAACCGCACTAGATAAAATAAGACATCCTATTCACTTCCCTTGAATCAGAGGCTGGAAGTTTTCATTCAGTGAAAGCTTCCATTATCTCCTCCTGGCTCTACCTCCCGCTGCCTGTGCTGCTCCACTCTTACTATGGATTTTCTCCTGTATAAAAATAATGGCATGAGTTCCAAAAAGATGCAAACTTCTTTTACAAAGCGGAATATTTTTAAAGTAGAATATTTAGCCTTTACCACCAAAACAGAAGAAGAAAACACGTCATAATGTTTTCCACGTGACAGAGACAGTTTGAAAATATTTTTTTGGTACTGAACTTTAATGGAAGCATGTATTATCCAAGTGTCACAAACGCTTCAGAAAATACCCTTAAAATCTCTTGGAACAGTTTCAACTATTGTATTATAAGCTTTTTCTTCTTTCATAAATTACTCTGTTACACAAATGCACACACACACACAAAATCAAAACAAAATGAGTTTCAGCAAAAAGTCAGTGATCAATTTTAACAACTGTGTCCAAGAGCTGCAAACTGAACTCAGTAATTTTATTAGCAGAGATACTGGACAGCCATTTTTTTTATGTAATGTAACCATGTTTACAGCCTTCCTGCATTATTTTAATATCAAACACATTCTGAGAAACCAGACTCTGGAGAGGCTAATTATAAACGAATCCAGCCTGCATAAGAGATGCTCCATGCTCTGCACAGATAAATAGGCAGCTGCCTTTCTGCAAGAGCAGAGTGCACAACCTGAGGATGACACTTGCTGCTAATGGAATGGAATATGCTGGCTGTAAGCCTTCCTCCCTCTATACAAGCGAACAAAGACATAATAGGGCACAAGGAAACTCTGTGCTCATTTCAAGATGCCAGGGGCATTTCCAGCTGGGATAAGGAGTGTATGGTAACTACAAGTGCCCAGTGGGACTGCCTATTTCCAGTTCTCCATCAGTGGGCATGCCTGCATGCTTCGTGCCTCTTCTTGTGGTTTACAAACTAAAAATTGCCAGCTAAGCTGAGGATACTGAAAAGCTGACCTTCCATTTGGGTAGAGATAGAAAGGTTGCATTTTACTCTTCATATTTGGAACTGCATTTCATAGCAGCTGAGTTAGGAGAAAGCGCAAGTGTGATGTAATTTTAATTATTTCTGGTAATTAGAAAGAGAGAGCACAAGTGAAACTAAATAACATCCTTTATTTAATGTCTTTGAAGACAAAGATTGTACTTGTGGTCTCTTTCTAGTACTGTAGCATCTGTGCTTTCGATGAGAAATCCTTAAAATAGCTTACCATGTGATGCTTTTTTCCTCCTCTAACTCAGAGTGATGAAGGCCGTGATTTTACTGAATGCTTGCAACAGAACTATGTATTTTGGATATACATTTCACTCCTCATCCTGCAACACACCATCACCAGAACCAGTTCCCGCAGGGACCATCCCTGGGGTCAGACCCTTCAGCCCCCACTGCAGCACTGTGCTCTGGGCTGTTGCAATTCTCCCACAGTTACCTTTCCCAATAAAGAGATGAAATACTGATTAAAAAACACTGCAGCATATGAGAGAATTAGACAGATGTCTGCATTTCTATTTGTACCATCTTAATTTAATTAAGTCAAAACACTTCATTAGACACAAATGCAGAAACTACAAGTTTGAAAAAGGTGTGACTGATCGTCCCAACACGTTTTGCTTTTTAATAGCTGTTGGAACAGTCCTTGATCTTGATCCCGAGCTGCAACAGTTACATTGGAGACAGCTGAGCGGAAGGTGGAGATTACCTGAAGCAAATACTACGCAGATTGAAAGGGAGGTTATTTGCTTTCAATTAAGAGCACGAGTCATTGTCCTTCTTAGCGATTCAGCTTTGACTCATCCAGAGCAGAGGTCGGCCGAGGCAGCCTGCGAGCAGCAAACAGACCTTCCCAACCTCCGCTGTTTATGTAATAATTAATCCGAAAAGCGACAAAGCGGGATAACCGGCTTGCACAATGATGACGTTTTCATTGGCTAAAATATTTGTAAGCAGGATTTATTCACCGAGCCCCTGAAGTCACATCTCAAGGTAAATCCTGCAAGCAAGCTACGCTAGCAGCCATACACACGGTGCCGGGCAGCCTGGGGGCTGACAGCTACTCAGGTGTAGGTGTCACTTGCTTACATGAGGATGATGGTGAACAAGAAGGCCAACACGTATCCCTCTTCCAGCGCCTTCCCACAAGTGCCATTAATACCCACAGCACAACTTGCCTCTACTAAAAACTTGTCCCTCTGCAGAGCAGCTCTGCATTCAGCCCACGTGATGCAAATCATCAACGCTGGATAAAACTTAAAACAATACATTGCAAGTAGCTTTAAAAAAAAATGGAAAGAAATTGAAGACACTGACACGTTGTGTTATCCATTCTCATCTTTTCCAATTAAAAACTTTAATTGTCAAAACTACTGAACTCGCATTCTGCAGGATGCACTCGGTGAGGCCCAGATTTACGATGCTTTTCACACAGCATTTAACTTCGCTGTAATGCAGAGTATAGGTGGCTTTGGCTGTAAAGCATCTTCCATCCTGAAAGACTCGCACTTAATCAGCTACTTAAATATCACCACCTCTCAGATGAAATGAAGTCTGTGCTCAACAAGCATAAAGCTACACAACAATTTATAGCCCGGTTCTACAACAGATTTATACATAAATAAAATAAATGAGAGCTGCAGGAATGCAACCCAGACTTCTCAAGACAATTTGGAAGTCTCACAGTGTCTTTAAGAACATTTTAATATAGAAATTTTGTGAAACAAAACAGCTTTTTTAACATCTAGGTAGCTAAACAAACAAGGTGGGGGCGGATGAGTGATTGACTTAAACATATACATGAAGGTAAAAAATGCACATATCTCAGCCATTAGAATTTTATGTTGCACCAGCTGTTTCAAGTTAGACATCTTGGCATAAAAACACAATTTGCACAGTTTTCAGCCAAATAAAGAAGGTCAGAGCTGTTGAATCTGGCAAAGAAGTCACAGCTTTCAGACCATCAGCTTCTCCTTAGAGATGTTTCACTTAAGAGAAGTCCATACCCTAATAAGCTCAGGAAATACAGGTCCCCAAAGGGTCTTTTTTTTAATATATCTATATTTTTTTCTGCCCAGGTTACCTGTTTCATGCCTGGTCGTTCCTCAGTTCTCATAATGATCTTATTATATCTTATAACTTATTATATCATATTATATAGTTCTTTAAACAAAGTTCTGCAGCACCCATCCACTGTCTCAGGCAATGTGACTTCTTGCAAAGAGAAAAAAATGGACAGTAGCAAAATAAATGATCAAGTATTGCCCCATCTCCTGCCAGCACAGGCAGTGCCAGGACTTCAGGAGGAGAAGAGGAAAAATATTCCTTCATGTCTTAAAGCACCTTTGCTCCTACTGAGTGCTTTCCCTAAAACTTGCAGCTGTGAGGACCGAGCATCTTGAACTTTGTTGTGTTTTTAAAATAACAGCTTAAGTTCCACAGAACAGAAGCTTCAGTTGTGAGGGAAATAAATGAGGAATGGTGGAAGTGTTGTTTTTTGCTTTATTTATTTTTTTATTAATAGTTAAAAAAAAAACCACAAGAATTGGTGCTAGGAAGAGCAGCAGCTCTGGGTGATCCTCTCACTGCATTGTGGGAGCAGCAATTAGACAGTATTTATTATACCTAATGGTGCTAATTAATGATTGCAACAGTTTTATCGATATCTGAAACAAAGGCAATAATGAGGGCAAAAGTTTTATTTACCAGGATTTTATTATTACTGAACATTAAAGATGGGGCTGGAGTGGAAACCAAATTGGCTGTTAGCAGCTGAGAGGGCTGTGTGAGGATATTCAGAGCTCACATAATCAAGACTTAAACTGGTGGATTTTTTTCTCCACCAGGACGTGAGCAATTAGGTAGGAGAATTAGTGCTGTTTTCGTGATTGCCAGCAAAGCCGCCTCCAGCCTGGTGGAGCTCAGTCTGCTGCTGCCCTGCAAGCAGGCTCCTGCCACCTCTGTCCCAAGGAAGCACTTAAAAGAAGGAAGAAGCCAACACCTCATCAGGCTTCCTGATGACCTTCTCCAGAAGCTGTTTGTTAAATACCTGGGAGGAGACCAACCTTCAGAGCTGAATCAGGGAGCAGTCTGCATGTACCTGACATCAATCAGCTGTGGCTCTGATCCCTGCGGGCTCTGTTGGGAGGTTTATGATGTATAGACAAGCTACCCGTGTTTGTAACACAGTATAGTTTTATTCATAATCTTTGCCAGGATTAAGACAATAAGCTATATATATATTCTGTGGTATTTATGTTTTCTCTGAACAGATGAAAGGAATATTTATTTCCAATTGTTGCTGTGTTTCTTAATACCTCTGCATGCAGCAGAGATTGTTCAGTCACTGAGTTTCAGTCCTGACCCCTTCCCAAACTCACACTTCCATCTGTTTTTAGCCTTATGTACTGTTTAATTTTTATTCTTTTTTTACAAGTGTTTAATATTTGAAGTATAAAATATTTGGAGTTTTAAAATTTACTTATTTACAGCAGAAGATGTAACGCAACAATGCAAACAGAGAGCTGTTCCAGTGTTGCAGCCCTCTGCCCTTGCTACATGACACAAATTCCCAAGTGATCCAGCAGCAGGGTGCAGAGATGAGCTGCTGGAGCAACGATGAGGATCAGCCTGGTGGACACAACTTCTGTTGTAATGAACAAACACCTTGCCCTATTTCCTGTGTTAGGTACAGCAAGGTGAGGCAGCTGATTCCAGTGCCCGCAGTGTGACTTGGGCCGTGGTGGTGGGATGGCTCCCATTGCCTCTCACGGCCTCTTCTG
This sequence comes from Numida meleagris, assembly GCF_002078875.1. NCBI lineage: Eukaryota > Metazoa > Chordata > Aves > Galliformes > Numididae > Numida > Numida meleagris. The sequence goes on from NC_034419.1 coordinate 17,529,595, forward strand.
CAGACTCCCCAGCTGATGTCAAACCAAAGTCAGGGTGTCCTTCCATCTGCAAACAGCATGATCATGGCCCAGAGCAACACAGTGATTAAACAATGCAAAACTTTGCATTTCTGTCACAGCCTACGTCCCTAGGGGACAGATTGCCATCTAATACATCCAGGTGGCTCCACTAGAGCTGGCTTCACCTTCTCCATGGCCAGCCAGAAGCCCAGCAGGAGGACACCTCACCTGCAGGGGACAAATCCTGCCTGATGGTGTATCTTATCTCTCCAGAGCAGATGCTTCCCTTTATCTCTGTTTGCACAACATTAAGCGTGACAGGGCCCGGGTCCTGGTCAGGACCTTGAAACACAACAGCAATGTTCCAGGTACGGGACAGGATGGAAAGCAGAGTGCATACAACAAACTTTTGGGTCTTATGCCAAGGCAGACATCTAACAAATGCTTAGTGTCAAGGACACTGTAACTGTGGTCAAGGAAATGCTCTATATAAATAAAAATAATGGATTTCAATAGCAAATACAAGGTGAGACGAAAAGCCTTCCTTTGTGGTAGCACCAAAGACATCAGAACTCCTCCTGCAAATGGTGTTTTACAGAAAGTTAGGTTTTGAGATGCGTTGCCTTAACAGCTAACTAGCTCTGACCTCCTGCCATCCACCCTGCGCTGGCACTTGGAAAGGAAGAGTCTGCATTTCCCTTTCAAGAGATTGCTGCTCTTTAAATGGCTGCTAAATTATGTGACTAGGTTCGGACTACGCTAAAAGGCTGAATTTTGCAGTCATCTCTGGGCATGTTAACTAAAGCTTTTGGTCAGTTTTCTTCCTTTAAGAGGCTGAATTGTAAGAGAGGTAAAGCCCGCAGTGAAACTCAAACTTCACTGACCTTTTCTGGCAAGCCTCCTTGCTGACAACGCTCTTGAAGGCCCGCCAGGTCTTGGTGACCACCAGCAGAGTCACAGCTCCCGACCATCTTGACTGCACGATCAACATTTCCATGTGCCCCAAACCCACGAGCCATCTGTTACCAACCTCAGAGCACTGAGACACGTCACAAGCAGTTTGTGGGCTGGTGACGAGAGTAAATCCCAGCAGATGCCACCAGACAGCACTGCGCAGGCCAGGGCAGCCTGCACCTTGTCACAGGAAGCCTCACTACCTCCTTCCGTGGTCTGAAATTCAGATCATCCAACTGCTCTCAAGCACCAGTGTTATGTTGAAATGTGTGGGTGGCACATATAAACCCAGAGCTGGAAGACAGTGCCTTCTGCTCCTCGTTTTATTGTTTTAGAGGTCCAACACCACATCTCTGTGAGTCCTCTCCACATGGCAATGCTCTGCATCACAGAGGACAAGGCCTGGCAAAACATGAAAAATATTACAAAGCTGGGTGTGTCCCACTTGCACTAGAAGCAATACAGGCATCATCCCCCCCGGGGCAACCATGCTGGGTGCAGGTGATGTCCCTGTGGGGCTGGGGACGTTTGGTAACCCCACATGACCCCGTAGACCGGTGGCACCGGGACGCTTGTGCAAGGGTTGCAGAGGGTGCACCCAGTGCATGGAGCTGCTCAATAGTTGTGACTTCTTCTCTCCTTCTCCTCTTTTTAAAAATTCACTGCTATATTTTTAGCAGGATCTCCTCAGCTCCCAGCCGTGCCCTGGGCCTGCAGCTGCTCCATTTACAGTCCCACTGGGCAAATGAGGGCTGCTAATTGCTGCTATTTCTAGCTTTCATCACATGGCCCTGGGGTTGGGAGTGCTGCGCAGTGTCTGCAGCTTTGGGCTGAAGGCACCAAGTGGAAGGGATCTGAGGACAACCTGCTCAGGTGAGGCCGAGACCTCGACAGCACCTTGCTCTTATCCCACCTTGGGAGCGCCGTGCACTTGTTACCTTTAAGCTAGCTTGCAGGTTCCCTTTGGCACATAGCTGCTATTTTCAGTTTACTCTAGACACTCTGACTCACTGTTGTATAAGCAAAAGCTTTCAAAAAATTTGTTCTGCAGGTAGATGAATTCATGTTCACTTTGTGGTGTGCTGCACTAGTCTCTTACAGATGGCATCAACAGTGCATTTTCCTGCACCTCATCATTTGCATAGAACAAGTAAAGCCTTTCAGAATATGTTTCAGTCTTTGATTAAATTTGTCAGATTTGCCACCAGAGCAGAGGCTGGCTCAGAGGACAGGCTCAGCTAATCCATCAGCTGCTCCACCATGCCTGAAGCTGCTTGGCCACAAAGGGATGGGCGGCCCAGGGAACACTGGTTTGCAATCAGAAGCCGCCCTGATGAAGATCAGAAGTTGGAAACATCACGAAGTGAGAAACCAGAATTCAGTAATTCCGGTAAAATAAAAAAAGTAATTCAGGTAAAATTTCCAAGTAAAATGAGGATTCTGGGTACTTTCAAGTTGACTTTGACAGATTTGTGAATTTGCCACCAGTTCTGCCACCAGTTTTTCCAAGGTAGCAGTTTGTTCCTGATTCATTTGTGCTTCTGTTTAGAAATCCTCCGCTCATTGCATGAAACTCCCTGGGTCCCCACCAAAGCTGATTAATTACCCCACAGTGGGGAGCAGGCAATGATAAGCTCTCCTGAAGATGAGTGTTAATATGGTTTCTTGGTTTCAACCGCTCTTAGTCAGCCTGGGTCGCTTAAATAATCTGCATTAAACATGCACTCTTATGGTCACAATTTCATCATCCATTTAAAGAAAGTGAACCCTAAGAACAAAGCAGTTAATCCTACAGTGCTTCACCTCCTGAGACCTCTCCCAAACTATTCCAGCAGAATCCTTATTAGTGCACTATGTGTCTGCTGGGAGACAGCTTAATTCACATATCTGTGTTGCCACACGGACTGAGGTAACCGTGGGGTTTTTCTCCCTCACCAGGAAAATGTGAGGAAGCCAGAAATAATATTGCAGTAAATAATTCCCTTCTCTGCAGTCTGTATTATTGTCCAGCCAGGCAGCTGTGCAGATGTACTGGCTGAGGACATGGATAGGGCACTGCTGTCCCTTCCCTCCATAAAACAACATGGGAAGCTGCCACTGACCATGTGCTGTCCCATCGCAGCAGGTCCCAGCACAAGGCTGGCTGCCTAGGGGCTGTGCATTTATGGCCAATATTAACAAGAAACAGAGCTATAGATTTTCCCACTTAGCTGACACTTGAAATTGGGCTCAACTGCACATTATAACCTTGTAAGAAACAGCTATTATCTGACACATTTTAGGGAAGGAGAGAGACAAGTGTTATTTGTTCACTGAAGAATCAAAGAACTCAAATTCTTGTGTATTTGGATTTTGCTCCAGCTTTCACATATTTTCTAGTGAAAGGACAGCAATCTGGACTGACCAGAGAAAAAAATGTCTTGTGCCATCTCCAGTCTCCACAAGGACAAGGATGGAGAGGAGCCTGAAGCCAACAGCGGCCAAAACCTTTGGCTTGTCTCTCAAAGGTAAATATATAAAGAGAAGCAAAAATAAACATGTATGTTTTCACATCATTTCGATATGACAAATTAATTGCAGCCTCCTTGCAGAACACGTAGCAGTTCCCCTGCTGTATCTCCTCTCTTTTGCTGAATGGAGAAGTGACACCCAGCCATCGGTGCAGCATTTGCTATGATCGCTGACTATGCAATGATTGATCACAGCAATTTCTCTCACACAAGCAGAATCCTTTGGATAAACTTGTTTCAGACGCTGTGGGCTATGAATATACCACAGACCAAACATTAATGTTTCGCTCCTTGTGGTTAAACTCTCATTCAATAGGGTTCAAAAACACTCACATAAAACCAAGGAAACTGTTTTAAAACTCCTGATTTAATCAGTTTCTGAGAAATAGAGTCCTGTCTAGGTACACGTTAGTTATAGGAAGACAATTCACTTACATCACATTGGAAATCTTATAAAAGTAGCACAGGAATAAAGAGATAAAACAGTCCCCGTGTGTCTGTAGACATGTGTGATGGTATACACAGGAACACAATAAACGTCTCTGTCACACAGCAATCCAAATATTGCTCTGTGTTAATTGTGTTTTCTTTCTAAAAGATAACAGCACCTACAGGATCAAGTACATGCCCCTTTTCCTGTATGCATTTGACGACATCAGCTGTGGTCACCCACCTGACATAGATGAAGAATCAGTTAGCCATCACTACATGCATTTATGTGTCTTCTTATCTCTTTTAAAAATGTATTATCTAACCCTTCACTTTGCAATTATCAGCATCCCCAGAGCCTATCTATCAGTCACATTTGGGAGAACGCAGCTGGAACCTCCTCCTTGTAAGGGACTGCCCATGTCTTCAATCTGAGCTGTGATCTGGAGTTTTCCAAAGATTTTCAGATCTCTTTCTGTAGTGTAATTCAAGCTTTTTTCATTATTATTATTTCATTATGGTGATTTCTTTCACGAGAAAAAGACTGATCCAAATTTTTGAATGGAAAATGTCATGGGAAGGCTGCACACAGTTACCAGTGCCCAGGGAACTGAGGAAGCATCTGAATTCTGAGCTGTTTTCAGCCATAAGATTTCCCATCTTCCTTTCCTAACCTTAACTTCCCTATTAGCATATTCATTAAAAGTGTTATGGTGTACATGCCAATTCCAGTCATCTCATGCTGGGCATGAAATCATGAAGTTGCAGTTTCTCTGAGTTTGGATTAGATTATGAATTAAAACCTCAGGGCACTCTGAAAAATGCATGGAGTTTCAAATATCTCTAGGGAGGAACCTGGGTTAATTTACTATTATTTTGTATTGCATGCATGTGAAAGGTACCACTGTTTAATAGTTTATGGGCAGAAAAAGGGACCTCTCTGTTTCTAATAAAATTGCAGCATGAATTATATAACTGACATCCCACTGATCTCCTCAATAGCAGATCAGTGAGTGGAAGGTAATTTCTGATGGATCAGGCAGGAAAAAAGTATTAAAAAATCAAGGAGAACCATGGCTGTCAAGCTTCAGGCATCTCTGTCGTACTGAGATATGCATGTAAACTGCAACAGGGGATCTCAGCAGGGTCATGACTGATGACTTCACCTTCTAAGCTCAGAGCAAGATATTGATATTTGATACGTACATACCTGCATTCTATTTGTGAATTCTTTTGGCAGCATTAAAGTCTCCGTATACCTTTGATCCTGACAGCACACGTTAGAGAAGAAACTAGTATAATGGAGCAGAATAAGCAAAACTTTCTAAATCCCATGAATGCCTCAGCGTGCAGCCACACCAGTGACAACTCTACTGAGTGTGTTGACAAGTAGGATTATATCTTTTCTATATTTTCCAA